>NC_091943.1:20812282-21412282 GCF_041260155.1 Ptychodera flava
AAAATGTAACCCTCCCCCTATCATCTTGTCTAAAATGTGACCCTCCCCCTCGTTCGACATTCTAAAACTTGATCCTCCTCCGATCACTGCAATATTCTCCGCACGAATAACTGAACCAGTATCAGCTAATTTACATAACATTTGGTTTAATTGTTATGTTAATTAGCGACAGAAATTAAAGGGGGAGGGCTGGCGTTTTGGGAGGGAGGATCGCAATTATTCACGCAAGCATTTTTGAAGGGTCATACATTTGCAGGAGGGTCACCATATTTTGGGTAACTATAAGGCGGCAAGATGTGGCTGATATAGTGCTTCACCCCAAAAACATCAAATCATAATACATGGGAGTCTATCAGGAAAACTATTGACAATTTCCCCCCGCAAAACAAGCTATATCTGTACATTTATATAGTTTGATAATATATGTAAATGTATTTTACTTGAAGTGAGAAGTAAAACGTGCATGTGTGTACAAGAAATTGGATTTTGAGCTTTCACTGAAATGTTGGTTCACTATACATGGCAGTCTATGAAGAAACTATGAATATTTTTTTCAATACAAAACTAAGTAAATCCTTGTATTTATATACGCTTGATCATTGATATAAATGTAATTCATTAAATTAGGGTGATTAGAAGTGGATGCTTGTGCAAGAAATTGGATTTTGCATTTTATTTCACCGAAATGTTGATTCACTATAGATGGCAGTTTATGAGGAAAATATTAATAAATATTTTTCCAATACAATACTAGATAAATCTATGTATTGATGTATTCTTGATTATTGACATTGATGTACTTGATTAGACTAGGGTGGTTACAAGTGGATGCGTGTGCAACAAATTGGATTTTGGAATTTCACTGAAATGTTGATTCACTATACATGGTCTTCTATGAGGAAACTATGAATAATTTTTGTCCAATACAAAACTAAGTAAATCTGTGTATTTATGTACTCTGATTATATTGACATTGATGTACTTGATAAGACTAGGGTGGTTACAAGTGGATGTGTGTGCAACAAATTGGATTTTGGAATTTCAACGAAAAAGTTGAGTCACTATACATGGTAAAGTAATCTATGAGGAAACTATGAATAGCTTTCTTCCAATACAAAACTAGGTAAATCTGTGTATTTATAATTATGTACGCTTGATTATTGACATAAATTTACTTGATTAGACTAGGGTAGTTACAAGTAGATGTGTGCCAGAAATTGGATTTTGAAATTTCACCGAAATGTTGAGTCACTATACATGGTAGTCTATGAGAGCACTATGAATAATTTTTTCTGATACAAAACATAAAACTAACAATATTTGTGCATTTATAAACGTTTGATAATTAATATACACTTTTCCACATGTCCCATATGTTTTTGTCTCCTGTCTTTTATCAGTTTTAACTGTAAGGTGTTCAAGGTCAAGGTGCATCGTCTTTGCTTGTGAAGCTTTTTGATAATGTGTATGTATTTAAAAGAATCAATGTTTTTCGTCGGTGATTTCCTACTGAGGAAATATCACATTGACAATCGAAGGTTTGGCCGTAAAATCAGCTTCTGTTAACAGTGACCCTCCCAAAGATAGTTTCATAAAAATGGCCCTCCCCCTTGGACAGTTTTCTAAAGTGTGACTCTCCCCATTCCCCTGGCCCACCCGACCTGTAATTGCTGAAGGCTCCCTTAGGTAGTCAGAAACATTTCAGAAGATATCATCCAAATAGAACAGGCTCTGTATTGATAGTTTAAGCCGGTACTATCTTGGCGTCATATGGCGCCACAATATGAAATTTCAGTTATCAAGGCTTACTTTCTTGTGGTTTTTGCGGATATTCCGCCAAACAAATTATCGATATGAATATCAGGTCCAGCGAGTGTACACTTTTCGAATGATACCATTCTCTAGGAAAGAAACAACTGCGCTATGTCTATGATGAACACCAGACGTCTGTGAAAGAAAGTTCTTCCACTTATTATCAAACACTCGAATCTTCAGGTTTACACATAGCCATAATCAGATGAAAAAGTCATCCTCACTTCCCCTGTTTGATACGACGGTTTTCTTTAATATCACTATGATTAAACGAAGAAATCTTCGGATTGCCATCGGTGCACTTTAAAGGCGGGAGTCTGAGAGCAAGTATTCCAGTGTTTGGTCTCTGCTTGTCGACTTATTTCCAATGGTGATGGACATCAAGACAAAATGCCAATGACTTTAACGTTACATTTATGGTTCCAACATTTCGTTGAGGACTAGCCTGTCAACGGGTGCACTGATTTAACTAGCAGTCCTGTCCAGTTCGAACACCTTTTTAGTAGGGTGACGTCATAGCATGGGTTGTGTATATGGTGAGGCGGCGTTTTCTGTCGCTGCTCATTTTAAATGAGCAGCGACAGACATAAGACAGTTGGTAATCGAAATTTATGTTAAAACTTTAATTCAACTAACTCCATTTTGATAAATACTGTGAAAATGATTTTCTTGAACTTTTATTCATGTTATGTTACACGATTTGCTTCCATGGCTGATAATAAAATCTGGAGTAGCGCGCACATTTGTTGGTTGAGAGGTAGACTCACTGATTTATTCCTCGGCAGGTAATTTGGTAATACAGACTAACTGCTTTGTTATTGCCCGTAACCATACCAACAGTGTTCATACTGAGGCATTCTTCCGCTGACGTGACCTATTTGTTCATTTCACCTGTTGTTGTTTGTTTAGCACGGAGTTACGTTCTATTGACTTATACATATAGAATAAGCCGCTATCCACTTCAGGCTTGTCTGTCTCCGTAAACAGGAACTGAGCAGGTTGTTCTCGCCCTTTTTATGTACTCACCGTTTGCGTTCCTTCGCTGTGTAAACTTCCATTTGAATTCTTCTTTATCAGGCTTACAGGTACGCACACAGTAATGTAACTACGGATATAGTGTGATGCACTTTTGGTTTCCTAGCATTGATATTCCTTATGGAACATGCACTTACTACCTACGGTCTCCTCTTTCTTTACTTAAGGACCAGTTGCTGTAACTTTTGAGAATTTTTTCGCTATTTTTGTTTTGTATGACAATGGCCAGTTCTTGTTCTACTCCCCGAAGCATATTGAGATACACGGTATTGAGCTTGTGAACTCAACCTACACGATTGCAGACTGTTATATGACAAGTGAACCCTTGGCAGGACTAGAATTCAAAGGTAAAAATACCGTAACAGTGCATTTTACACATAATATAGATGCTGTGTTGACAAGCTGATTAGTAAGTTTCACAAGGCTCTTTGGGGAGAAGAACAAGAAGTTGTGATTCACATACAAACAAAAATAGTGGGAAAAATGATCTGGCAGCCAGTAGCCTTTCCTTGCAACACTGGATCAATTTTCCACAAACCGCTGTACTCTCCCTGAAATCATTGCTTGATGGACTAATGTGTTGATCTCTCAGAGTATTGAAGAAAATGTGACACCATGCAATATACTAACCTTCGACAGTGAAACGGAAGGCCACTGTCTACGACATCGAGTGGAACGTTTTAGCGATGCTGTTTGGTGTTTGCCTTTTTCTATGCATTTCAATGCTTAGTGCTCGGATACTTGAAAATCGACAAACCACTCCAAGACTGGCTGGCCCATGAAACCCAATAAGACAAGAAAGTCCCCAAGAAATACTTCGAAACTTCGACATGAACAATAAATGGACAAAAGTCCGTTTATTTTCCCCATTAGTAATAAATTTGACTTACATATAAACATAACGTTATTGTATACAATTACTTTCAAGTAAATTGGACTCCCTTAAACATCAGATTTTTCAGGTCCAAAAGATATTTTAATACATTTCTTGGAGCCATATCGTGTCTGGTGTGATGCAATCACGTGATAAATGAAGTTGAATTTTAAACTGAATCTCTGAATACTGATGAACACGAATTATGTATTATGTACTCTCTCTCTCTCTCTCTCTCTCTCTCTCTCTCTCTCTCTCTCTCTCTCTCTCTCTCTCTCTCTCATATCATTGCATCCCGTAAAACTCCGAAATCCTTCCCGCCAAAAACTATTTTCCGTTTGATCGCCATGACAAGTCTTATATTGTGTTGCATGCGCGCTGTTGCTTACGTCTATCAAAGGGATCCATGCAATGTGTCAGCGAAAATTACAAAATTTCGAACGAGGTCATCTGCGTTGTGTTTTCGTTTCCCGTTCCCTTTCTTACCGAAACTTGGTGACATTCTACTCCTTTGACGAAAAGAAAATCTACCAATTTAAATGACACGATATTTGTTTTATTTAACGGGCCTTAAAGGAAAATATCAGCTTTGTCTTAAGGAGGGGACGTGCATACGTGTATGTTTCAACACACTTCAGTGTTCGACGACGGTGTACAGTTGTTTGAGAAAAACGTCGGTTTTCCGTAATAAATAGTTTGTTTATATCAACCATCATATTTGACAGAAAAAAATTAAAGTATGTTCCTGTTTTCACCGGAATAGATGCAAAATTGAGTTAGTATTTTGGCAAACTTTGGTGGTATATCTCGACTTCACTTGTAGGAGTCGAAGTACCTTCCCCTGTTTATTTCTCGTTAAAGAGGGTTAATCAGTTTCCGCATTTCAGAAATGGAGAGGTGTCTTCGCCGGGCATGATGTCAGCCGAGTCTCGTCCACCTGTAATAACATCAGAGGTAGTCCTCTGCTTCTGTAAGGTCGACTCTATATTGCACGTTTTCCGTTGCATCTGTGTGAGCTAGTGAAAAGTTCGATTGACTCGGCATCGTTTCAACATCTTCAGTGACGCCATTTTCAGGTGGCAACTTCTCCGCCTTCACAATTTCCTCATCTTCCGGTGAATCGCGGGCAGAGACGTCCCTGAAAAAGTCTTTCCGCAAAAAGTTCGGTCTTTGGAACCTACGTCGAAGAGAAAACAGAAATGAAAAAGACCCTAAGAATTTCAGTTCGAGACTGAGATTTACAATCTTGCGAATAGTAAATATATATTCTACAGGAAGGATCCTATGGACATAACTACGACTAACCATGCTACAACAGGGAGTAAGAATGATACTATCGGAAGATTCTGGAAAATAGAACAATCACCTGTCTCTGCAACAGCATCTACGCAGCCTGGTAATACTGAACAGGATGACCACACTGCCGAGAAGTCCAACCCAAACCAACGCCGCCATGATGGTTACTGCTTCCGCATCTTATTAGAATAAGAGAAGTGCTAAGATTTTTCAGTTATGATAGAAAAGGAAAATAACGCTGTTTTCATTCATACAACTTGTCTTTCGATAAAAACATCGTGAAAACAATTACAATCACCAAAACACCCATGGTATAGTGAGCATTCCAGCAAGACTTTAAGTTTCATGATATTGAAAGTTGTGATTACAAAGCCAGCTATTTTCATCATAAACCACTTTCGCACGATCCGAGTCGGTAGGTTTTTCATGAAATCGTTAACCCTCAAAAAATGTAATTTTTACGTCCTTATCGACTAAGCTCAGCTTTCTATGGCACAAATACACGACAGACACAAGGCACATCCATTGATGCTTTGTACTGATAGTCAGTTAATTTGCAATAACATTCCTAGGTATAGAAGGCGCCTCCGGGAACATACATTCGGACTCGAGAACTTTGTGGATACGTTTTGGTCTTCCATTTCTTGGGACCTATGGTTATTTTTGTGAAAATCGAAGTAATTCAATTTCCCCCGTAGATTTAACACAGGAAGATGGCCATTTTGAACTTCAAGTGTCTCTTATACACTTTATGGCTCGACTTTACTGCACGTTGAGTTACGGTTATTTGTATCGGGTCATGTTTTATTACTGCGTTTTTATTACAATTACGTTCAGTGCGCTTTCTGATAGTGAGTTTACCCTTTCGACTGAAGTAGTATGAAGCAATCATAAATTCGGCCAGGTATAGCCTCTGTTTTCCATTCAATGTATGTTCAAAAGACCGAACTTTTTGCGGAATACTTTTTAAGAGATGTTTCTGCCAGCGATTCGCCGGAGCTATACAACTATGTTTGCATGTATGTTCATGTTATAAGAAGACGTTTTGCTCTTACGGGCCTCTTCTACTCTAAGAAATATTTGTTCGTCTTTTGTTGATCGGGCTGGTAAAAACTGACATCCAGAGCCATTGATGTTTAAATTGTTTTGAATAGTCGATGTTGCCAACAATCATGGCTTTAACAATCCGTCACACAAACCCATTAAATTTATTTGCAGTTTCAGAAAGGAAAATCGACAGTAGGCTCATACCACTTTTAAATGGTTAATTGGCATTTTGGTCTTATTGAGAGCGAACATTCTTTTCTGGCGAAAAAATAAGTCCATTCATACTGCTTCGATAATGGCATGTTGTAGCCATTCCGATCTCTTCACTGACAAGACGACGGATTTTCCATTTTACAAGTTCTCTAAAAGAGCGAATAGTTCCACGAATCGATTTGAAAATTATTAACATTAATAATACTGAAGTCACTTCTAAAGAAGTATATGTATTGGTTGGTGATAATTTATCAACGACATATGACTTTATTGATCGATAGGGCTCATCCTAGGTCATATTTACATTTTCCTGTGAATAATAACACAGAATACAGGAGTGCTTTGAAGGTACAAGAGGGACATAAAGCTAGTATTTACATTTTCCTGTGCATGCTGTCGAAGCTGCCTACTTTGTATAGTGAGAAGTGAAAGGTCACCTCAAGGCAATATTTTGAGCGGGAAAAAGATCGTCTGATCAGAGCACGATGGTAATTCTCTTTCAAACGGAAATAAAATTGAAAGCCATCATGACTGAGGGCGAAAGAAAGTGCAACCACGTTATTGGTCTCTTTGAAAACAAACCACTCACGCAACCAAGCTAATAAAAATGTGTGAAAGCTGACTTTGCAGCTCAAGTACCATCCGGAGATTTTACGATCTCAGTATTTTTAACGGTGACTGATAACAAGTGACACAAAACTTAAGTGACTTAACTTACTTACAATCAGTCAATTTACTTTCAGTATTTCGCATATAAAAGCATGAAGAATGCGTAAACTACGCCATAGCCGGTAGAATATCATTTGTTTGAGATTGGCATACTAGTATTTGAAGCAACTTCATTACAGGCAGGATATTTTGAAAGATGGTGGTTGATTGAAATTATTGAAGAAACTTCATTTCAAAAAACATTGCCACTCACCGTTCACTATGTCCGGAATTTCGCACCTGATGCCGTAGTAATTTGAAGTACAGCTGGGTAAAAGACATGAAAACATGTATTATGTTGATGAAAAACTGATTTCAGTCAAGATGCTTGACCTTATTGGGAAGGGAGAGATTTCTATGCAAGCTTTATGGCCTGTGCTGTATGTGAACAGACTTACTTGGCCAGTCCTTCCTATAATGACACATGCATGTGAGACTTGACAGTTTCTACAATATTAATATTCCTTTTTTCCAATATTGCTTCTTCCTCCTCGCAATGTCTTACTGTGTCTGTCATTGATTCCTCTTGAAAGACTGCAGAAAAAAGCAGTTAAGGTCCTCACTCAATCAAACGTTGCAATGACCACTTGACAAGCCCAAACTACGCAATAACTGGAACTTACATGCATCTTATGAGGTCATCAGGAACGCTAACTTCACACCTGCCGCCGTTCTGACAATAGTGTTCGTTGTTTGCGCAGTGCGCCACGCACTTATCTGGCAGTAAGGTACAATTCATGTGATCTGGACAGGGTTCTATATTGCACCAATTAACTTCAATCCTTTCACCTGCAATGTTTCAGACGTACTTGTTTAAAGCCATTGTGGACAGGGTTCCATGCTTAAACCAATTAAGTTCAAACCTTTCACTTTCAGTGGCTCAGTCATACTTTTGTATGCAATTTAGATAATGTATCCGGCGTCTGCTATGTCGACAGGTCAGTATTAAATGCTGACTTCTGGCATGCTACATGCAATTGCCATGGCGTTGGCATTTGATAATTGGCCGTGATAATTATCGCGTATTCGAGACTTGTGTCTGACTCACTTCATGTTTCTATTTAAGGTAAAACGAGCCTCGGGAACACATATTCGGACTCAAATTTCTACAATTCTTTTCTGATCTACCACTTGTATGGGCTCATTTTAAAGCTCTTGAAGAAAGAAAAACTTGCACACCGTCTTATTTTTTCGAAAATCCAAAATTTACTTTTTTCCATAGAGTTAACACGGGAATGGCGGCCATTTTGAATTTCAAATATCGCAAATGTTGGGTTATTTGTTTCGCTAGTTCCAAATTTTGCACGAAGACCCCTCCCCCTTTTTATTTGTATTGTTGATTTGGTAAGAGAATGGTTGAAAGTTCCATTTAGGAAAGTTCGAGCAAAAGTTTAAGTCTTTCTCTTTGTCAGTTTAATAGCTCACAATTACAGAACTGCAGAGATGATTTACATGTATGTAGTTTGTGCCCGTACCTGTTGGTGAGACTGCACTCAACTGTTTCGCTGCATAATCGCCGATCCTACCAGAATTCACGTCTGAGTAAACTGCTTCTAAAGATTTGTAACGAATAACGTCATTGGCTGGCTCCTCAAATACGAGGACTACGTCAGCCACTACGCTTCCGCGTCTGTACGTTTGAACAAAAAACATAAGGCTTACTTTATGTAATATAACATCAATTACCAATGTAACTGTCCAAGCAAAGCTATGTTTTCACGAAGTGTTGACTCTTTTTAGTTTAGCAGCAGCATAGAAACATAAAATATCTTCTCTTTTCACTGAATGAATCCAGCTACTCTTTACTTTAAGTAACGTGTGAAGTTCATGTGACATTTCAATTTTCTGCTGTATGACTGCACACAGCGTAGTACGGAAAACATTATAAATGAATAACTTTAAAACGCACTCAAAGTTTTGTTCTGAAGAAATTCAATGCAACATTAAGACCCCTTTGAGTAAACGGGACAGCTGTTTTCGGTTGAACGTCTGGTTTGCGATTACCTTCAGTAAATCAACATATCGTCCAATATCTAGCAAGGTATAGAGAACCCGTGCAGTGTTTATCTGATATTTGTCCTCAGTGTGTCTAAGAAGGGAGCAAAGGTACGCATGATGGGGGCGCATGCCATCGTGTTGAGAGTTTCCTGTGTGGATATATTTAACATCTAGTGGCCAGCTTTGATGAACATCGTGTTAAAAAAGTTTGTGTTTTCAAAGGACTCTGAACTCGAAAACAACTTGGCGGTGTAAATGAATCGGTACTCACCTAAAAGCTGTGACAACGACCATGTGAAAGCCTTCGATATTTCCACGGCGTATTAAGACAGCAACCTGCAAGGGCCATGTTGCGTACCAGAAAACTAAACATTATAATACGTTCAATTGTCAGTGTGGAGTTTATGCGCCTGATTAGATCATGATGATGATGATGATGATGATGATGTCTATTATTCTTACTATCATTATGATCATTAGCGATACGGTGGTTATGATGATCACGACCACGAGCATGACTATGACCATGATGATGATGATGATGATGATGATGATGATGATGATGATGATGATGATGATAGTGGTGGTGGTGATGATTACTATACAACCACAGCTAATATGTTTTTCGTTTCGTTTTGTTATTGTCTTTAGCAAAATTCCTGGTTGAATATTTGAAGCTCCGCCTGCCGAAAATGGTCAGACATGAATACGTTATGGAGCGCTATGTATCTGGTACTAGTACTCTATCCCCGAGCCGGTCTTGTACGCAAAGACAGTAAAATGATGTGACAGGTCAAAGGTTTAACTTACCGCGTCTTCAACTGCAGCGGCAACGGTTGCAAATTCTCGTGACGATCGGTCTGTCAATGCGACGGTGAATTCCACATCTAACGTGATTTCAAACCTCAGTAACTGATCTTCTGTGAAATCTGCGACTCAAAGACCGTAAATTTGTTACCTGTATGGCACTTGTTTACTGTATATTTTTCACTCGATAAAATAAATACATTAAAATTCCGTCAACGTTGAAGAAAGAGCAAAACACAAGTAGGCTAGATGATATCAAATAATCATACCCCTTAATGGTTCCACTGAGATGTCAAATGAGCAGAACTGTTTGTTTCCAGATGGATCGGTAGCTGTGTAAATCACTCGATGCACCCCCACCGGAAAGAAATCAAGGGGCTCACTGGACCAGGATAAACCGACTTTTCCCGAGTTGTCCGTCGCTGTAGGACGTGTCCACTGCGCGCGAACTTCCCCGTCAGGAGTAACGATTCCTCGCACTATGTCATCAGGACAGTAAGCAAAAACGGGTTTCTCAACGTCTAGGTCAAAGAAACAACGAACTTATTTTAAACTCTGAGCATTTGATCATTGATCACAATTTCTGGCAGATCAACAGCGTTTCATCGTAAAACGAACGAAGAAAATTGGATTACAGGTGGAATGAAAGCTATCGGCCACAAGATTTACGCAGAACGATGACAAGAAAAACACTGCAGAAATGCTACAAATTTTGAAGAATTGGTGATGTGAATAGAGGAGAAAGAAGACAGCGAAACGAGATTTCCAAGAGACTTTTGCTGTGGTCGCCAGGTTAATTCGACTTCATCACTAATGTTTTCCACTATGCTCCTTTGGCAATTTCTATAATGGAGGGCATTTTATGAGAAACTGCACACACAACTTCCAGTATTGGCCTACCTTCCATAAAAGATTCGTTTGGCTCAGGCAGTAAAAGCTGCAGATTTATCGTGCCATCTTTTCCAAAAACTTAATACATTAATTGTGACGTACGTATCGCATCTGTCGTTAGTTTTCGATCTCCATTGTGCACTTGGCACTAAGATACATTCACCTCGCAACCATAATCAAGCTTTGCATTGGCTAATTCAATGCCAGAGCTGATCATCTTTGATGCCATTGGCTGAGGGAATGAGCAATCAGTATAGCACAGGAGAGGTCTTTGTCAGATATTTCCACAATACTTCAACACAACACTGTGCACTCGCTTATGTTGTTCAAGGTAAACATCATAGCACAGAGTATTCCATCAAATGACATTTTGAGAGCGGTTAGCAAGATCAGGGGTCTGTGGTGTTTGGTTTTGAGAGATAGGCGATGGACACACGAGCAATCAAGGACCGCGGCTACGTACCTCGAACAACAACTGTGAAAGAACAGTTGCCCGTATTTCCTGCGGGGTCAGTCGCTGTGTACACCACTTCTGTCTCGCCTATAGTGAAGGGCGCCCCCGATCGGTAGGAAGATGTCACCTTCACTTTCCCCGAATTGTCTGAGGCAAATGGGGCGTTCCAGTTTGCAGTAGCCGTGGCTCTTCCAGTCGCTGCGTTCAGTGTGATGTCGGATGGACATACATGCAAGACTGGATTCTCAACATCTGCAAAACATAAAGCGGTAAAACAAATAATTTTTACATTTAGTAGCTTACCTTTTTGGACAATTCCAGTCTGTATAGACGGTGAATAGTTTGCCTCATAATATTCTGGTAAGAATTTCTGAAAGTAGTAAAAGGCTATGCCGCCGAATACTCGTACTATGTATTTGTATGTATGTATGTATGTATGTATGTATGTATGTATGTATGTATGTATGTATGTATGTATGTATGTATGTATGTATGTATGTATGTATGTATGTATGTATGTATGTATGTATGTATGTATGTATGTATGTATGTATGTATGTATGTATGTATATGTATGTATGTATGTATGTATGTATGTATGTGTGTATATCTATCTATCTACACTGTAAAGTTAAGTGTTAAAGGATAGAACACCAATTAAACGCCTTTTTGTAACACTTTTTGAACGCGTCTAGACGTTCAGAAATTTAACACTACGTGTTCAACCAACGTTCAATTTTTAACACACGTGTGCATATTTTGAACGCTACGTGTTCATCAGACATTATATTGAACACATGGTGTTCCATATCTGAACACACGTTGCACATGAAATGTGTTCAAAAAATTGAACGCATTTACGCGTTCAAAGGGCTGTAACACTTTTTGAACGCATGGACGCCGTTCAACGATAAGTGTGTTAAAGGCTAGAACACATAATGCGCGCTTGTTGAACACCTTTAATTTTGGGCGTTCAGGGGGTGTTCAAGCCTTGAAATAACATTACAGACCACTGATATACAGTAAAATTATTTTATTCTAAAAATACACAAAACATTTCTAGAGTAAATACAATAATTTACTGTAAAGTGGGCAAATAAACACAATAAACATTGCCAATTTGTATGTAAAGTTTGTCATAGGAAACTACCAACGGTGTTAACACCCTCCTATCAAAACCATAAGCAATAACAATCCCCATGAACGCTGTAGATCGTTTTAAAAATATGAACAAAGTAATGACAAAACAGGTTTTACTTAAATATTGTGGATTACGGTTTTAGGTTCATACGTCTTTAAAATGTACAAAAAATCATCTGAAAAAGCTCAAATTTTGGCTTACTTATTGTGTTGAAAACACATATATGTATGGAATGCATACTTCATTGTTGTAAGATGGTTTCTTAAGGACATTTCCTCTTGTATAGACAATTGTAAATTTTGAAGAAAAAAAGTTAGTCAAGGCTTCTCTGTTGCACATGGTATATAGTTGTCCACATTAAAGTAAACACAACATGTCAAGTTGTCAAAGTGTCACTGTAAGGCACAACATGCAGAAAGTGGGGAAAATTGGTCCTTGGCAGGGTAAAACCTTTTTCCTTGTCCAACAAAGTCCTTCATAAACTAAAAGGTTTGTTTGTTCGTAATATCTTTAAATAAACAATGAAATAAATCGGTGACATTTCAAAACTCTACTTCTCAGAAATTAAAAACATATTCGTAAAGACCTTTCAAATTCTGGTGTACCTTGCTATTAATTTTTATACAAATGTTTTTACAAAAAATTGTAAAATTCACCCTTAAAATAAAAAAATGTAGATTTCATCATAACGTATATATATCACATCCTTGTAATCCCTCATATCTTGAATGTCTGAAATCTCTTTAATTTCTCAAAAATACAAAGTTCCAAATTTCTGCATAATTTGAACAATCTTAAAAAGGCTATCAGTAGAGATCTATGTCTCAAATATCAAAGCTGTTCAATTAGTAGTTTTGAAGAAGATTTTTAAAGATTCTTAGACCAAAAATGACGAAAATTGCCATGAAATATAAAAATTTGAATATTTCATCACAACTAGCAAAATTTGACTAGGGTCATTCTTAGGGACATGTTTACCAAATATTGAAGACGTCGGTAAAAGAGAAGAAGATTTTTGCCAAAAATAGCAAAATTAGCATCAAAAATATAAATTTGCATAGTTTATCATAATTTGAACATATGTGATTAGGGTAATCCCTGGGGACCTGTAATCCTCGTACGGCCTGTTTTGAAGAAAAACTTTGGGATGTACAAATTTGAGGGCAATGCTACACATCCACCTATTTAGCTGACGGCAAAGCTAAAAACCAGTTGCTAGGAACAAGAGACGTGTTGAGCTACAATACAAAATTCTCTTAGGTTTGGTAGCATGCTATGATCAACTAAATGTTAAAAGGGCATAAGCTTCCAAAGACGTGAAGTCTCCTTTATCAGATGCAAGGGGAATGAAAAATTGAAGCAGAAAGTGACAGAAAATTCAGAGTGAAAATTTCAGAAAATTCAGTAATCCTGTCAGAGTGGACATTTTATTACTCTGAATTTTCTGTCGCTTTCAGCTATTATTTTTCATTCCACCCTGGCATCTGATAAAGGAGACTACACGTCTGTGAAAGCTTATCCTCCGGCAACATTTAGTTGATCATAGCATGCTACCAGAGCTTAGATTAATTCAGAAAAAAATTCAGAAACTTATCAAAATTCAGTTACTGACCCTCGGAAGTTTAAATCTACATTAGAGATGAACTGAGGTTCTCAAGCTTGTTTCCAGACAGCTACCTGTACATTCATCTTCTTCATTATCTGTACCACCAGCCTCTGTAACAACTCTTCGATTTTCAGTTATATCCAACTTTTTACATCCTGAAAAAATGCAACAATAGGTAATATGGCGAGATGAGATTTTAAATGAAAGACAAGGAGCTGATTAGGTTAAGGAAAAGGGGATACTTTCATATACAGTGCCTCTTTTCAATACTGTTACAAAATATTGGCTTCTTCTTGTCATCAACTGATTAAAATAAAAAAGCCAATCTCTCCTATGCTGAAACAATACATTGTATACTCTACAATGTTTAATTGATTTTTTACATGCGATTGTCTCTACTAAAAGACATGTGTCAGCTGTGATTACGCAGCGGTACTATGCAAGGCGTATCGATCGCGCTCAGGTCAAGGGTTATCGCTACAGTTGTGTTGCAATGACCCTTGACCCGAGTGAGATCGATCGATAGGCCATGGCCAAAGTACCACTGCGTATTCACAGCTTGTTGTTGGTATACCAGCCACTAAAAGAAAAAAGGTTTCTTCACGTAGTTAAGCCATTTCAAAGTACAATACGATTAATTTCGAAGGATATTAATACAGATGCTTCAAATCTAATACCTTTAACTATTTTGGAGAGAGAAAACTTACCCTTTCTGGTCTTGCTTCAGCACGATCACGACTTCAGGGTGCGCTTACAAGAAAATGTCGCAACTTCCGTTTTGATGCATCATGGGATAGGAAAAAGCACCAAACTTGAACACCAAGTGTTTAGAAATAGAACGCCTCTTGCACGCGATGTTAAAATTAAAACGTTCATGATGGTTTTTCTGATTTTCTTTTCAAATTTTCAAAATTTCAACACGTAATAAACGTATACAATTATTTTGTATACTTTCTTTTTTAGAAAAAACATGCTTTCAGCAATTTTAGACCGGAAATATTTTTTCATTTAGTGGAAATTCGTTACACCAAAATCCGTGTACGTTTGCCGGACAGCGAGGCAGTAGTAAATTTAATATAGCCATTGTAAAGTAAAAAACCCAAAAGATTGGTAATTGTTTCACAGTATTGCAAAATTTCTGTGATGCTGAGTTTTTGAACACTTGAAGGAGATGGTTGTTAACACTACGTGTTCAGGTTTAGAACATCATTGTTGATAATATGAACACTAGTGTTAACAATATGAACACTAACCGTTCAAATTTGAACACCGACATGTACATTTTGAACGCGTAAAGACGCGTCTAGCGTCCGCTATTTTTACAGTGTATCTATCTATCTATCTATCTATCTATCTATCTATCTATCTATCTATCTATCTAAATATCTATATATCTATGATGTAGAAATGTGTATATGTGTATCCGTTCATGTCACAAATGTATATCGTTTTCTCGTATCACCTAGGGTTATGTGATAGTTGGCAGCTTTAATTCTGAATGGCAAGATGGAATTTGACTCGAAGCAAGATAATCGTTTCAAAAATAAAATAGACAAATTCTGTTTAATGAATTACTGTAGATGGACGCAATGCATGGATTACACACAGGATACGAAGAGTCACGGTCAGTGGGGCAATCAGTGAACCAAATGAATTTCTGGTTGTTGGAATGTCAAGGCATGCTGTCAAGTAACATTGCATTAAACCCGTGGAAACATGTCTCGTTTTTCAGACACTTGATTAAATTATACCCTCGAACAGCTGTCTCAAAACGTTCGAGTTGACTTTGAATTTTTGCATACGGCAGATGCGCTTGTCTTCTGGGCCTTACTTCAAACGCCTTCATCAAAAGTTGTCTAGGCTTTGAATTTTAATCTTGGGTGGTTGCCTTTTCGGCAAAAGAATTAAAACATAGAAAGTGGAGGCTCCGCTGCCCTCTATGTTTGAAATAACGCATGACGTCACTTACCTTGTTGACACATAAGACCTGACCAGCCGGAGGTACATTCACACTGAATAGAGGCATCGACGACTCGACACACACCGCCGTTCTGGCAAGGGTTTACACTGCAATCACGGTCTGCACAGAAACGATACAGGGTAGTACATATTGAAGACAGTTTTTGCCTCGAAAATCATTAATTAATCCTTCTAAATGCTTTGTTCGTTGGATATAATTTACCTTCCCTTTTTTGGACAAATGCTGTTCAATAATTATACAAAGGTCAACAAACTAATCTCACATCAACACAAGGTATCGTTACATCCATAAAGAAAGGTCCCATTGCCTCTAATAATAACACCAGGTCAGGTCCCAGAAGTTATGTCATGTGTTTCGAAAGGGTTAAGCAAGCCATGTCACATATCATATATCTGTGAGTCATATTATATAGTCAAGTTCCTGACACAAATATCATTTCTGCAAACGGGTATCGTTGATTTATTCTTACACAACTTGTGTACGAGATTATCCACACCATACGTATGGACAGGTTCCGTGCACTACATCATAATTGTGGTATTAGCTGTTAAAAGAACAAGGTGCGTACAGAAATAGCGTTCCTTAAAGAGAAGGGGTCGTCGGTACTGCGCCGGCGCTCAAAGGTCGTACGGGAACCACACGACCAATGTAAACACTGTATCCAAGGTACATTGGCGATTGATGAAAGTTAAAACATATTTGCCACAATGAACATCGTGATATTTAAATGTTGCAGCTATGCTGACATGCATCTACATGTCGCTCATTAAATGCATGGTTTGTAGACAAGAAAATCACACAGCCACGTGCGCAGAGTTCCGACGACCCGTCTGTATTACCCCCTATTTGTAACAATCAACCCTATTTGTAACAAAATTTAATTTTCAAAAAAACTTTGCCGTATATGTTGAAATATTAATAAAATATGCATATTTGTATGTTTGAGGGGAATTTTCTTTTTTTTTCCTTGTCAAAACTCATTTTTCCGAAACTGCTTTTGTTACAAATTGGGTTGATTGTTACAAATAGGGGTGACATGTGTCAACCCTATTTGTAACAATCAACCCTATTTGTAACAAAACCTAAATTTCAAAGAAACTTGGCCGTATTTGATGAAATCTTGATGAAATATATATATTAGTATGTTCGGGGGCAATTTTCTTTGTTTTCCTTGTTGAAACTCATTTGTCCGAAAATGCTCGTGAGATTAAATTTCGTTGTGCAAGAGCCCTACTCGTAAGATATAATCAAGTCGTGCAGATACATGCCAAAGGTTTGTTTCGGGGCAATTTTCACCATTTTCGGTCAAAAATGTTAAAAATCTTGTTTTCTGACCGAAATCATACTAAACCTATATGGGGTTAACTTTTGTTACAAATTGGGTTGATTGTTACAAATAGGGTTGACGTGTCAACCCTATTTGTAACAATCAACCCTATTTGTAACAAAGTTTAACCAATTTGTAACAAAACCATATTTTCAAAGAAACTTGGCCGTATTTGATGAAATCTTGATGACATATACATATTAGTATGTTTTGGGGCAAATTTTATTTTTTCCTTGTCGAAACTCATTTTTTCCGAAAATGCTCGTTAGATTAACTTTCGTTGTGTAGGTTGCCTAGTATAAGAGGCCTACTCGTAAGATATAATCAAGTTGTGCAGATACATGCCAAAGGTTTGTTTCGGGGCAATTTTCACCATTTTCGGTCAAAAATGTTAAAAATCTTGTTTTCTGACCGAAATCATACTAAACCTATATGGGGTTAACTTTTGTTACAAATTGGGTTGATTGTTACAAATAGGGTTGACACGTCAACCCTATTTGTAACAATCAACCCTATTTGTAACAATCAACCCTATTTGTAACAAAATTTAACCAACTTGAAACAAAACCTAATTTTCTACAAAACTTGGCCGTATTTGATGAAATCTTGATGAAATGTATATATTAGTATGTTTTGGGGCAATTTTTATTTTTTCCTTGTCGAAACTCATTTTTTCCGAAAATGCTCGTTAGATTAACTTTCGTTGTGCAGGTTGCCTAGTATAAGAGGCCTATTCGTAAGATATAATCAAGTTGTGCAGATAGGTTTTTTCGGGGCAATTTTCCCCAATTTCGGTCAAAAATGTTAAAAATCTTGTTTTCTGACAGAAATCATACTAAACCTATATTTGGTTAACTTTTGTTACAAATTGGGTTGATTGTTACAAATAGGGTTGACGTGTCAACCCTATTTGTAACAATCAACCCTATTTGTAACAAAGTTTAACCAATTTGTAACAAAACCATATTTTCAAAGAAACTTGGCCGTATTTGATGAAATCTTGATGAAATATACATATTAGTATGTTTTAGGGCAATTTTTATTTTTTCCTTGTAGAAACTTATTTTTTCCGAAAATGCTCGTTAGATAAACTTTCGTTGTGCAGGTTGCCTAGTATAACAGGCCTACTCGTAACATATTATCGAGTTGTGCAGATACATGCCAAAGGTTTTTTCGGGGCAATTTTCCCCAATTTCGGTCGAAAATGTTAAAAATCTTGTTTTCTGACCGAAATCATACTAAACCTATATTGGGTTAACTTTTGTTACAAATTGGGTTGATTGTTACAAATAGGGTTGACGTGTCAACCCTATTTGTAACAATCAACCCTATTTGTAACAAAGTTTAACCAACTTGAAACAAAACCATATTTTCAAAGAAACTTGACCGTATTTGATGAAATCTTGATGAAATATACATATTTATATGTTTGGGGCAATTTTTATTTTTTTCCATGTCGAAACTCATTTTTTTCCGAAAATGCTCGTTAGATTAAATGTTGTTGTGCAGGTTCCTAGGGATAAGAGACCTACTCGTAAGATATCATCAAGTCGTGCAGATATATGCCAGAAGTTTGTTTCGGGCCAATTTTCACCAATTTCGGTCAAAAATGTTTAAAATCTTGTTTTCTGAACGAAATCATACTAAACCTATATGGGGTTGAAGTTTGTTACAAATTGGGTTGATTGTTACAAATAGGGTTGACGTGTCAACCCTATTTGTAACAATCAACCCTATTTGTAACAATCAACCCTATTTGTAACAAAATTTAACCAATTTGTGAGAAAAGCTAATTTTCAAAAAAACTTGGCCGTATTTGATGAAATCTTGATGAAATATACATATTAGTATGTTCGGGGGCAATTTTCTTTGTTTTTCCTTGTCGAAACTCATTTTTTCTTAAACTACTCAGTAGATAAAATTTCTTTGTGCAGGTTGCTAGGGATAAGAGGCCTACTCACGAAATATAATCAAGTCGTGCAGATACATGCCAAAAGTTTGTTTCGGGGCAATTTTCATCAATTTCGGTCAAAATTGTTAAAAATCTTGTTTTCTGACCGAAATCATGCAAACCTATATTGGGTTAAATTTTGTTACAAATTGGGTTGATTGTTACAAATAGGGTTGACGTGTCAACCCTATTTGTAACAATCAACCCTATTTGTAACAATCAACCCTATTTGTAACAAAACTTAACCAATTTGTGACAAAAGCTAATCTTCAAAAAAAACTTGGCCGTATTTGATGAAATCTTGATGAAATATACATGTTAGTACTTTCGGGGGCAATTTTCTTTGTTTTTTCCTTGTCGAAACTCATTTTTTCTTAATCTCGTGTAAATTTCTTTGCAGTGCTAGGATAAACTTTCGTTGTGCAGGTTGGTAGGGATAAGAGGCCTACTCATGAAATATAATCAAGTCGTGCAGATACATGCCAAAAGTTTGTTTCAGGGCAATTTTCATCAATTTCGGTCAAAAATGTTAAAAATCTTGTTTTCTGACCGAAATCATACAAACCTATATTGGGTTAAATTTTGTTACAAATTGGGTTGATTGTTACAAATAGGGTTGACGTGTCAACCCTATTTGTAACAATCAACCCTATTTGTAACAATCAACCCTATTTGTAACAAAACTTAACCAATTTGTGACAAAAGCTAATTTTCAAAAAGACTCGGCCGTATTTGATGAAATCTTGATGAAATATACATATTAGTACTTTCGGGGGCAATTTTCTTTGTTTTTTTTCATGTCGAAACTCATTTAACTACTCATTAGATAAAATTTTCGGCTCGCAGGTTTTTAGGGATAAAGGCCTCCATCTAACAGGTAATCATGTTTTTCAGATACATGCCAAAAATTTGGTGGGCGGCATCAGTCACTAATTTTGGTCAAAAATGCAAAACAAATCTTCTTTACTGACAGAAGTCATACTAACCCTATTTGTATCAAAAGTTAACGCTATTTGTAATTCGTAAAACCAAAAAAAAATTTTGCTCTTCCAATAACATGGTTTCAAAACAGGGCAGGTAGGTCGGCTGGTTTTTTTCCCCTATATTTTCTTTTAAATATGCACTTTTCAGGGGTCCAGGGCGATCTAATACTTACCACAACATTTCCAGAAAAAGCGTATCATACATATTAAAGGAGTAAATACATAAAAGACGTCTACTTCCCAAGCAAAAATCAAATATCAGGTGACGAACACGTGATTTTACGGGGGGGTTTCTGTCTTTTTGTTACTTCCGTGTTTACGTTGCTAAAAAGTTTTGGGTCGCAGGCAAAAAAAATAGGGTAGGTCGGGTTATCGGAACACGACAACTTTTTCTTTTGCCTATCCTATCCATCTGCAGGCCACCGAGACTTTGGTCGGCCTCTGTATAGGATGCTTCATAGTATCTTAAATCATCATCAAACTTTAAATTTTAAAAAACTTTCAATCACGTCGGCCTTGAGTTCGATGTTTTCCTCCTTCAGTCGTATTTTTCTCAATATTACCTCAATAATAATGCCGTACAGCAATGGCAATGCCGTAAAATCGATAATTTTATCAAGCTTCAGCAGCCGAAAACCACATGGAATTAAGGCAGAAAGGACCCATCATGTAGTTACTCATAATCCAAGCCAGGCACAGATAGGTGAGACACTACACATATGGTGTCCAAAGCTAGATAGTGGAGTCGTTTATGTTCCAGATACCTTCGATCTGGTATTTGACCTTATAGTATCGGTCACCCAAATAACCGAGTAGTTTAGAATATCACAAAAAATATAATCAAGTGCATTGTTTTAGAATTCGAGGGACAGATACTTCTGGAAGTGAGTAATCATAATTTTATTGAATGTTATTGTGATCCCTATGAACATAAAAAGTAGAGATGAAACGTGATTCTGAAGAGTATTCAGAACGAAAATCTCCGAATCTAAAAAGTGGTGCGGCCGATGCAGATAATAACATCGTTTATGATAGTCTACCTCTTGAGGTTTATGATACGAAATATGCCATGCACTTGACTCATCCCTTCATCAAAGGTCATAGGGTTACTTATCCATCAGCGCTCGGCAGCAACATCGAGTGGGAAATTACCCTTGTGTCTCTGTCTCCCAGTTAATTGTCAGTGAAAATCTCCCTACAGCAGGTTATACAAACTGACGAATATTCAATTTGGATATTAAAATGGTGGTAGACTTCATGACACTACTGACACTGGAAATGCATTCAACATTTAAATTTACAGTTGAGAAATACCTAAAAAAACAACATATTCCGACGTTGAAATATTTCAGGGCTCAAAGCAAAACTAAGAAATCATTCTTGATATTAAAACAAATGCAAAACCAACCGGAACGTTCCAATGCCTGCTCAGAGGATCACCCAAAAGCAACCTTTAAGGGACCCATCAAAGGCGAAATTCTTAGATACTCGCCCACATGCAATACCCAATCGATTTCAAGAAAAAAAGTAGAATTCTTCACAAGCAAATTGAGAGACACAATATGCACGGCAACATAAACCAAACAGAAACCATACTCAAAAAAGTAAAAAGAAAAACAAACAATCAAACATTCACAACATAAAATGACTTGATCTTCACAACAACATTTAGGCTCAACACATATCAAAACAAAGGATAAAAAAGAAAGCCCGTCAAAATATTTGGAAGAACTTGATAAGTGGGAAGCAATTAAAACCCTTTTGCCGAAACAACCAACAAGAGCCTACAATAAAAACAAGTGTATAAATTAAAGCAGCGGCATGAGGGTTCAAATGAATCCAAAACAATGCCAAAGCCGTATCTGTGATGAATTATCTGAAAATTAGGTAAAACGTCACCACAAGGAACCTTCATACAAAATGTCAAAGCAATTGGACGAGTAGATTCTAAGAAGAAGATTTTTGACCTGCTTTTTTAGCAAAAATGGCGAAATTGCCAAAAAAGAGTCGTGCATAGATCAGCACAATTCAATACGTCTTGAAAGAATTATCTCCAGAAACCTGTATACCAAATTTCAAAACAAACCACCTCGCAATTTTAGAAAACATATATTTTTCAAAAACGACATATTTCCCCAAAATATAGACCTAAATACGCATATTTCATCAAGATTTAATAAAATACGGCCAAGTTTTTTGAAAATTAGGTTTTGTTACAAAATTATTAAATTTTGTTACAAATAGGGTTGTTTCTTACAAATAGGGTTGATTGTTACAAATAGGGTTGCACGTCAACCCTATTTGTAACATTCAACCCTATTTGTAACAAAAGTTAACCCAACATAGGTTTAGTATGATTTCGGTCAGAAAACAAGATTTTTAACATTTTCGACCGAAATTGGGGAAAATTGCCCCGAAAAAACCTTTGGCATGTATCTGCACAACTCGATTATATGTTACGAGTAGGCCTCTTATACTAGGCAACCTGCACAACGAAAGTTAATCTAACGAGCATTTTTGGAAAAAATGACTTTCGACAAGGAAAACAAAGAACATTGCCCCAAAACATACTAATATGTACATTTCATCAAGATTTCATCAAATACGGCCAAGTTTTTTAGAAAATTAGGTTTTGTTTCAAGTTGGTTAAATTTTGTTACAAATAGGGTTGATTGTTACAAATAGGGTTGATTGTTACAAATAGGGTTGACACGTCAACCCTATTTGTAACAATCAACCCAATTTGTAACAAAAGTTAACCCAATATAGGTTTAGTATGATTTCTGTAAGAAAACAAGATTTTTAACATTTTTGACCGAAATTGGGGAAAATTGCCCCGAAATAACCTATCTGCACAACTTGATGATATCTTACGAGTAGGTCTCTTATCCCTAGGAACCTGCACAACAACATTTAATCTAACGAGCATTTTCGGAAAAAAATGAGTTTCGACATGGAAAAAAATAAAAATTGCTCCAAACATATAAATATGTATATTTCATCAAGATTTAATCAAATACGGTCAAGTTTCTTTGAAAATATGGTTTTGTTACAAATTGGTTAAACTTTGTTACAAATAGGGTTGATTGTTACAAATAGGGTTGACACGTCAACCCTATTTGTAACAATCAACCCAATTTGTAACAAAAGTTAACCCAATATAGGTTTAGTATGATTTCGGTCAGAAAACAAGATTTTTAACATTTTCGACCGAAATTGGGGAAAATTGCCCCGAAAAAACCTTTGGCATGTATCTGCACAACTCGATAATATGTTACGAGTAGGCCTGTTATACTAGGCAACCTGCACAACGAAAGTTTATCTAACAAGCATTTTCGGAAAAAATAAGTTTCTACAAGGAAAAAATAAAAATTGCCCTAAAACATACTAATATGTATATTTCATCAAGATTTCATCAAATACGGCCAAGTTTTGTAGAAAATTAGGTTTTCTTTCAAGTTGGTATAAATTTTGTTACAAATAGGGTTGATTGTTACAAATAGGGTTGATTGTTACAAATAGGGTTTGACACGTCAACCCTATTTGTAACAATCAACCCAATTTGTAACAAAAGTTAACCAAATATAGGTTTAGTATGATTTCTGTCAGAAAACAAGATTTTTAACATTTTTGACCGAAATTGGGGAAAATTGCCCCGAAAAAACCTATCTGCACAACTTGATTATATCTTACGAATAGGCCTCTTATACTAGGCAACCTGCACAACGAAAGTTAATCTAACGAGCATTTTTGGAAAAAATGACTTTCGACAAGGAAAACAAAGAACATTGCCCCAAAACATACTAATATGTACATTTCATCAAGATTTGATCAAATACGGCCAAGTTTTTTAGAAAATTAGGTTTTGTTTCAAGTTGGTTAAATTTTGTTACAAATAGGGTTGATTGTTACAAATAGGGTTGACACGTCAACCCAATTTGTAACAATCAACCCAATTTGTAACAAAAGTTAACCCAATATAGGTTTAGTATGATTTCTGTCAGAAAACAAGATTTTTAACATTTTTGACCGAAATTGGGGAAAATTGCCCCGAAAAAAACCTATCTGCACAACTTGACTATATCTTACGAATAGGCCTCTTATACTAGGCAACCTGCACAACGAAAGTTAATCTAACGAGCATTTTTGGAAAAAATGAGTTTCGACAAGGGAAACAAAGAACATTGCCCCAAAACATACTAATATGTATATGTCATCAAGATTTCATCAAATACGGCCAAGTTTCTTTGAAAATATGGTTTTGTTACAAATTGGTTAAACTTTGTTACAAATAGGGTTGATTGTTACAAATAGGGTTGACACGTCAACCCTATTTGTAACAATCAACCCAATTTGTAACAAAAGTTAACCCCATATAGGTTTAGTATGATTTCGGTCAGAAAACAAGATTTTTAACATTTTTGACCGAAAATGGTGAAAATTGCCCCGAAACAAACCTTTGGCATGTATCTGCACGACTTGATTATATCTTACGAGTAGGGCTCTTATCCCTAGGAACCTGCACAACGAAATTTAATCTCACGAGCATTTTCGGACAAATGAGTTTCAACAAGAAAAACAAAGAAAATTGCCCCCGAACATACTAATATGTATATTTCATCAAGATTTCATCAAATACGGCCAAGTTTCTTTGAAATTTAGGTTTTGTTACAAATAGGGTTGATTGTTACAAATAGGGTTGACAGATGTCACCCCTATTTGTAACAATCAACCCAATTTGTAACAAAAGCAGTTTCGGAAAAATGAGTTTTGACAAGGAAAAAAAAAAGAAAATTGCCCTCAAACATACAAATATGCATATTTTATTAATATTTCAACATATATGGCAAAGTTTTTTTGAAAATTAAATTTTGTTACAAATAGGGTTGATTGTTACAAATAGGGGTGATACATGTCACCCCTATTTGTAACAATCAACCCAATTTGTAACAAAAGCAGTTTCGGAAAAATGAGTTTTGACAAGGAAAAAAAAAGAAAATTGCCCTCAAACATACAAATATGCATATTTTATTAATATTTCAACATATATGGCAAAGTTTTTTTGAAAATTAAATTTTGTTACAAATAGGGTTGATTGTTACAAATAGGGGTAATACACCCGTCCCTTTAAAGATTGTCTATTTCTTTTTTTTTTTTGCATATGATAATTGACACCGCGTGGTGGAATATAGCTCTCAAACTTTCCTATACTGGTTGGTTGAATAATTAATTTGAGGTTTGCTTACCCAGATCACAGTTTAAGCCGTAGAAATCCAGAGTGCAAACGCAGCTATAGCTATCGTCCTCATCTACGCATGTGCCGCCATTCTGGCAGGGAGTACTGTCGCATGGCAAAGCTGAAAATAAGGAGAAAACGCCGAAACTGTTACAGCAAAAGACACAAATTAAAGTTTAAGTAGGTACACGGGGCAAATTGATTGCCCCATTTTAGGTATATAGATAGCAGAAGTCGTAGGAAAATGGACGGTTCAGTACAGCAGTTTATAAAGAGAGGTGTCGAAGCAAACTGAAATATTATTTTGAAAGTCACTATGTTTACACAGCTACAAAAACCGCAAATGGACTCCTGATCCAAGCTTTGCCGTCTGCTCATGATCGCCCCTCTGTGCTCTACATCAAACATGACTGATTTGGTTTTCTATTCGTCGATCCGGAAAAGGCAATCCGCTTCTTCGTTGCTGTTAAAACGTTATTATTTTAATTTCAACATTTTCCGAGCCAATCAATTTGAAAAAAAAAACATTTTACCATACTCGTAAAAGCATACAAAGTTTGGATACATGTGGCTTTTTTTCTAAAGATATGAAAATAACATGAATACGTTTCGACCACCCTGTAATGACAGAGAGCTATAATGTTCAACACTTTGGAGGATATATGAATTTCTCTCGAACGAATATGTTCGTCTCTTATGTTTTTGTGGTCAGCCCAGAATGTATGTTGCCCTAATTAGTTGCCACGAACAAGAATGAACGAGTACTCATAACCTACCTGGCTGCGTACACGCAGTCATGTTGCATGCTTGACTTTCGTGTGGCCTCGAATGCCCGTCGCATTTTGCAGGCACGCTGCTGTTTTCAGGTCGACAGTTCACAAAACGAATCTGAAATCCACTTCCACACGTTTTCGAGCACTATGAAAAGATATAGAATAACGGAAATATTTGCCAATTCCCCAAGAATGCTTACGGCGCATGTCGAGTATCCACCGAAGCTATTGTTCACAACTGTGTTCTTACATGACACGGTCGAGTCATATTCGAATATTTTTCCATGCTATGCCGTCAGCACAATGAGCTTACCACGGTTTCTCCATCACCGTGGTGCGCCTACCTAAACACAGGGACTTGAAAATACCTTATGGAAGACTTGTGCAAGCCTCATAAAAACGGTTAACATTACAAGCGTATAAAATGTCGCTTTGGCTAGCAATAGCTACTATTACCACTACCAGTGTGATTTCCGATTTGTATCCTACCTCAGACCAAGGACCGGTTTCCCAAACGTCGTTACAAAAGTCCAATTCACAAGCTTGCAAGTCCGTTGCTCTGTCATTATTGTCGCAGAGTGCTTCCTTCGCTTGTTCAACAACGCCCTCAAACACACTATAGCACGCAACTCGACATGCTTCGAAAAGTCAGTCCACATGTACTGTTACACTGCCCCCATTGGTCAGGTAACCAGTGATATTAAAACAATAAACACACACAACAATATATTGGTTACTCAAAAAAATCAGTATATCATATGTTTGGCCGTTCTCGTTTGTTCGTCGTTAATGGACATGGACAAGACTGAACGTTCCCTCCTGGGTAATACTCAATCGATGTACTTTAACGGTACCCTTTGCGCCCCCCTACCATCCCATCCCCTCCACTTTCTCCTGATCGAAGCACCAAATTTTACTGTTTTTGTCCTGTCCACATGTTTTAACTTTCATCAATCACCATCGTACCTTGAATACAGTGTTTACATTGGTCGTATGGGACCCGTTCGACCTTTGAGCGCAGTTTAGACAACTGTATCCCTTTAAATGGCCCAACAGCAGAGTTGGCAAATGACACAATTATTAGGAGAAGAATTCAACATTACATAGAGCGCCATTTAGCTATGACTGATATTGCCTTTCCAACTTTATTCAATAACTATGCACATAAAAACTGACAAGGAAACTCGAGGGTGAGGAAATAAGAAGAATGTTAGTATTTTCGATGAGAGGATTCGATATCACAGTAGCATGGAGGGGTTTTCCTAACATTGCAGAAGACAACTCTAACACATCTGCTTCATATGCAAAGTGCGGGCTTCTCACCTGGTGGCGCACTGTTCAATGATACATGACTCTGCCAGCAAAGGTGCCGCGGTGCTGTTGCAGTTCCGCGCATCCAGGAGGATTCTCTCGTTGGTTTGAAGCACGCAGTAGCTGTGACGCTGCCTGGTTCCATTTCCACAGGTAACGGAACACTTCATATGGACAACAAGAGAGAGGAAAACAAGTCTAGCCAAGTTTGCTTTCATATAGAACATATTTTGCTCATTTTCTTGTTATGAAGCAAAAAATAATTGTAAAAATTTGAGAGTCTGGCATATTACTTTAGATTCGAAGATTCTCTTCAAGTAGTTGATAATCCATGACGATCAAAAACAGTTCAGGCACGAAATGGAAACGTGGTCGTGAACAACTAAGCTGTGCCAATATTCAACGCAACGCTCTCCAAGGTCTTAGACTCTCATATAGTCAATTGTTTGTCATAGAAATGTTTGTCACATAAGATTCTCCCATTCTTGCTTTCAGGAGACAACCAACCGCATCATTTAGTTTGTGAGGGCTCTATGATAGAGATACTTACATCAGACCACTCCGTTACACGCCATATCCCAGGACACTCATCGGCGGGGCATTCCCGTACAGTGGTGGGATGGGGAATGCTCTGAGACTCGCAGTGAGAGCTGTTCATGATTTCTAGATTTTCCGATCCAAGCTGTACGCAGTGAAACGGTCTCCACTGGATGCCCGTGATGCAGTCGCAAGGGCGCCACGACCCGGTCACGTAGTCGTAATAGATCCTGTTGTTAAAGTCAAATAGGCGAGCGGCGAATCCACAAAAAGGGCCTTATTTTAGGAGTTTAATGTACCCACCTTACATACGGCCACATCATACGTCATATTGAAAGCTTATTATCTCAACTTTAAGAATATTGACGATATGGAGCTGACAATTAGGGCCATACCCCTCTAATTTGCATTATTCACACGGGTGTCCAATTTGCATAAGTGCGATATAAAATTAGGAAATTCATTATCAACTACTCTAAACATACTTATAAACTATCGAGTGATATATCAAATGAAAGGTATTTGCATGTAGAATACAACCTTGATATCCAAAGACATATTTAAATTGATGTCACTGAAATATTTTCATATTTATATTGAAAATAATATTTTCCTCTCTTGAATAACAATATTTTAAAAATTTTAACACATACAGCTACAACATACAGCCACATCATACATCATTTGAAAGCTTATTATCTCTACTACAAGAAAATTGACAATGTTGAACTGTCAAGTAGGGCCATAGTCCCTAATTTGCATAATTTACAAGGGTATCCAATTTGCATAAATGCAATATGAAATTAAAAATTCATTGTTCACTACTCTGAACATACTTTTAAACTATCGAGTGATATATCAAATGAAAGGTATTTGCATGTAGAATACGAAATGGATATTGAGAGAGATATTTCAATTGGTTTCACTGAAATATTTTCATATTTATATTGAAAAATTATTTCCCCTTTTGAATAACAATATTATAAATATTTCATCACATACAGCCACATCATACAGCCACATCATACGTCATTTTAAAGCTTATTATCTCTACTTCAAGAAAATTGACGATGTTGAACTATCAAGTAAGGCCGTATCCCTTAATTTGCATAATTTACATAGGTAAGCAATTTGCATAAATGCAATAAAGAATTAGAAAATTCATTAACTATTTTAAATATACTTCTAAACTATCGAGTGATATATCAAATGAAAAGTATTTGCATGTAAAAAACAAAATTGACATCCAAAGAGATATACAAAGTGGTTTCACTGAAATATTTTCATATTTGTAGTGAAAAAAGTTATTTTCCCCTTTTGAATAACGGTATTTTAAAAATTTTAACAGCAGTATCAATGCAACCACATGCATTATGATGTGCAAAAAGTGCATAGAACACGGAGAACAAACAGCTAAAATGAGGTCTGGAAATGAATATTTTGTTTGTTTAATGTATGTTTCAAAACATATGAATAGCTCTTCTTGTCTGCATTATTATCCGATACCGATGTCTAGTTTTTATAGGTCAGAGAGTGTTTCTCGAAACATGCCCTTTGTATGGAGTATAATATACCCATTCACAGCATATGAAAACCTTTTAATGTTACTCAAGTATACCAACATTTTCTTGTAATGTTGTAACCAAGGCAATAGCACTAATAATATATATATATATATATATATATATATTGATTTTTAACATATATGGTTAATGATTTGAACGCCGACATTTTGTCGTAAAGATGTGTTGGGAAAATATCACCAATTACTATTAAGTCCAAACATAAAGAAAGATCCCCATGAACGACACTATTGTAGTTGTTGAAAAGTAATTATGTAGCCGAAACAATGTGTGAGAGTAAGCTGTAGTCAAAGTTATGGCATTATTCATGATCCAAGTCATTCATGGCGATACAGTGTCATGCATTTCCAGTACATCTAGTCATTCTACAAATTCATCATCCTCTTCTTAAACAGTTTTGTCATGAGTAAAAGGGTTGCCACAGTTATAGCTGCCTTGTGCATGGAAGATTAATTTGACAGCAGACACAACTGGTGACATGTAATAAGAGAAAGCAAACTCCACACATCGTTCATATCTTATAGCTGTTTGAATTTTGTGTATGTTATGTTTGGCTGTTTTGTGTAAAGTGTTGATTTGCCATGGCGAGACGTACCCCTAATCTACGTATCCTGCCCTGAACCCGCACTGGAGTGGAAAGACTACTGTGACACTGCGATCCTTTGATGCTACCTTTCGAGAATAGAGTTGTCTTCATCAGTCGCTTAAAATTCATTTTCGGTTGGTGAAACGTGATTTCACTGAAGTTAAGTTTGTTCAAGTAAGGAAGCTAGAATGTCTACCGTTTCGGTCTGGTTGTGTTTGTGGATGCTCATGTGAATCGGAGATTGAGCTGTTGTAGGTTTTGTTTGGCATAGGTGTAACGCTTATATTTCAGTTTCATATGTATGTTATTAGGCTACGTTCACAAATAATGGTGGTGAGGGGCGGAGAAATTCGGGGTGGAATCGTAATTTTGAGGGATAGTAGAGGAGCACTTGAAAGTTTTGATCTGCCTATAGGGGACCTGAAAATGTTTTGGTTCCCTTTTACTTTTTGCGATTCCAAGGTTTCGAAGGCAATTCAATGAAATCGAATAACAATTAAATGTCATCCGATTGTTCTAAAGTTAGTAATAATCAAACAAGATCTAGAATTACTTTTACTTTTTATTTTTACTTCATTACTTCATTACATTATCTCGAAAAAATCTTGTGTTTTGTATCGTATTGTTTTGGCATAATTGTTCTAATTTATCGTAATATTTCGCTTTTAACAAATCATTGAATGTTGCCGTTTGATTGCATGAACTGGTATCTGGCATCTGTTGGTTTCGTGTGTGTGTTCTTAAGTCGAGAATGTTAATTTGTTGCATCGATGACCTTCACAGACAATGAGGTCTAAAGATGTGATTTTTTGAGAAGAGCTTTCGAAAATTCTAGAGTAGGATGCATTTTTTATGTTTGATATGAATTCATTAAGCTCGTGTTGGGCTCCGATGAAAATCATACACTGTCTCTGAATCTCAGTCAGAGCGATATTTGTTCTGTGTGTTGCTGAATTATTCTTATTTTGTATATATTTTATTCTTATTTTGCATAATGTGGGCATTATTTGTATTTACTGCACAATTTTATGAATATTAAAAATAAGTCAAGATATTCGCGATTTAAATAAAAATGTTAAATACGAATATTTTAGATACGTGTTTGGAATTCATATTTGTATTCTACATGCCAATACCTTTCATTTGATATATCTCTCGATAGTTTAAAAGCAAGTGAAGAGTACATAACAATGGATTTTTATAATTTTATATCGGACTCATGTAAATTAGGTACCCGTGTGCATTATGCAAATTAAAGAATTACGGCTCTATTTGGCAGCTGCATATCGTCAATTTTCGTGAAGCAGAGGTAATAGGCTTTCAAGTGACGTATGATGTATGACGTATGATGTAGTTGTATGTGTTAAAATTATTAAAATATCGTTATTCAAAAGGGGAAAATATATTTTTCGATATAATTATGAAAATATTTCAATAAAATCATTTCAATATCTCTTTTGGTATCTATTTTGTATTCTACATGCAAATACCTTTCATTTGATATATCACTCGATAGTTTAAAGTATGCTTAGAGTAGTTTATAAATTCCTAATTTTATATCTCATTTCTGTAATTTGCGTACCCATGTGAATTATGCAAATTAGGGTCTATGGCCGTACTTGACAGCTCAACATTGTCAATTTTCTTGAAGTACAGATAATAAGCTTTCAAATGACGTATGATGTGGCTGTATGATGTGGCTGTATGTATTAAAATTTTTAAATATTGTTATTCAAAAGAGGAAAATATTTTTTCAATATAAATATGGAAATATTTCAGTGAAATCAATTTAAATATCTCTTTGGATATCAAAGTTGTATTCTACATGCAAATACCTTTCATTTGATATATCACTCGATAGTTTAAAAGTATGTTTAGAGTAGTTAACAGTAAATTTCTGATTTTACATCACATTTATGCAAATTGGGTACCCGTGTAAATTATGCAAATTAGGGTATATGGCCCTTCTTGACAGCTCAACATTGTCCATTTTCATAAAGTAGAGATAATAAGCTTTCAAATGACGTATGATGTGGCTCCATGATGTGGCTGCATGTGTTAAAATTTTTAAAATATTGTTATTCAAAAGAGGAAAATAATTTTTTCACAATAAATATGGAAATATTTCAGTGAAATCAATTTAAATATCTCTTTGGATATTCATATTGTATTCTACATGCAAATACCTTTCATTTGATATATCACTCGATAGTTTAAAAGTATGTTTAGAGTAGTTAACAATGAAATTTCTAATTTTATATCGTATTTATGCAAATTGGATACCCGTGTGAATTATGCAAATTAGGGGGCTATGGCCCTACTTGGCAGCTCCACATCGTCAATTTTCTTGAAGTAGAGATAATAAGCTTTCAAATGACGTATGATGTGGCCGTATGTAAGGTGGGTACATTAAGTGTGAAAAATAGGTGAGTCTGCCGCTCGCCTAAAAGGGGTTGAGCACGTTATCGTCTCTGCCGAAACTTACAATCTTTCTTAAAACCTTGAGACGGAACAAGAGCATTTCAGATGATCCAGATTATACTATCGACCTTATACATGTTACATTTTAAGTAGAAGTTTTATGGGTAACTTCTGAATTCGCCAAATGTGGCATTTGTAAGGATCATGGCAGACATGCAAATGAGAAATTGATAATCCCGACCAAAATACACTATTCTCCAAAGGTGTCAATCATAAAAACACGCATTTTTTTCACGTTAGATCCCAGAATAACAGTTTAATAGAGTCCTCGGATGTTTGATGCATTTAAAGGATAAATATAAGATCTATTTCGCTTTCGCTGCTGTATAAAGCGAGATGTTGAAGCTTGAATGACTCAGAAACTTTAATGTTTACGCCAAAAAATCACAAGCAGAGAGAAGAAAGTGGCAGCAATTAATCCAGAAAGCACTGACATAATCGATGTGATATTTCTTTTAAAAAACACTGTCATTGCCGAGAAAATCATCGGATACAAGTAATGCCTGAATGTCGACAGCTTCAGTAAAATAATCGTACATCTCTCATTGCTATGAATTCAACATCCTCAAGTGGCAAGGTCAATCTATCAGTGACGTCGCTCAGACACATACTGTGTCAGTTTGGCCAGAGATTCACATTGAAGATACTCACGGATCAGGCACGCACTCCTGCTGTTGGCAAGGTTGTGAAGTATTCGGTTTGACTTCCGCAGCACAAAAGCTGTCCCCGATGCGCACACCAGTGAGTTCGTTGACGCATTTCACCGTCCTTGTCATATTACCTTGTCCACACGTCACAGAACACTTGGAGAGAAAGGATGCTAATTGTAGCGCGAAATTATTTCAACTATGTGATTGATTTAAACGCTGAATTAATGCGCACAATAGAAAATACAAAACAAAACTTATTTGACAAAATACATACATACATACATACATACATACATACATACATACATACATACATACATACATACATACATACATACATACATACATACATACATACATACAAATCAAGCCGCTCAATAAAATTCGTACCTGTGACCATTCAGAAGTTTCATAGTAATACATGTTAAATACACAGTCAGACATGTTTTGACAGGGGCGATGTGATTCGGGTTTGAGTAACCCTTCTTCCTCACAATGTGTATCTGATTTGGCAATTCCAGTGTTCACCTCAACACAAGAGACGTTGCGATCTTCATATCCATTGGTGCCACACGTCACAGAACACTGAAACCGACATGATAATATCTGTGAGATCATCCTGCCATGGGCGCGTCTATGGTGGCGTCAATTTCCAAAAGTGTTACACCTTGATCCAATTACCTTGAAGGCAATTAAACTTGACAAGTAGTCCATTGTGGTGAATAGGAGAATTTGATATTAGCTGTGTTTAACTTTCAAAGGGGTTGATTTTTATCGGCTTCATATCTTAACAGACCTATTTTACTGGACACAAAGAGGAACAAAGGACGAATAATATCTCATGATAACATCAACGTCAGCAAGAACTTATATATAAGGCAAGAACCAAATAATTGAGCACGGTCGTACTCTCTTCCAACAGCTCGTCGTACTGTAGTGACGAAGGCAAAAGTGCCACTATGCGAGATACAGTCATTCACTCATTTGGGACCAGTCACCTACTTCGTATGTGTGAAGATAACAAAGTGAAAAGTTTTGACACAGTCGCTGAGTTTCTGGTTTAACAAGAAGTGCATTCTCGCACTCCGTTTCATTTACGACTTGCCCTGTTAATAATTCCATGCAGTAGACATCAAGGACTTGAAATCCTTCACTACCGCATGTAGCATTACACTGAAAGTAAATATGATCCATAAGTCTATAACGAAATAAAGTTGTTTCATACAAACCATTATGTAATTTTTGAACCTAAAATTTTGAATAACTCCTAAACCGAGACGGGGGCGAGATATTGACGCTTTCTCGCAATTGGTGTGAATCTCTTAATATTCTCACTGCTGTCGGTGAGACACTTTGAATTCTCACCGTTGAGCAGTAAGAATCACGAATGGTAACAGATTCTCACCGGTGAGACTGGAAATTCTCACCAAGCCTAGTCTGAATGGTAATTTTTTGCTCACGTGTTCACACACGTGAGCATATGTCGTAGCGATGTCTGTCTGTCTGTCTGTCTGTCTGTCTGTCTGTGTGTCTGTCTGTCTGTCTGTCTGTTGGTCCATTTTCTCAAAAACGGCTGAACGTATTTCAGTCAAATTTGGTAGACATCTTCAGAATTCAAATGGCTAGAACTGAAAAGGTTTTGGTGGGCGTGGCTTGCATATTAATGAAGTTATCACAGTTTTAATTTTTCTGATACATGGTAGTCTATGGGAAGCCGGTATCTGTGGTTTGAGGGCGCTATCCCCACGTTACACTCTGGCTAGACGATGCTGAAATTAGACTCGGTTTTGGATTCGGTTTCGGATTCGGTTTCGGATTCTAGAGACTGAAAGAAATTTTATATTTTCAGCCAATTGTTACACTGTGGAATACTGGATTTTCCTTACTTTCCCTGGACCCTTTTTTCAGCTAAAATAATATCTAATCACACTAAACAAAGTGAAAATAAGTATATAGGGATAACTTAGCAATACAAATTTTTTTGACAAAATGTCATGTGATCTCGATGACCTTTGACCTTAAATATGAGTATATGTCCATAACTCAGTAACCACAAGTGCTACACCCTTCATATTTGGTATGATGGGAGACCTTATGACATCACATCCTGTACCTTATTAATTATGTGCATATCTAATTCTGAGCCAGCAAATAGAGCTAGAGGTCTGATTTTTGGTATATAGGTATAACTTAGCAATACAATTTTTTTGACAAAATGTCATGTGACCCCAATGACCTTTGACCTCAAATATACATATATGGCCATAACTAAGTAACCCCAACTGCTACACCCTTCATATTTGGTATGATGGGAGACCTTATGACACCACATCCTGTACCTCATTAATTATGCGCATATCTAATTCTGAGCCAGCCAATAGAGCTAGAGGTCTGATTTTTGGTATATAGGGATAACTTAGCAATACAATTTTTTTGACAAAATGTCACGTGACCTCGGTGACCTTTGACCTCAAATATACATATTTGTCCATAACTCAGTAACCACAAGTGCTACAGCCTTCATGTATGGTATGATGGGACAGCTTATGACGCCACATATTGCACCTCATTAATTATGCGCATATCTAATTTTGAGCGCGCCAATAGAGCTAGAGTCTGCTTTTTGGTATATAGGGATAACTTAGCAATACAATTTTTTGACAAAATGTCACGTGACCTCAGTGGCCTTTGACCTCAAATATACATATTTGTCCATAACTCAGTAACCACAAGTGCTACAGCCTTCATGTATGGTATGATGAAACACCTTATGACGCCACATATTTACCTCATTAATTATGCGCATATCTCATTCTGAGCGAGCCAATAGAGCTGGATGTCTGATTTTTGGTATATAGGGATAACTATAGGAGAGAAATTTTTTGACCAAATGTCATGTGACCTCGATGACCTTTTACCTAAAATATATGTTTATGTCAATAAATAAGTAACCACAAGTGCTATGTCCTTTGTATTTTGTAGGATGGGAGACCTTATGACAACACACGCTTACCTCATTAATTATGTACACATCTAATTCTGGGCAAGCGAATAGAGCTAGAGATCTGATTTTTTGGCATATAGGGATTAATTAGGAATATAATTTTTTTTTTGAAAATGTCATGTGACCTTGATGACCTTTGACCTTGATTATACATATATATGCATATTTCAGTAACCACAAGTTCTATACCCTCCAATTTTGATAGGATATTAGACCTTAAGATGTCACATCTTGTACCTCATTTATAATGCGCATATGTATTTCTTGGCTGGCCAATACTGCTAGAGGTCTGATCTTTTTTCCCGATTTAGAACCGTAACTTAGACATGCCTTATGTGTTTCAAATTGGGAACAACGACATAGACCTATGTGCCCATAGATCTCAACATATACACTCCAATGATACTTCTTAATGACCACATTTTCCTGCCCCATCAAGACTAGTACTCCTATTACAAGTGGGGACTATGTCATTGTAATGACTTGTTGAGTTAATGGTTGTATCACAGTATTCGATATATCTAATTCTGTATTTTTTTTCCATTTTATATTCTGAATAATTACATAAACATATTTCACTGTCTCCAGTACATTTCATTTAAGTATTTTCACTTCATGCACTTTATCCCTTTCACACATGTTCAAATATCTGACCAGAGAACAAACACTAAATAGTCCAGGATGGGAGCTACAGTGTCATTGACGCTATTTTTACTTCAGCGAATTCCTAATTTGCATATTAAATGAATTTTCATACTTAGGGATATTCATCTGAATTGACTTGATCAAAATTGATGTAACTTGCTATGTACATTTCAGACACTGTAATACAATATTATTGAAAGTCATTAATCATTTTCTCTTCAGCAAATTCCTAATTTGCATGTTTAATGAACTTTCCTAATTAGAGAGATATATCTGAATTGACTTGACCAAAGTTGACAAAACTTGCTACATATATTGCAGATACCATGATACAACATTATTGACAATCATTAAGCATTTTTACTTAAGTCAATTCCTAATTTACATATTTAATGAACTTTGCTTATTAGGGATATATACTGGGATTTACTTGATCAAAGTTGGCAAAACATGACAACATTGATGATTATACCTGGTTAAAACAATATCGAAAGTCATTTCACATTTTCATGTCAGCTAATTTACAATTTGCATATCTAATGAGCTTTCACAGCTCGGCATATATGGCTTGAAGGACTTGGCCAACGGTAATTACACTTGCTATATAAATGACAGCAGTCAAAGAACTTTAATATTTTTATTTCAGCTAATTACATATTTGTATACTTCATGACCTTTGAGAATTAATCAGTGGTGATTATTGTTCATTATGTTGATCATAATACTTTCAATGAAGTTGCAAACATGTGGCAAAGGTTCAAATTTACACATAACTGTATGAAACACGTGAGCATTTTCAGTTCATATCTGGTCTCTGTGAGAATGTATCATATTCATCATTTACTGGTGAGAATCAACCAGGCTCACCGTTCATCGGGAGAATTGGCTAGAGAATCGGTCATCATACTTGATTCCACCCAAGGAGTGCATTTCTCACTGCTCACCATTGACAAGTAAAACATTCTCCCTGAGGGCGGTGAGAACATACAACAAGACATTCTCACCGATTATGAGAAAGCGTCACTTTCTCGCTCCAGTCTCGCAATGTTTTCCTATAGTGCTGGTGTTGAGAAATGCTGGTACCGAAGGTTGTATTCGGTCCCATTACTTCGAAGGTATGTAACTGTTGTGTGATGAGTCAGAGATTTGAATACTATTAAACTGTGTTTAATCTTTAAAAGGGCAGGTTTTTCTCGGTTTTTTCTCTGAACAGACTGATTAACAACTTTCAAATGAGAACAAACAACTAAAAGTCAGTATTGCCTTGGTGATGAAGGCAAAAGTGACCATGCGAGAAACTCGTCATTCACTCACCTGGGACCAGTTACCTACTTCGTATTTGTGAAGGTTACACAGGGAAAAGTTTTGACATAGTCGCTGAGTTTCTGGTTTAACAAGAAGTGCATTCTCACATTCTGTTTCATTTACGATTTGCCCTGTCAACAATTCCTTGCAGTACACATCACGGACTTGAAATCCCTCTCTACCGCATGTAACATTACACTGTAAGAAATACGATCTGTGAGTCGGTAAGGAAATAGTATAATTTCACATTTTTGTCGAACATAGAATTTTGAATAACTTCTAGACAAGTGTCGACAATTTTTTGCTCACGTGTTCACACACGTGAGCATATGTCGTAGCGATGTCTGTCTGTCTGTCCGTCTGTCTGTCTGTCTGTCTGTGTGTCTGTGTGTCTGTCTGTCTGTTGGTCCATTTTCTCAAAAACGGCTGAACGTATTTCAGTCAAATTTGGTAGACATCTTCAGAATTCAAATGGCTAGAACTGAAAAGGTTTTGGTGGGCGTGGCTTGCATATTAATGAAGTTATCACAGTTTTAATTTTTCTGATACATGGTAGTCTATGGGAAGCCGGTATCTGTGGTTTGAGGGCGCTATCCCCACGTTACACTCTGGCTAGACCATGCTGAATTTAGACTCGTTTCGGATTCGGTTTCGGATTCGGTTTCGGATTCTAGAGACTGAAAGAAATTTTATATTTTCAGCCAATTGTTACACTGTGGATACTGGATTTTCCTTACTTTCCCTGGACCCTTTTTTCAGCTAAAATAATATCTAATCACACTAAACAAAGTGAAAATCAGTATATAGGGATAACTTAGGAATACAAATTTTTTGACAAAATGTCATGTGATCTCGATGACCTTTGACCTTAAATATGAGTATATGTCCATAACTCAGTAACCACAAGTGCTACACCCTTCATATTTGGTATGATGGAGACCTTATGACATCACATCCTGTACCATATTAATTATGTGCATATCTAATTCTGAGCCAGCAAATAGAGCTAGAGGTCTGATTTTTGGTATATAGGTATAACTTAGCAATACAATTTTTTTGACAAAATGTCATGTGACCCCAATGACCTTTGACCTCAAATATACATATATGGCCATAACTAAGTAACCCCAAGTGCTACACCCTTCATATTTGGTATGATGGGAGACCTTATGACACCACATCCTGTACCTCATTAATTATGCGCATATCTAATTCTGAACCAGCCAATAGAGCTAGAGGTCTGATTTTTGGTATATAGGGATAACTTAGCAATACAATTTTTTTGACAAAATGTCACGTGACCTCGGTGACCTTTGACCTCAAATATACATATTTGTCCATAACTCAGTAACCACAAGTGCTACAGCCTTCATGTATGGTATGATGGGACAGCTTATGACGCCACATATTGTACCTCATTAATTATGCGCATATCTCATTCTGAGCGAGCCAATAGAGCTAGAGGTCTGATTTTTGGTATATAGGGATAACTTAGCAATACAATTTTTTTGACAAAATGTCACGTGACCTCGGTGACCTTTGACCTCAAATATACACATAACTGTATGAAACACGTGAGCATTTCAGTTCATATCTGGTTCAAATCTGGCATTAAAGGAAAAGGCATTAGCTATAACGATAATCACAACAACCCTATGCATTGGACGGATGGATGGGTGCATGGGTGCATGGATGGATGAAGGGATGGATGGATGAATGGATGGATGGATGGGTGGATGGGTGGGTTAATGGATGGATGTATCGATGGATGGATGGATGGATGGATGGATGGGTGGATGGGTATTTGGGTGGATGGGTGGATGGACGGATGGATGGATCGATCATGGGTGGATGGATCTACATATTGATGGACTTTAAATGTAATTCATACCTGTGACCATTCATCTGTTTCATAGGAATAATTATTGAACATACAGTCAGACATGTTTGAACACAGGCGATGTGATTCGGGTTTAAGTAATCCATTTTCTTCACAGTATGCGTCAGGTCTTTCAATTCCGGTCTCTATGTCCAGGCAAGATACGTTACGTCGTTGGTAGCCATCGCGGCCACAAGTAACAGAACACTGAAAGAGATAGATGTTACATATTGTAAACTTGATTGGTCAGAAATACCCACTACTATGTTTTAAAAATGTCGTCATAAGGGACACATTGTCATACACTTTCAGATATGTTACAAATCTACCGGGCTCTGTTATTACCTAGAAATTTGATGTGGTTATCGTGTTCTGCGATGATGCTGATGAAAATAGGAAGAATAATGCCATTCATTTACAAGTGAAAATGTCTTAGTCAAATCATGACATTAATAAGTTTCGGGTGGTCATTTAGCACAATAGTATCACGAGGGCGCTTTGCCGTGGAGAAGGTGTAAGTATGCGCATGCTCACTCACCTGGGACCAGTTACCGACTTCATATTCATGGAGAAAACACAGCGAAAAGTTCTGACATGGTCGCAGAGAGGCTGGTCTAACCAGCTGCTCATTCTCACAGTGTGTTCCATTCATGAGTTGCCCTGACGACTGCTCCGTGCAGTAGACTTCGCGGACCTGAAATCCCCCAGCTGCGCATGTCACATTACACTGCATAAAAACATAACATTCAAGTGAGTAACTCTGGCCGCTCAGAGTGAACGTCACCGGGTGTCGACAGTAAAACGTCGAATAAACGGTGCACTTCGTGACTTTTCCGCCACAGTCGTCGGTTTTCTACAAACTGTTTCACTTATGCTCCGAACGCAAGAGATCAAACATTTGAAATGTTGATATTTATCAGGTATACTGTAGGCAACTTGTAAGATTTTGTGTATTTTGTAATGAAAACTGAATCGATATTAAAATGTTGGGCGAGAACGTAATTGTGTCCACATTTCTAATGAGATGACTCTCTGAAAAGTAAATTATGTTTTGGTCAAGTTCTCTGGAAAGCAATGCCGCGCTTAAATCCTGTATTTCTATATTACACATGCGCAAAGGATGCTACGCTTGAATTTCTTAAGAATACCTCTGGCATCTTATTATCGCTAAGAAATACAAAGATAAGTACAATTAACGCCAGAATTACCAACAAATACAGCCATACGCATGGACAATTTGACGATCACTGCGTTCAAATTAATTCGACTGCATTTCATAATGCATATAATCTCTATAATTATGTGATACTATCTTGTTGCAAAAGAACAAACTGTTGAAACGAATTGTCCAAAATGACCTTTGTAAGGTTTAAGGAATTCCAACATCTTTTCCGATGCAATAAGTACATACCTCTTGCCAGTCAGTGACGTTGTACACGTACCCACCGGGACACGGGCCTTGGTCGCATTCAACCACCTCCGGTTCTAACTTTTCGACGCCGCTTTGCTCGCAAATGGAGTCACTTACGAACGTTTGTGTCACGTAATCGTAACAGGTGACAACACGACTTCTTAATCCGAACCCGCAAGTAACCGAACACTGAAACAAAATAAAGCAAAACAAGACAATGAAGAATGGAAAACCTCTAGCTCTGAGTTGACATGCCATGTAGTTCCGCATATCACGAAAGAAGAATATCAACGAGAAAATAAATTAATTGTCATCTGGGTAAAGATAATCGAACAATTAGGTGACATTTCGAATTCATTGAGATTACCCATGTTCTCTCAACGGATTTAATTTGGAGGACAGGACAATTCTATCCTACTTAGGGACCGTTCAGTTTTTACGGCCTTGGGGGGGCGGCAAAATCTTGTCGCCTGGTGTTCAAAAAATATAGACCCCCCTGCATTTTTCGTGAAAAAAAAAGATGACCCACCCTTTGTCAGACGAAAAAATTTGATAAACCCCCCCCCCCCCCGCGCTGAAAAATAACCAAAACCCATATGTCAAATTTACCCGCACGGTTTGGATTTGAACTCCGGTACGCGGCGCACTTTATTCGTGTAGCAGAGATGCCAGTGCACAAAATTCTCAGCCACATCAATTGAAACGTCTTTTAATTAGGACAACTGTAAGGCAATTTTTAACTTCATTTCCATAGACAACTTATGTCCATGGACATCGTATCAAGTAAACTTTATTGGAGTGGTTCGCCAAAGGCAGCACTCCGGTTAAGAGGGTCATGGGCCATTAGGTAAAGTCAACTTTATTCTAGAGAGACACCAAAGATGGCCCGCCGGTAAAGAGAGTCGATCATGGTCATTGCATAAAGTAAACTTTACTGGACAGGGCTGCTGAAGGCGTCCGGCCTTTAAGATGGTCATGGGGTATTACATAAAGTCAATTTATTGTAGTGGGCCGCCGCATGTGGCCCGCCGGTATAGAGGGTCGATAATGGCCATTGCATGAGGTAAACCTACTTGGAGTGGGCCGCCAAAGGCGTCTGCCCATTAAGAGGGTCATGGGTAATACATAAAGTATATTTATTGTAGTGGGCCGCCGAAGGCGGCCCGCCGGTAAAGAGGGTCGGTCATGGCCAAAGCATAAAGTGAACTTTATTGTTGGTATTATGTTTTTGAAAATGTGGTGACCCCCCCCCCTTCGCGGATTCCAAAATTACGATGACCCCCCCCCCTGGATTTTGCCGCCGCCCGGCCGTAAAAACTGAACGATCCCTTATTTCTCTTTCCTTGTCGTGCAACGATTTTACATCTGTGCTACTAATTGTTTGGACGAAAGTTAAAGATTTTCTTTTTGTTCATAAAGAGCGGTGACACACTGTCACGTAACTCTAACAATACTAAGAAAAGAGAAGTTTCATACACATTACGAGATACACTCTATCAAAGTGTAACCGGGAAAACTTTGGTCGACGTTTTCTCGTGCATAAACTTCGCCACTTTGGAGGCTGTTTTGAAAGCGGACTGACCCATCTAAATCCGTTCTTTCCGGTCGTTAAACTTATTTGCACATACACGGAGACAGATCAGGTTTGAAATGCAATAGTGTTACTGTATGGTCGATACCCAGGGACAGTGGCACGGGAACAGTATGGTTGTAGTATTTTAATGGACAAATCTGCATCTTATATGTACATAATGACAGCAAATTTTTAACACGAGAACAACTTACATTTGCAGACTGTAAAATTGAGGTGACAAATGCCAAGTTGGTATACAGATTGTGAGTGTACGAAGAGGAAGGGAATGGCAGCACTTCAACAGTATTTAGTTACTCCGGCTCTGCTACGGAGTCTGAATTGAAATGAGCGAGATAGTTGTGGTCGGTCGGTCGCAAGTGCTGTCGGGATAGTGTATTCAAAATGATAGATAATTAATGACCGTAACATATTGTAGATGTCTTTACTTTCATGTCACGGATCAAGAGATGTGAAAGATCTTTTGACTTCTCCACTCTTTTATGTCATTGGAACCCACTTACATGACAAATAAACGAGAAAATTTAACAGAACTTCCATTCTCGAAGCTACTACGATACGTTGGCTTACAGAAATCAGTACCGCGAGATAAAAAAACTTATTAGATAACGATCCGGCTTTTATGTTTTTTGACGCTAGAATAGTTTGAATAGTTGTGGAATAAATCTTACCAACGCCCTAGGCGAAGAAAAAACATTAGAATTGATTGCACAAAGGACGGGGCGAGGCTCGCACAGTTTGGCACGTTGGTCTTTGGGATGGCATACCACTTCATAGGTCACGTGTCCAAAATTGTCAGGTACATTTTTTGTCTCGTCTTGTATTGTGACAAAAAGTGATTGCGTATGACGGAATTCTGCAATTGGCGGCGGACGGGGTGTTTGTTAGAACTGTGCTATACTGCTACGGTTCGTTCCTAAAGAATCATGTCCTCCTTCACCTCAGGTACAGTAAGACCATCAATCATGGTCGTTTTCTCCACGTACGGTGCCTTGCAGTCTTTTGCAGTTATTATCCTGTCAGAGATTGGCTAGACGACTCTTCGATAGACGTGTATTGTATCGCGAGCAGTAATTTGTACAATGTGAAAATAGTGCATGATTCTTCAGATGCAGCATATCAAACATGTAGGTCTGCTGTATTGGTCATTTTAGCTTCACAAATCTGTGATTTGTTCACACCCTTGTCAATTGATATCTTGATATAGATGCACATATTGATCTCAGTACGGTAAAACTGATTATTAAGGGGATGGTTTGCACCATGGGTTTTACATACAAGTCTAGATCGCAGACTTATACCAAAGTAACTGTTAGTAAACGCAGCCTTTGGAAACTTTGGAGTACTGCTGTATTCCAATAAAGGTTAGGCCCTGAAGGGTTTTGTCTGAACTATATCGGGCAAGTTTGGTACTATTATATACCTAGTCAATTCGGTTTGCGGTGGTTTAGAGCGGCTCCACCGATGGCCAAGTACAGTTCATCTGTCCCAAGTCGTCCTGTTACCGTTTTACACGACGCCCGACATGGATTTTGTAATTCTTGTAACTATGAGTACAATTCCTCCACCGCAAAGTGAATGAATTTCCTCCAGTTTTTAAGTTATTGCTCCATGCCTATACACTTTCTTGAAGTATAGTTCAGAGGAAAAAAAAACACTCTGGTTGTCTGAATGATGCATGAAGTTGTGACAAATATTTTTGTGGTCTCTGATGTGAGAAATATCCTTTCGTTTGTCACTTCTGCTCCGATCCAGCGACGCTAGCTAAGACCGTACCTAAGACTATCGATGGCTTTAAAATCTCTGACCTTTTACCTACACAAAAGGTTGGCTCGCTACACACAGTTTCCCTCGACCCATTCATGAATGGTTATCGCGGTCATTTTAAGACTAGTATGTCTATTGACCCTGATTGTTAAGTGTTTTTGATGAGTATTTCTTGTTTCTGTCGCCACTTAAACTACTGAGAGTGTTTACATAGTCTGTCAAAGATCACTGACAGGGCAGTGGCCCGTGGTTGCTTCAGCCTTTCATCACACAAATGCTACGTCACATTTACTGCGCGGACTCTGTCGTTTAAAAGTTTGTGCGTAAAGGATGCTTCACAAGCTAAAAAATGTACAGCGCTGAGTAAGGTTATTTCTTTGGATCCACCTGCATGCTCGATTCATATGTAGAACCCCTAACCCCGTTCAAAATGCTTACACGCACATCGCTGTCGTAAAGTTTTTGCGGGACCGAATCTTTACCTCTGTGAAATCGCTGCCTTGCACCCACGTGTACCTCTGAAATGGTTGCCTCCTCAGCCGCCTCTGACTGCTACCTGTTTTAGAGGATAGAGAAAAAGAAGCTTTCATTTCAAATTTCAGTCGTAGTTGTATGCATACATAACTAATATTTGGCTTCATGGAACTTTGAATGGATACCCGGATGTTGGTGACTTTGCAGTTACTGGATTATGAATATTAATCGTTGTATATATTTCCTGAACTCTTTTCAATTTCTGTAGAGTAAATTGTTTGGACTCGCCTTCTGATTCTGCAGTCTTGTCAGATCTGTCTCTTGTTCCATAACTGACGAGACCAACCTAAGGAGAAAATGGAAGGACATAGGAATTAATCCAAGCAGTTTTAACGTCTAGATATGTGAATCTTACTTGCAGGAACATGATCACGGGGATTTTACCCATGAAATCTACACGAGTTATTATGTGTAATGGTTTACAGTCACACGCTGTCTTATTCAAATTGACATACACATTATAAATACGGCGTATGTCCAACCTGATCTGTGTGTCAATATATTGACAACCATGTCTGATTACCAGAGTGCAAACTTTCTGAAGCAGTATGTTGATCAAACGGGAATAGAAGGTAAATTTGCATATTCCCTCTGTCAATATTTTCCACGCAAAATTAATAGATATCCCTTAAATGACCTAGGTACGGGTATCCGATTAATACGTGTTGAAGGCTTTTGTAAATGTTGACAGTACATAAACATATTCATGCCTACCACAAATATCAAACAATTCCAAGGGAACGATTTTGTAATAACAAAAAATTAAAAGATGTTGTCAACGATTGTCTCAGGCTCCTTTGGGGTGTAAAAGACTTAATATATTACTTAGCCGATAAAAAGACGCCTCTATCGGCAGCATCACACCTGTTGAACGATCCTTCAGGACCTTGCAATTGAGCTAAATTACTGCTACCTCGAGGATTCAGTGAAGGACAAATTAAATTTCCACGGTTGATTTTATGTAATATTTCGTGACCGTCGCAGCACGTTCATCGCCTTTGCAACTTTACACTCTTTTTGCTTGGATTTCCTGCTGTTCTGCACACAGGTAAAATCAATTATTGGAGAATACAGGACACTGAATCGTTGCGATATCTTTGACTCAAGCTTTTGAGACAATAGCCGAATCAGTATTTACTATTGAAAACCTTGACACTCTATTCGGTTTTATCACATTTACACTTTAAGGGCACATTGTTGCTACGCTTGAAAATCATCTGAGTAATAAAGAGGAGCAATACTGTTTAATGAACATCAGCTTTCTAGAGATTGAAGGGAGAATCGCAATTAATTATATAAATGTATAAAGGAAAAGAAGAATATCATCTTTGCTCAGAAATGGATTTCTAAGCAATAAAACTTCATATAATACACGATGCGTGTATTTCGTATTTCGTATTTGAACATCATCATAATTGGTTGGAAAAAATATGAAAAATGTGTTTTATAGGTCAGAAACAAAGAAAGTATTTTAAGAGTTACAGATATCGTACATCGCTGTATTAAACCTTGTAAGTCGTTTAATCTGGTAAAGTTAAAGAAGGATTACATTGGCATTTTTCGGTTTGACGTGACTAAACATAGGAAATATCAATATATTGTGCAACATATGTGACCCATAATAAATTTCCCAAGACCTTTGACTTATATTAAATACACTGGGAGCCGCACATAAACATACTTCGGGATCGTGAGTTGTGTTTTGGTGAAAGCGAAGGCAAAGTATTTTTAATCTTTTATCTTCGCCATAATATTAGATGTACATCATCATTCATGTTTGCCAAGCTGAAGAAAGACGTTGTGAACCGAAGAAAAACAGTCCTGCAATTATTTGGGTTTGTGACTTCTAAAGGTTACAAAGTTCAAATGTTCGTCGCGTCATAACGGTACGGCATTGCATCTTTAAGAAGCGTATGTATTAACCATTCAAAGTTGTAACAAGGTAAACTAGTATGGCTAGTCAATGGAAGACCTTCCAATACAGTGATTGTTGTTTTAGACTAATGGAGTATGGTTCAAGCCTACAGAGTCGACTTAAATGTTCTCGTGTCAAAGGTCAAGAAGTGAGGCAAAGCCGACGTGACTGTTTCAAGATTTGAATTTTGTAAGAACAGGAGGTTGTCTGTTCCCATTAGGTTCATCAGTCACCTGTGTCTCCTTGGTTCACTGACACTGCCTATATATCCATTTCAGGTTTATTAATTATCCTTTTAAACCATTCTGTAGGATCCCATTGTTTGTTTGTTTTGGAGAGTTGGTGAATCACGGACTCGAGATAAAAAAAAAGATTTTTCTCCATGAGTGAATAATGTCATGGTACTGATAAGCGGAGGAAAAAAGTAAATACACAAAAGGTGAAGAAAATGTTTGCTTGAATAGTTCGTATGTTTTCATGTACTGTGCAGCCTCTGACAATACTACACAGGGTCAGCCTTCATCGTACAATCATATAGGTCGTACACCATCAGACATGACAATGAACGACACACAGCATGCTGTCGAGAAATGAAAGCCATGGTTTGTTTTCACCTTTGCAGACGGACGCTATTCTGAAGGGTGATAAGGCAACATGAAGGATTCAAAAGCGCTCTGCAAATGATCGTTGTTGACAATTCGTAACAACGTGATCTAGTGTGATAGCCTCCTCATTACCTATAAAGCTCTTAACACAACAATACTCCTGCCTACATCATCGGACCTGTTCCATTTAATGAAAAAATTCTGCTTCACGTTCCACGCAGTGACCACAAAACCTAGGCAGTCGTGCTTTCAAGTTCTCGCGTACTGCCCCCCCCCCCCCCTCCCCGGAACAATGTCCCATTAGAAGTGCGCCAGTTAGTCATCCACTCTTGCTTTCATAGAAAACTACTGTGTTTTGATGTTTGGCGCTCAAGAAATTCATTTGATTGATTGATTGATTGAACGTCAGGAAATGATAAAAACTTTTGCAAAGTTGTTTGAACGCTGCTTCGTTGTAATAACTGGCATCGTCTTATTTTTCCCTGAAATTTGGGACTTGTGCTGAGTCTGTGGTATTATTATAATACCATCTAACAGATTAACAGATTTAATTGAATGAATGAACTTCAGCAGAGTTGACGGTGGGAAGATCACGTAAAATTCTAAGAGTTCATAATTATAATAACAATTGAAGGAATGAACTTCAGGAGACTTATGTCGCCTTGATGATGAGGTGAGCGCGAAATCCACGCTTGTCTAGTCAGCAACTACCACCTACGCCCAAGTAGCATGGAGATAGCTATCTCTATGATACCGGTAAGCTTTCAAATTCCTCATAAGGCCATCTTGAATTTTAAAAATGCAGAGATCAACGACCGAGTTCCATCCCCCTTACATTTAAATTTGGACCCGGACATATTTCTTTATAATTTAAAAATGTGACTTTCTTCATAATTAGTTTGTCTTTCTGCTTGTTTGTTGTTGTAAATTTTCATGTAAATAGGATTCACTTCGACGGCACTGCAGAGCAAAGTGCATGTTCTAGAAAGAAGAACCAAAAGTGTTTTGGATGAACTGAACAGCACCACCGCGTACTACGGCGTGTTCTATAGAGAGAATAGCGAAGGTGTTCTCGATGTACTGAACAAAATTTAGAAAAACCAATGCTACGGCCATTTTTATATCAATTTCACACAGGTGACATTTCTGCCGTCGAGGTAGATACTTCACCGTAACTTTCTTTTTAATGCAGACTGACACATTTTATCTATCGGGGAATGTCCTTCGAAACGAATCGCGGCGTTTCGATTGCAGATCGATATTGTCATCGGGAGATATTTGTTTTAGTGTCCATCAGAAACAATTAACGGTCTGATGCAATCGTTCTGTAATATGATATTTACCAGCCATGGTAAAAATATTAAATCAAATATTAAACATGGATATCGGCTTCTTGTCACGGTAAACGTTGATGGCGTCAGATTTCAAAGCACTCCATATCGGGAGCTGTAACGTAAACTTGGGCCAAGATTGGGTTTTAAGGGAGCCGTCATTATTTACGGCCTAGGGGGTCGGAGGAATTGCTTTAGAAACCCCAAAATTTTGAGTAACCCCCCCCCCTGCCAACCATGACGTGTTTAAGTAACCCCCCTCTCTGCTACAGAAATTTTGAGTGGCCCCCCCTAAAAAAAATGGGAAAGTTAAATATCTATACAGTAAAATGGATTGCTGCTGCGACAGGCCCTGTACAGACCCTGATTAAATCCTGTGGTACAGATCTTTGTCGGAAAGAGGTTCCATTGCTGTGACAGGGGCTGATGACATGCAGTGTTCTCTGTAGGTTTTTTTACTAGAGGGCGAAGACCACAAGCGGCCCGCGGGGGGAGGTCAGGAGGGGGGTGTCCCCCCTTCTGCCGTTGGAGCTTTTGAAAAATAGAGATTAAAATGGTGTTATTTGGTGGCACTTTGGGAGTATTTTTTTTTCAGATTTTTTTCTTATAAAAAACTCAAAGGAACAGAAATCTGAGACAGTATTCCAAAACTTATATTCCAGTTCACTTAACATGAGGCTTGCACGTCGAATAGCTGATCATTTTCGTCTGAAGATTACAATAACGTGAAACACATAGTGTATTGAGATTTAGTTTCTACTTGAAACCACCTGTATGCCACTTTCCATCTGCGCCACACATAAACGGTAAGAATTGTCATATTCTATATCCTTTGTAACTTTCTGATTTACTCAGCCTATAAAGTCCGTCTAGCATTTAATTAGGATCAACACTATCCTTACACTGTTCTGTATTTGTCTGTATTCTCCCTTGTAGACATCTTCAACCTGATGAAGTCCTACTTTTAGGACGAAACGTTGTATCAAAATTACCAACAGAATAAACAGAAAATATACAAGCAGGTCAGTAGACGTGTGCAATTTTATTCATCCGCTATTATATATATATATATATATATATATATATATATATATATATATATATATATATATATATATATATATATATATATATATATATATATATATATATTATATGTGTGTGTGTGTACATATACCGGGTATGAACATACATATCTCAAGCATACATATCGCTAAGTTATTATTGTTGTATTAATTCATAACTTCACTAAATGCTTCAGTACATATCGACAAAATTGAGTTGCCCCCCCCCTTCTTGTTCTCCACTTTTGACCAACCCCCCCCCTTGTGGCTTTCGATTTTTTGAGTGACCCCCTTCAGATTCCTCCGACCCCCCAGGCCATAAATAATGACGGCTCCCTAAAGTTGACTTCAGCAAAGCCGTCACGCCATTGTGGACGAGTTTCCTGGTACACGTATACTTCGCGATGAACGAGTTGAAGGAAGTGCAGGGGTTATGATAATTTGCGTATCACTTGTTATGCAAACTGAAACTTTAGGTGAAATTCAAGTCTTTTGAAAGGAAAAATCCTCCATTCTTGTCGTGTTTATGTACACGAATATCTTTTTAAGTCGAAGTTGACATTTTCTAGTGTACTACCGCGTTATTGTCTGTTCATTATGAACCGCTTATTGACTCGCTGACTATGTGTTTGTCATCGCGCCGGCAAACATCCAGTTGAAACATCGCTAATGGCGTTTGTTTTACCACAATACTGACAGATGTCCACATGCTCGGTCATTCCCTCCACGGTGACTTTGAACCCTGCACGTAACGGGTGCCATTTGTGCTAAAATGAGCATGAAAGGCGGAAAGTATAACCATGTGAAGGAGAGAAGAGCGAATGAACATGTCCTGAGCCCCGACTACTTCTAATGACGAACACCAGTGCCTGGACGGACATGTTTCCAACGATACCTGGTGAATCCAGTCCGATCGTGTATACCTACCGTTCGAACTGAATCTAAAACACAAGCTAGCCAACCAAAAACAATTCTCAATCAGATTGTACTGTCATTTGCCACATTTTTGGGGGAGTGAGGATGGGTACATGTCTTTCAGGATGGTTCCTGAAGTTTGCCTGGTTACAACCATACAGGGGGGGGGGGGGGTCGGCGTTTTTAGAGCGCACTCCCTTCTTACGTCAAATTCATGAGAGTCCTGAACCACTTATGTGATGCGCCATATTATACGGACTCCCCTACTGCACGTCGTTTGCATCGGTAAACATATATTATATGCTGGTACCTAACTGGACAACTATGCAGTAATTTTGCGTTTTCATGTCAATAAAACGTGAAATACCCTCTTAAATTCAACCATAAAACAAATAATGTCAGTGTATGATATGGTTACTGCATCAACAGTACCGCAGGCTACGGTTTGCAGCATGGACCGTGTTTGTAGTTTGCGTTGCTGAGCAGCAGTTAGCTCAGTATCGTGTATTTCCGCTTTTGACCAGAAATTTTGCCACCGGTTTCTTCATTTTCTCTTTCCGTAAGCGGTGTTTAGGGTATCTATGACTGACTACCATTCTAACGTGTTTCAAGATGCGGGAAAATATAAGCTTAACATGTTTCTCAATTAAGGTAATGTGCGCCTCGAAAGTGAAAGACTTAAACTTTTCCTGAAACCTTCTTCAACAAAACTTGCAACCATTCTCTCACCAAATCAAGAATAAAAATCCGGGGATCACTGTGCAAAGTTTTGGTGCAAGACGAAAACACATTACCAAACATTTACCGATATTTGATATTCAAAATGGCCGCCGTCTCCGTGTTAACTTTGTTGGGGAAAATAACATTATAAATATTTTCGAAAAACTAAGACGTTGAAAATTTTCCTTTCTGCAAGGATTTTTAAATGAGACCCTGCAAGCGGTAAATCAGAAAAGTACTGTAAATATCTGGGAGTCCAATACCTGTCCCGCAGGCGCGTTCTACCTTACGGTCATATGCAACTCGAAACAAAACGTCTGAAACTTTACTCAAAATTTCCTCGACGGAACGCTCATTGTTCCGTTTCATAATCAGGAATAAAAATAAAGGGGGAATAAAAATAATGGGGTCGCCATGCAAAGTGCAGGATAAGAAACATAAATCACAGAAAATTGGTTTGAAATTCAAAATGGCGGCTATCCACTGCGTTAACTCTTCAGTGGAATTTCCTATTCTGTTTTTCACTAAACCAAGATCCATGGTAAAAACTTAATTTACCCCACTGACAGGCCTCAAAATGTGTCCTCACAAGCGGCGAACTTGAACCGGAAATATTTTGTAAAAACTTTACCGTCCTCAACACAGCCCCGATTTGCATTCTACATCTGACTATACAAAATCTGTCTGAATCTCCCAAGAAAGTGGTTTTGCCCATTGTTGGAAATCTTGATTGATGCTTTTATGGAGATTTTGAAAAGTTTATATTGATAAGACAGTTAGTACACTTTGTTATTCGTGCAAGATGCAGAATCGAATACTAGGTTGTGTTATTTCGATCATAGGGGCGTAGGGTTACGATATTTTTCATGCTCGGTTAAGTCTTTCTGCACTAAGAGAGAAACATGATTATCTTCAAATTATGCCAAGATATATTTTTTGAACCGAATTATCGTTTAAACGTCGTAGGTGGCATGCAGACTGTGTGCATACCTGTTTTGTAGGTTTACTGACCTATTTAAGTTCAGAAACAAATCACATTAGAGGGCAGTGAAAGAAGAACGAACGACCCTTTTGTGTTCAAACAGTAAAGCGCAAAGTATAGAATGCTTCCATGCTACCACCTCGGATTATGAAGCTGTTAAATCCTAGGCAACTCTTTACGCCACCGATGTTCTTCACCACAACTTTGCCTGAGAGCCCAGAATGCGAATGTCACAGTGTTGACCGATCTATCAAAAAATGTGAGCAAGAGACGACATTGGACCTTGAATGTATCCGAATCCAAATTGAACCCAGGACACGCCACTGCAGCTTATACTGTGCACGGTTCCTAAACCGTAAACGTGCCGCCGCTAAGTGAGCGCAGTACTACCAACAGTGTGTCGACGCTTCTCCAAACAGACTAATCACAAAGGTACACCGAGTATTGTGCATTGTTGAGACTGCAGTGAGTAAATACCATTATTGAATACATTCAATTATTAAATTTCAAGTGCTGACCAAGTATAACCTATATGTAAAGCTGTTCTTTCCTTCGGGAAAACCACAGACGTAAAATAAGATTCCTTTTTGCATCCCAGTTTAAAATCTCTGTGAACTCCGGCACGTTACGATTATTCTGTTGTCAAAGGACATTGTTTTCTTTTATTTATGGCTTCCACCGACCTGTTCTCGCTCGAATTCGATCATCCAAGCGTACACCTGTACAACAGAGGACCGCTGAGATAGATTTTCAACTTCGGCACACAGCAGAGTTACAAACAAGTATATCATTTGTATATGTGCCATTGTTAAGGTCAAGAATTGTGTTGTAGTGTTCAAACAACTTAAAGGGCCAGGACTTTGCATATAGGCGAAGTCACAGTCATTGTTAAGGCGCAGCAATGATATATCTATATGAGATTAATGCGTGTTGTACCACAATGGAGCAATTGGAGCGAAGCCGGCTACCTTTGATTGAATCACAATAAATGTCGAGTTCAGCCTTGTAAAATTGCAGTGATGTGTCCTGGCCCCTCACCTCTGATGAAAAAACGGTGGGAGGCGATGGGGAAGATCGCGCTTTCATGTGCGTGTCGCTTTCACTGACCGCATTAACCCCTCTTATTATGATGACTACGATTCAGTGACGGTCGAAACAACGACGTCGAAATGTGGGACGACGACTCTTGCAAAGTCTTTCATACTTTTAATTCGCGTTTCATACACTGTTTAGCAACTGACATACACTGGCTTGTTTGTTTGCGTACACGTACAGATGTTTTCACGAAGTCTCTGGCTACATACCTTTTCTGCTTCATCTGCCTTGGTGATGACTCCTGCATTGTCGCGTCGTGCCAAAACGCCCAGGTAAAATAGCAGCAATGTCAGCCTGAAAACGTTCATGATAAGTTCTTGTGTGCCGGCGGATTTCAACGACTCGCCGGTGCAGATTCTGTGTTGGTGCCGTGCCCCGGGTTTATGTCGAAGGATACTCTCCCGTCGTACGTACTGAACTACGTCCCAGTTGAAATGAAATGTTTGAAGAAGGAACGTTCTCAATTCATATGGAAATGAAATACTGTGTATCCAGAGCGTTACAAAGGAAGTTAAGCTTCGCTTACTTTGCGAGTCACTCCGTCTCGGTTGTCAACGTGCGTGGGGTCATGGCAGGTCTATCGCCACACGATTTTTTTTGCAAAAGAACCAGGGACGATTGTTCCAAGTCTATGAAGGAGACAAGAAAAACATCATAATAAAGTCACTCTGAGATAAATCATGGTACGGGGAAAAGTAAAATCTAAACGTTCCTAGTGTCATGTCGCAATACCGGACACTTGAAATGAGTAAACGACTATAATAATAGTACATTATTCTTCGTATATGCACCTGATGGGAGTAGGTCTTATCAATGCTATGGATCCTTCCCCTATGCTACTGTTGATTATCATCTGTCATTGTGTGATTATCGACTTGAATTTAAGTCCGCACTCTATAAGCTTAGGACTGTTAGAAATCCGAACGCCAAAAATAAATTCACCAGGGAAGCTTTACAAAACAACGGAATCGTAAGAGAGCTGCGTTAATAGCACGTTCTAAAGCATAAATTTAAAGCAATAGCTCAAGCGTAAAGCAAAGCTACAGAGATAAGTTAGACCATAATGTCAGTATTCTGGTTCATTGCCATGATGACGATGATGCCATCTGATACGTCAACCTTCTTGACCATCCCGTCATTGTGATATAGAGGGCGCTCAGACTAAAATACCGTACTTGCCCCCGTACAGCGTGTAGCACTAGGTCTTCTCTACACTCTCATTCTAATAAATGAATTACGTTCCACTCCATTCATTCATTAATGATGGATCAGCCAGAGGGGCAGCTTTATTACAGACAAGTAGAGAAAAGTATACAGTACACATTATACCGGGGTGCGGAAGCAAATGGCGTGGCGGAAGCACATGAAATAGTACACGCATCGCCTGTGCATGCCGTCCAGGACAAACCAGAGGTAAAAAACCTAAGTTAGATAAGGGAAATTCTCTGGAAACCTGTGTCCGAAAACAATGCATAACACAGGATCACGGAGTGGTGTCGGACCTCACCACTTTCGTTCATTCCCTCAATACGAAACAAAACAACACCTTTGTTTTCGATGATAACTTGGACGAACCCGTCTGTAGGCTGCTGAAGTGTCTGGCTAGACTGAATATCTAATTTCCTAATTTTCCACTAATAGCGCCATAGCCCCGCCCACACATTATTTATCAATGCCACGTGTCAAATTTACGTAACGCGAAGACATCAATTTCTCTCTATACTATCGAACCGCGAGAAATTATTATAGCGCACTAAATATCTTAGACTGAACGATAAGTCGCTCGAGGACGCTCTCTGCACTCCCCTCCTCTTGGGGGGGGGGGGAGGAGCGTAAAGAGCGCCCTCGAGCGACGGATCTTTCAGTCTACGAATATCTTTGCGAGCGAAAGTTCCTTTCCTTGAGACTTCCATTGTAGAAGATATGTCATCTTTGACAATGATTATGAATCACAATTCAGAATACGCCGGGACAGATATTTTGCATCTCAAACTTTTAAAATATTATCGACTTACAACTTGTTGGGGCTCATTTTGAATCTTATAAAGATTTCACCGGCTTAGTTCTCTGAAAATCGGAATGCACGGTGACCCCCCGATTTTTATTCTTGATTTTGAAAGAGAACGGTTGAAAGTTTGCCTGAGGAAGATTGGAGCAAAAGTTCAAGTCTTTAAGTCTCATTCTCGAGGCGCGAACTACCTTAAAATAAATATGGATCAATCCGCGGTATTCATGTATTTTGGACTGACGTATAGGTTTGAATCTCATCATCCTTCAAGACATAGTGACCCCCTGACAGTATGCAGGGCACAGATGAAGTTTTCATCGTACTTTTCGCAAAACAAAATGACACACAGACATCACCGACTTGAGTGTGATCCACCGTGTCTTTTCAGTCGCCAACCAGACTTATTTGATCAGATTTTCTCTTAATGCTTCCTTGTGCATAGTCAAAAAACATTGCAATTATTTCTCTGCTCTCAAAATTATGACAGAGGTATGACTTGTTTCGTAGTGTTCAACCAGTTAACACAGTCAGTATATAAACGATGATCCATGTTAGTGTTGACAATTGGTTTCTTATCCGAACTAGATTTTATTTTATTATGGATAACGTCCAATGCCCTTAACAATACTTGAGTTGTCACAGGTAATGCTTTATCATATTGATGTATCACATGTGGGATGATAAGAAAGCTACTCGCTTTGAAGAATAAAACTACAGCTATTGTACTGATAAGAGTAACAGCTATTGTTCTTTTAATGCCAAGTCAAAGATACAGACACGATTGACAAAGCAATAAAACGTCATACTGGGCTTTTGAACGACAGATATCAAGACAGTCAAAGAGACTAAATTTGGGAAAAAAATAACAGAATATGTGTTGCAGGTAAGCATAGTCTGGTAGTTGAAATTTATCTATGGAGAGAATGCACCTTTAGAAACCCGCTATGAAACATGCGCCCTCTAGAGTAACACAGTCTTAACAGATCCGAATACAGTATCCTGGATCTTCTGAGTCAAAACATGCCCCACCTCACCCTTCTGTTGGCTCCACTGATACTCTGATCAGAAGTTAGTTTAAAATTCTAACTTTTCCCTTTTTTATAATATTTTCCTCTTAGCGTATTCGAAGGGTGCATTGCTTGTGCGAATGTATCCATAAACTAATCGTGATTATGGCAAACCCGTTTTTAAAAGAACTGGGTGAATACGTGGTATGATCACAGACGTACAGGAAAGATGTAAACACGGGGTTCTACAAATAAGCTGTTGTTGACTGAACCGATTGTCCATGTCTTATTTCAAACAACCGCTGCCCTTTATCGGGCTATACACCATTAACACATCCTTCAGTTGATTCCTTTGTAATCATTGTACAGTTTATCTGCAGGTAATGCTCACTGACTAACCAAGTCATTGAACTCATCTTCTATTTCCCGAAGGACTGTTAGCCATTGTATCGCTTTTCATCGTTCTGAAACTTTTGAATCTCAGTGATGTATTCCCGCTCTTTTCCTCACCACCTTTTTCCGAGAATTGTATAAAAGTACTGTCGGCGATTCAACAGAAACTGGGAAACTCGCATTGGCTATGAAAGATTGCCCATCGACCGCAATGTACTTCATGTATATTGATCTTGTCTGTGTCAATGCATTGATGCCACTTTGCCTTAAGGTAGAATGTGCCTTGGGGACAGATATTCAGACTCTCAAACTTTTACAATTCTTTTCTGATCTACCACTCAGGGTTATCCATTTTACAGCTCTTTTGGAAGGAAGAGAGTCACGGTCACGGTCTTAGTTTTTCGAGAAAAACAAAATTATATTTTCCCTATACAGTGAACACGGGGATGGCGGCAATTTGGAATTGTAGATACTGGAAAAGGTTTGAAATTTTATTTATCTAGCGCCAAGCTTTGCACAGTGACTTCTTATCTTTGTTCTGGATTAGGTGAGAGAATAGTTGAAGTTCTCAGCAAAAGTATCAGTCACTCACTTTCGAAACGCATAAGTTTACTGCCTTCAATAAACACTGTTCGTTTTGACGTTCATCTGGTATGGTAAGTGACAGTACCAGGGACTTTGATCTAGTGTTAACACATTGGCTAACATGACAGACCTTGGGCTTTTATAATAATGCTCCCTTTTTTCCTAGCGCGTTGATTCAACACCATTGAGAACAAAACGTTATCCAAATAAACCTGCGTTTATCCGTCTTCATGATAATAGTCATATTACATATGAAAACACGGATCAAATACTTCAAGTTCCCCAAGGACAAATGTGCTTTATGAAGTTCAACTGTTAAAATGAACACATAAAAACTATAAACACCCCTTAATGACACGTGTCAGTAAACAGTGTAATAAACGTTTGACAAATAAAGGCGTTAGATCATGGACGTACCACAAGCACCGCGGAGTGCGTGTTTATACCAGCACTCTTATAACGTGTCACCTCTGAGGGAGCATCGCAGGTATCCGTTGTATTTCATATCCGGTTGTTCTCTAAGGAAAGATTACTTATGCCAAATATCTTGACCATTGTAAATGTTGCAGAGAAGCATTTTCTTCCAAAATATTTATCGAAAACGTGTACCAAGGTAGCACTATATAACTATTCAAAATCAATCGTTAGACATCAGAAACAGAGTGGGAGGCAATGTACCTTGAAGTTGATAGAATGTCGGCGTCAGTGAAAGCAATAGAATATTACAGATTTTACAGCAGTTCTGTATATTTCGGTATTCCTGGTACTTGGACATTGTACATTTTCTTAATTTCATTTATGCATAAAAGATCTTGTTGTGCAAACATTAAGACCTCCAACATCAACCATATGGATAATATAATACATGACAATCCGAAATGGCAAGCTTTATTAGACTTTGTTCACTTTTTGTAATATTTAGTGACTTTTCATTTACTTTGCGTGAGCTCAGTGGTAAGAAAGTCAGTCAAGAGTACTCGAGCCAACTCTTTGGTAAGGCGGATATTTAAACTGGTTTAGGACCAGACAAAAGTATTTTTTCCTTGGATTCTAACAAAGCAACGGAAGCGGCGAGCGATTTTTTTTAACGAATCATAGCCGATAATTTTATGACCATATACGCTAATTATGTGTAGAGAACAGAGGATAATTGAGTGAAAGGTTTGGCATTTGGAAATGACCGATAATTAAGCTTGTTGACACTCAATTTACATATTAGCCGGGTTGATATTGATGACTTAAATTTGATCGTCAATAATAATAATGCATGAGAAATATCCAGGTAGTGTTTACAAAGCGATTAAATATGCCTTTTGGAGAAGGACAAGAACATGCAACATCGAATAAAATGTAAACTGAAGCAAATTTTAATTAATACTATGCTTCAATCTTTTAAACTTTCTTAAGATCGGGCTCTATTCTATGTGATTTTTATTTTTACTTTGATTCCATATTTGACTTCTATAAAATAGTGCCTCAACACAGCTTCCTTGATAGTTTGACAGCGATGTTTTGTGAGCTGAGTGTTTGATATAGTAATCATCATCAAGAAGGCCGTCTTGGACTCTGACGTAGAGACAAAAAACAATGCTTCAAATGATGCAGTATGTTACTGTGACGTCAGTCGTCTGCGTCAGACCATGCTAGTCCCAAATTGTCGTGTAACAACATAACCTGGAAGTATTGTTGGTGGAACATAGGCATATTATTGCTGTCAAATAAAACAAAGATACAACGCGTGAGTATTTGTGACCATTTTGCAAGATATCACAAAACATAAAGAAGAAAATATGTATAGGAGGAGGTTCCAGGAATAATTTTTAGTTATTTCGTCTGGTCCTTTCGCATGGACCATTCTCTGCATATGGCACCATAGACCGTAGAAGCGAGACATATTCAGTAGGTTGGATTCTCGCTTTGTCTTTTAGTATTCAGTGTGAATGGGCGTCGTTTGCAATGTTTACTAATCATGGTCTCCGCTAAACTAATTATTGGAACGCGATTTTCGTTTTTTCGATTTTAATTTGGTATTAGCATTCCGCCCTCTGAAAAACTAGTAATTGGTTGTGGTTGGTATCTTCTGCATGTCAGCAAACTGGCTTTGCACGATATGCCGAACTATCTCTATTTACAACAATAATCGACTATCTAGCAGAATAAAAAGTGATTTGAAAAGGATGTCTCAAAATAGTTACGACAACAAAACACTACAAGGCAGGTAACAATAGCTGCTAAGGGCGTGGCAAGGCTGACTCACAGTGCGCCCTCATGTCATTAACATGCGCCGTCTTTCTAGAATGAAATTGTGACCCCACCCGATTGTTCCTGGTCTGATGGAGACTAATGCTGACTGGTACAAGCTACGAATTACTCATCCCTGTATACCAATGCCTCGACAGTATTGAATAACGACGCATAATGCACCAACAGTCTAGTGGCATCGGCGTACCTCCTGACTGCTGTACTGTATCACCTGCGAAGTTATACGAATCGGAAGATTCAAATAACACTCACGCGCACTGTCTCTCTTTAATCGGGAGCCGTGCTTTACAAAAACGTGAACGCTGACACCTGAAAGGAATATCGCCGAAGGCATGAGTAACTCTGCTCTGATGTAACAAACCATTTGTATAACCAGCTAAAAGTACCATTGAGATGCATTCACATAATAGTCAACACAAGATAGTTGTCTTCCCCCTATATACTGTCTATGGTTGTACAATGTACATTGCGTATATTGCTCATGTATCAGGGATCTCAACGGACAATCTGTAGTGGAGGCCTGTAACAGGTAGACACAAAATATAAGGTCCCATTTCACCCCAATATGTTGTTTTTTGTCCATTTACACTACCAATAAACTATTTCATAGCGGCAAAGTTGTACGCAAAGCTTTTACAGCGGGAAATTATTTCAATAGATTCACTGCCGAGGTTCAGATAGTATCCAGGCATCGAAGTGGTCAACCGTCTCGCAAAAATACCTGGGAACCAAGCCGAGAAGTCACTTTCAAATGGCAAGGCCATCGAGATCTGCGCTGTGACGTGAATGAGGCACTCATCGGAAAGCTGAACCACCGGACCCACCAAACGATTCGGAGTGCAGCTGCAGTTTTGCAGACTATACTTTCCTTGGCAGAGACAAAATGAAATTGTTGTGTTTTGGGGTAGATTTTGTAACCTTTTCTTCAGTGGCCGCCATAACACAGCTACCTAAACTCGCAATGTAAAGCCACTTAATCTTGAAAATCTTGAACTTGTCGAGTCTCCAGTTTTCTGCACTTTTACTTTCACCGTGGAGGTAGCAGAGACCCACCGAGGGCGCACTAACAGTGACTGAACCCTTCCTTTCTTTATAGGTGTGTGACCTCGCCCCTAAGAATGGAAATTAAATCCTTTCTCCTCCGATTTGAATATGAATAAGGAGATAGAATGTTAGTCCTTTATACTTTAGTGAGTGTGTTGCAAAACTACCTTCCGTACCTGTACCGTCCCTGTGAAGGCAGCCAGAGGCCTCTACTTCTCTGCGATCGACATGGCCGCGACCAATATTCTCCCGATTTTGGTTGTCTGCCTGTTTGCAAGCTTGATCACTGCTGTGCCGGTTGGCGAGTTTAACTCGGTGAGTTTCTGGCAGGATTTATGCGTTAAAAAAGTGACAGTCACGAAAGTACACGCCCGGGCCAACTTGACTCGGTGCCAGGGAAATCCACGCCCGATTCTCTTCATGGGCACCGTGAGGTTCAACCGGTATTCTGTTGACTTCAAATACTCGCGCTTAACCGCTAATACAAATCGCAAATCAGCAGGTGGTGTTACATACCCTACACTATGATGTATGCTGGTGGTGGTGTTCAACATATAATTTTGTCAAGGAAATCGTATTTTCTTCTATCAACTAAGGCGATGATAGTTTTAATTACAAGTGATACATAGTCACAACTCTAGACACGTTTGCTTGCGAATAATTGTACTAATTAGCAGATACAACACGCCCAAATCAATTCTCCTCAATTTTAATATCTGCATTATGATCTTAACAAGCCCACCGGTGGGTTCTGCAAGCAGCAGGTTACTCCAGAGTGCTCCATTTCACTCCATTTCCATAGGGCATCCAGTAACTTCTATTCGAAGAAGTATTGAAATAGCGTGATTATAATAGGTCAGACCGAAAGCATTTGAATAGACAAATTAACTTTCCACGTAACTAACACTATTTGCACAGACGAGTTTTCATCGGCAGCCATTCCATCGCAAATAGTGTCTGAGAAAATGCGTCATTTTGACATCCAGGTTTAAGATGAGAAAGACCCCCTTTATAGAAAAATAACACTTGTTGAAAATCAGGATTGAACAGATAATGTTAATCAGTGTCTCTCTTTTGTGCTATTGTGTTGCATGACACCACTTTTTGTTGCATGATGCGGGTTTTTTTTTCAACTAAATTTTACACCTACGTGTACTGCAGCACTGGTGGCTTCTCTGGAATGCCAACAATGCGAAGAGGACATTCATTGCTGTACATATTCATTCAAGTTTAACTGAATTTCATATACTCTGAGAGGCATGTCAGTTTGGTCATTGAAGTAGAAGGGAGGATGTGGTGTGGTCACAGTCACGGAGGCACTGTGCTTTGAAGTGCATTCTGTGTGCTATATATAGGGCTTTACACTTGTAACCAGCACCTCCTAGCAAGAAGTGCGGGTTTGTAAGATGGCATGTACAGAAGCGGATTTTCGGAGCAGCTATGTCTGTTCTCTGATGTGTAAACTCCACGCAAGTGGCAAGTGGGTCACGCGGCCTTGTCAACAGTGACGCATTTTATCGGAGTGTCATGCGGTTCAAAATGCCACGGACTTTCCGTTTAGGTATAGGTATACGCATTGTTGAGGAGGCTATGGAACAATTAGAGTAGGTACACAACGAAGTCGAGAGTATCGGCTAAATAGCCCTGCCGTGTCAACCTCAGAATTGGTACTCAACGGGCTAGCCGCGCGACAGGCGCCTAGCAACACGTAGCGCGTAAAATATTTCGATTTGATTTCACTTGCTCCTTCCATGAACCCGACCTTTTGAGAATGACACTGGATTTTAATGGTGTCTTACACGACCCCGTCATAGTAAAACGGAGAGGGAGACAAAGTTTGCTCCATGTATATGTCCTTCTCAATTCAAAATCACTGATGCGTCACCCCTTGTATAGTGAGCTATATATGCTGTGTTTTTTGAAATAGATTTAAAGAGTTGGGGAGCATAATGACCAAACAGGCTATGGCAAAAACAAATACAGCTAACTTATATTTATATAGAACACAGTGACAGATAGGAACCCGCAGGTTAAGTATACTTATGCTGTTCATAAGTTTTTACGTTTAAACCCCCCCCCCCCTAAAACTGGTCCCCGTGTTACGAAAGACAGCCACGCCTGCGGAGAACAATCGGAAATCACAGATACATCATCTGTTACTGCCCTATACAGACAGCTTAACGAAATGAAAATCAAATCAAATGAAAAAAACGAATGGCTCGGAGTAATGTAAGCTCTCCTGCAAATCTAGGCATTAACGAACTGATAACTGAATGCACAAATGAAACCAGTCGCTCCGTCAATCTTTGTGTCCGATAGTAGTCGGAAGTCCAGTGTCTAAACGAACACAGTGTCGTCCTGCCCATGCCTACTTTCTATTTATACAATCACCCGGATTCCGGATTTTGTAAGGTGCCATTACGTAAACATGGGTTTTGAGACCTAGGGATAAGTTTTGCATAACTGCACATCAGTCGGCTGAGACTTCCTGGACGTGCCCGAGCATTTCGAGATGAAAAAAATCGAAAAAGTGGTCCGAAAACTACCACATCTGTATAATTTGACGAGAGCTTCATTTTCCAGGACATGTAATGCATCCAAAATAGATAACAATAATATTTAATTTGTGAAAAATTAAAAGTACACAAATTTAAATGAATGAACATAATTAAATTCAGCTTTCAAGTATTCTTTTACCAACTCATTTGTAAGTTTACTCATACACAGCAGAGATTTGATATGTTGGTCGACGGTGGTTGGCCAAGATCAACACTGAGTATTTGAGTTGGCGATCAATACTTATGAGTCTTCTACCAGCTCAAGCCATGCACTTCTTTGGATATCTATGACAACGAGCTCAATAAATTAACAAAATTGGTCAAAGAGCCGATGAAAACACTTACCCACCTACCTACCACCTACCTACAAAAAACATGTACCTATCTATATACCTATAGGGGTATTTGTGACAGCTAGGGAAATTAATATATTTTTCTTAGTGTGCCAGTGTTTAACACCTGTAGACACTGGATGTATGTAAGTGCTTACCTATGAATAATAAGCAAGCTTATCAATTATATATTTGCTTTTGGCATCGAGCACTGTAATTTCCTACGAGGACAGCTTTACACTTTGGTATATATGAATATGGGCAATTCAAAAGCGCCATTCAATTCTACTAGATCTAAGACGATTACATATTCTTGTATTGCAGGAGTCGAGTGGCCTCACTTTAAAAGACTTGTCTTCCTACCTTGAAACTCTTAATGAAGGCGAAGGTAGGTGTCAAACTTGAATATGTAAATTTTCATGTCACAATGGTTTTTTCCCATTAATTTCGATGTTTAAATGATGGTTACGTATATGAGGCTCTAAACAATAGACCACGCGGGCTTGCGAATGCAGTGTTGCATGCAGGCGTAAACAGTTGAAGAGGGCAAAGCTTAACAATACTGGGCCCATGTTACGGTGCAGCAAAATTTAATGTTATCTTAAGAAGTTTGAATGTATTAATTCACCATGGTGACACACTCAAGCGTGCACTGATTTCTGCCATAAGGACTACGTGACCCAGTTTCTTCCGATGTGCACACAGTCACCTGTTGTCGATTCCGCTCTGGGCCTATGCGCTCCATAGACGTGTGTACATATGCCTGAGAAGAACCCTTCACCACAGTCCCTCGTGGGCCTGGGTTATCTGGGACTATTCGCCCCATAGACGAGTGTACATAAGCGAGAAACAACCCTGAATAGCCCACGAGGGACTGTGCCTTCACACACGTCTATGGGGCGCATAGACGCAGAGCGGAATAGACCACAGGTGACTTTGGATGTACAGTGCATGAACGGTGGAAGATAAACACAACACGAGCTATGTGCTCCCCTGAACAAGTGGTTGTGGATTGATAATAACTTTTCAATGGCTTTGGAATGTGCTGGGTCACAATACAGTCAGAAAGTATGTCGAAGTATAATGGGGTTGTCATGATCATTCACAAACGCTAGTGAACAAGGGTCACCTCAGACAACTATCACAGAATGTTTGAAACTATTTGTGACCTACTTCTTTTCCAACATCTATATATACTCGCTCTGAGTGAATGTTGCCGAGATAATTACTTCAAAAGTAAAGGAAAGCAAACGAGGCATCATTTAACTTTTGTTTGACAGACTGTTGTGCATGTTTATACCGTAAAAGATGCATGGAATGTCAGTTGCTGTCACTTGCCACCAAAACTTTTTAAAGTACAGTGCTGGCAAAAAAATAGCTGTGGGTCCATAGCTGTGGTGGATTTCTGATGGTTCTTTTAAGGCCCATCACACCTTAAAAAGTCGTCGAAGTCGAAATTAGCACTTTAAAGAGAGAAAACCCGTTAGAGAACCACAACCACAGATATTGACCCACAGCTATTGCAGAATTGACCTCAGTGACATCGTCTCCTTTGAGGTATCTTCATCAACCATCAAGTGTATCTAGCGGTGTAAATCTTGCTATAGGTATACATGATATTACAACTATTAACCCTTTGAGTGCTGTAATTTTTCCAACCGAAATTTCAGTGTAACATTTTACCAATATTTATTAATTTTTCAGCAATTTTTTGATAATTTTAGACCAAATAGACATAAAATTTCAATCGCTGCAATTTTTGATGAAAATTTTGGGAAAAATCTGAAAAAAAAAACTTGTCTAGATCTGAAAAAGTTGCTGGCTATGTCGCATTCTATAAAGGCAAGAAAAGTTAACTTTGGCACTCAAAGGGTTGAATTGAACAATAGATTGTTACGTACTGGCGACTATACAAGTTATTATGCAAATGGTGGTTATTTAGGTGAGTTATGCATGTCACATGTCAAATTCTTTTCCATTCTTCGTGACTCGACTAAAAATATTATATTCCAATGGGCACAACTGAAACAAAGGGTGTATGATAAAAGAGGGTTCGTACGGCACGATGCGACGTGTTAGCTGTGAACAGGTTGTACTAGGCCGAGTGAAGTGCGTCCTTATCGATATACACTGCTCTTGTATGAATGCCAACTTTTACGACTCACCGTTCAGCATAGTTTTAATGTCAGTCATAAAATTTTACGTTGATTTGAACTGTCCGCTCGGGTCACGTCATCACGCAACCTCGTATTCATGTTTCTTGAAGAGTAGTGCGTTGGTGTATATTTACTGAGTACACACGATATTCCTTGTCGGCAAGACTCGCTGTCACAATATGTTTACCCCACGTCTTGAAGCGAGTTCCGGTGATGACATATCACGTGATATTTGTGTGGCCTGGGTCATCGAATCCTCTGTGCGTGTACTGCTAGAAATAACATAATAACGATTATGTTGTTTTGCAGTCTAAAAGGAGATTACTTCGGTTAAATTCCAGTGCAAGTTCAGACGCAACTTTTGAAGCACAACGTGACAGAAATGTATATAAGAAATGAGTAGTGAAAATGGTAGCCGTTCTACAAGAATTTCTTTTACGCGTGATGACGTGGAGATTTTCAAAAAATGTGCATGATACGGTGAAAAGCCGAAAATAGTATGATATGTTTATGCAGTGCAATAATACGACAACCAAAACTCTTTTTTATTAATATAACGCATAATACATAACAATGGCTTACCTGTATATTGATTTAGTCATCTATTTCATGGGAACCTATACCTTTCACTCAGGTGACAGTAGTATAATGTAGTCGAACGATTTTGTTTGTTTCCATAAAGTATAATGGAAGCATCAGTGCAAGCAGGCAACTCTAGTCTTACATGTGTAAATAAACTACATGTCATTTCGTCGGCAATTTTCCGTGAAATTTGCCCAAAGGTTTCATATTCGTCACTTCCCTGACACACCCAAACTTTTCCCTCGACTTTTAGGGGTAACCGAAACATGAATGCAATCGTAACTTCATTGCATTTTTTTCCATTCCTATCATTTGCCTGTGACGTCGACGGTTTTTCTTTCCGAGTTTCTTTTGCTACGATAAATAGTGTCTCATGACAAACTCTCGGTTAATATTCCAAACAGTGACTAATCGCTTCATTGTGTAAATGTGTTATGCTATTCTAAACAATTATTTTAATTGCCATCGATTAATTAATTGGGTGAAGATGTCGTCAATAGGGTAATATTGCCACTAATAAGATATATGACGTGAATAGTACGTATACTCCAGATAAAGAGCGGAGAAACATGCGCAAAAGCAACTAAATGCTACTCACCTCAACATGGTAAGGCCGTTAAGCGAGTTAAAATTGCCGTCCCAAGTCATGAGAGTACTAAGAGGTACTTCGCCGCAAATGTCCTTGTGCTTTGTCCAGTAGAACTGCAAAGTCATTGTTCGGTAAGTGGTGTGAAACAAGGCCTGCGTCGCCCTTGTAGGGTCTCATTTAAAATGAGACTTTGTCAATAATGATCAAAGCTACTGGAATTGAACTTGTCAGGAGTCACTGGGAATTTACGCTAAGCTCATAGCCCTTGACGCGAACGATAAGGAGTCATACCGCGAGATTATGCCTATCATTACTGACATTGCACAACCACGTTGAATCCATAACAAGGAGTTGACCCTGCACAATGTGGCTTTCGATAATGCAGATTTGGCAAGTAAAAGAGGTTTACCGTGTGTTCGCGACGTCAATGGGCGCCTTTAGGAAGTGATATATACGCTCTTCAACATAAACGGGAACAATATTATTGTGTATTAAGTAGTTCATAATTTATTCATATTTTTAGATAAACTATGTTGTTGCTAGTTTCGTATTTTACATAAGCTCTGTTATTCCTTGTTCGGTATGTTTCCTTGGGTCTTCATATTTACTCTCCCAGGGGTGGGACTTTAAATAGGTGGCAAGACTTTGCCGCCCCTCAGGCTGTAAAAGACTGAACGTTTGGTTAAGGTGCTAGCATTTGTACTGACCTAGATTCAAGGCTACTCGTCATCATGCATGATAGAAATGTCTTGACAAAGTGTCACCGGCAAGGTCAAGGATAAGAAATTTAGTATGTACACGTGTATATATTTAAAACGCTCTGAATTAAAGTGGCTTGTTTTTCACAAGAGTGCACCCACATCTTACATCAAGGGACAGGGTGGCATTGCTCCTCATATAATAAGTTTCTTTCAATGATTGTTTTGTCTTCTAGATTGACAAATGTGTACGATACAGATAGTTTCAACATTTTTCGGAGGCTTATACACTAACCCCATTGTTAGCAGAATCGTAATCCATTTCGATGTCCGGAGCACACCAACATCGCATAAAAGGACGCAGGCTTTTCATTTACATGAGCTGAAAATTTTGATATTACTGGCAAATTTTGTTTGCAGAGTGTAAGGTGGACAAAAGAGAAATACTATATCATATATAATCAGCCAGCTTGATGGTCAACTTGAACAACACGGGCTTAAATTCTGATGGACAAGTCACTCGCCGGGAGGCCAAAACGTTTTGCAAATGATACCAAAGCTCCATTGTCCTGTCGATGATGGGCAGGTATGCATAGAACAGTACATCGGTTTGCGTGCTAAAAATAGCTTCCGAGGCAACCATGCATACAATTTGTAATGGACTTGAAAAGACAAGTGGATATTACGTTTATGCTGTCCGCATTAAAACGCCAAGTGGAACACCAATTCACCAGAGAATCCAGTCTCTCTTATAGACACAATAGGTACAGTGGATAATGTTTTCATGTAATGGTGTCCGATACTTTTATCCACAAAAAAATCAAAATAAACGCTGACATTATCTGGGCGTGTCCTCTGACACAACGAACTTAGCAACACTCGTGCAGGTACTATTACTCCTATAAGTATTTGGCAGCAAAAACATTCCATAGACGTGCACCCTTGTCTGAGATTTGCAAATAAATGGACCTAAAAGTCGCATAAGAGTCTTTTACGATGCTTTCGTTGTTCAAATTTCACTTGTCCTTTTTAGTTTTTAAGGCACCACTTAGGTGAGGCATTGTACTCGATACAGGTTAATAATAATAACTCTCTGCTCGAAAAGTGATGTTATACTATTTAATCAACACTATCTTAGTTTAACATAAGGAATGTGTGGCACTGAATGCACTGTACACGGGTAGACTCTGCCAGGTCAAAAGAAAGCGATCATGATACGAGCCAAAAAATGCATCATTTATCAAATAAGGATACATATCGTAGTTCAATACCAGCACAGAGAAACATATAGACTATCTATCTTTCTCTATGATACCAGTAAACTTTTTTCACGTTGCTTTTCATGGTATATAAGCCTTAATTTCCTTGTACCAAAATTAAGTATGAAGACGTCTCTTATAGCGTCGGATTTGGAGACTTTCTGTATTTTTTTTTTCGAATAGGTAAAATTGCAGACAACTCCTTTTTCTTAAATGACTAAATGTCCACGCGACCTATCTTTTAATCAAGTTCCAGATTTCGAGATCGTGAACCCATGGCCCGTCCGTAGGGTGAGGCGGTCGAGCGAGTTTCTGAACGAGGATGACGATGACGAGGAGCTGGACCAACAGAGTTTGGAGTACATCTTCAACGCGTTCGAGGAGGAATTTCACCTCGTACTCCAGCCGGCTCTCGATCTTTTCTCGGACAGTTTGTTGATCCAACACACACGGCGAGATGGCTCAACCCTTCGCCCGGCTTCGAAGCACTGCTACTACCAAGGCACGTCCCTGTATCACAATGGGTCAGCAACATTTGCCAGTACTTGCAGTGGTGGCGTGGTGAGTATGAACAAACATATCCTTGTCAAATTGGCGTTTGTCGGTAAAAGTGATACTTTCTAAAATAAAACATGCTAAATCCGTAAGTTGTGTAGTTGATATGATTGTATGTCAAATGCAACCTCTTTTTAACAGGTCTGCTACTGTAACTAGTAGTATGTGCTCATCAGCATGGAATTATGTCACCTTTATGTGCATTTGGGTACAGTACCAAATGACGAAGAGGATCCAGACAATATGCTTTCTGCTTTCAAACTAGGTTAGGTGTTACTGACTTTTCAGACTATACGAACTTAACAAAATCTTGCAAAAAGACAGACATCTTTTTACCTGTAATACATCCTCCACACAAAAATGATGCACTCAGATTTCCCGAATGTGACGGGAAAGACTTTTGGCATAAACAGCCTATGCCCTGGAGAGGTATCAGTGCAAGCTATGCGCGCTGTCATTAACTCGCTCAATTCAAGTCGATGATTTGAAAGAAATTTTAGAGTGGAACGCGGAAGAAGATGCGTGATGTGAAACTCAAAGAGGATAGAAAGTACTGCATCTGACACAACTATCCGGCAATGGTGCCTGGTACGACGAAACAATAGACTGACCAAAGTGTGACTCAGAATAAATAGTTGGAATCTTTCCAGTGGTCCGTGAACATGGTCACCTGACATAAGCCCATGGGGCATGGTGACTGCTCAGCTCAGCATATGTAAGCTGAAAGATGGAATGTTGGAGCGTCCTGTGCTTCCGACATTTGTTTCTCAATACATTGATAATATCATTCATATTCACAGACGTCTATTATTTTGACCAAAAGATCTTATTTGAGCGAAATAAGGATGGAACGATCTGAAGAACATATTGTCATCACGTTTCCAAGTATTGTAACTTTCGGGCGACTCCTTCTCGTTAGAGATGCTGACTGTTTCACGGCGATTTCTGTGATCAGGTTTACTTTACCTTTTCAAGCATATTTATCATGTCTGACGCCCTCATGTGGTGGTAGTTTAAGTTCATATATATATATATATATATATATATATATATATATATATATATATATATATATATATATATATATATATCTATATATATATATATATATATATATATATATATATATATATATATATATATATATATATATATATATATATATATATATATATATATATATATATATATATATATAACTGTTCAAAGGAGTATTAAATAACTGGAAATGTCGTGACTCATATTAACACGCCACCGATTTGATAACCCTTTTCTCTACATATCTCTGTGTCTCTGTCCTTAGACTGCCACGATTCGAACGGAATATGCCGAATACCACGTTCAACCTTTGAAGAAAGATCATGCCCTGAAGTTCATGGCTGACCCAGACGAACCCAAAGCCCATATAATGCACAAGCTGAGTAGGACGCCATCAAAATGTGCAATGGAAGGTAAAAAGTGCTCCGAGGACAATTTAGCACAAATTGCAAGTCAAAATGCTACCCCTAATATATTGATGTCTTGATTCAACTTATCTACCCAATGTTTTGATTTTTGATTTACCGTCCCCAGGTTTAAATTATCGAGAAGCACAGTTTCTAAGAGCTGTGGTGGGGGGGGGGGGGGTTAAAATCAGTGACGTGTTTTTATCGTGAGGTCGAAACTACGTGAAAAGAATTTCACACAAAAATTAGGAAAAGTTCAGAAACATATCGTCCTTTTGCTCGATCATTGTAGCAGAAAAGGGATGAGAAATGAAACCATTATATATGCCGTTACCACACATTTGACGTGTTATGGTCCTCGTTGTCGAGATATCCTACTATGGTGCATTTCAAATTTTTATCCGTGCTTGTTCTAACAATGCAATGTTACTCCAAAATATTGTCAAGGCGGAAACTTAGTTTCTGAAGAAGTCGATCGTCAAAAGCGAGATGTCGAGTCCAGGGGCAATGCATACGAAACAAAATATGTAGAAGTCTTGGTTGTCGCTGACGAGACGGTAAAACAAGAGTATGGCGAAGATACCGAGTTCTACCTTCTGAGCATGCTCAATCAGGTGAGCAGACGACATCCTGTAAATTTTCCCGCCTTCATGAGTGGTGTAACCAACTTGAGTGAGGGCATCGTTTATTTGTTTATATAACCGTTTTCACATTGGACAATCTATTTATCACAAGTTGCTCTTTGAACACAACTCAATCTTCTGATCATTCATACAGGTTGCAGGATTATACAAGGATAAAACTCTCGGCGCGGATATCAAACTTCACATCCGCAAGATCCGAATCCTTGAAGAAGCTTTGCCAAACCTGGAGATAACAGACAACATTGAAACAAGTCTACAGCAATTCTGTGCTTGGCAGCGTGGTGAAAATGCCGATATCTCAGTTCTTATAAGCAGGTAACGACAAATCCACAAACCGAGAAATTTTACTACGACTCTCTCGTGCAGCCTACCCTACCTATTTATGTTAGCAACATTATACCAAACTATAACCTTTTGCGTTCTGATCGCTTCAAATTATTTCTTTCCGTCCAAAAATCACGTGTTTGCTTTACGCAACATGCTGAGTTTTGAATGAATACTTTTAATTTTGAAAATTGTGTCATCATCATATTTTTAGTCAGGGATTCATTCGTATCATATTACGGTGTGTTTTATGTATTTTATTCCGTTAATGGTGCATGGGCGAGTCTGTAGTGATTCACTTCTTCATGCTTAATGCACGTTTTCAAGAAACCTTACGCTTTTCTTCCTTTCTACAAACCAGGTACTGTGGTACTCTGCACTTAAGTGTGCAATGCTGCCCGACAATTTGTTGAATACTACACTGACTCTATGTATGCTATGTGCCACAGTGGCAAAATCTTTGGTCTGCGTATAAATGCAATATTTCAATGCTATTGCTTTGTCGATATGAACGCCGTTCATTTTATCTGTAGGATTCTTTAATTAATCCGAAGTTCTTTTCCTTCTTTCTTCTACCTTCGATCATTCAGGAGAGACATGGCTTTTGGAGGCCACAGCGATGTTACAGGGAATTCATTCGACATCGGTACGGCTTGCGACGAAAACAGACGTTGTTCTATCGCAGAAGATCACGGTCCAAACGGACTTGTTTTCACCGTTGCCCACGAGATTGCTCATTTGTAAGTCTCTTTTTTAGCCAAAACTAATGCAATAACTTTTGGTTCGGAATACAATGTAGAAAACTTGCTTAATTAGGGAAGTTTGAACAAACCCGCAACTTTCTTTACGGCATTTCGCTTAATACTAAGCCTAAATTGAAAAACGTCCATAACTTTGATATTTTTTAAAATTTTATTACTGAAAGCAGTGAATTTTTAACTTTTAAGTGTGAAGTGAGTTCGTATACAAAGTCTTGACTACGCGAAATGGTCTAGTAAGCTTATATAATGTTGTCATTGACAAACTTTAGGCATTTTCTACTTTTAAAAAGAGAGAGAAAGATAAAAAAAAGAGTTTAAAGTATAAAGGAGTTTAAGTTTCCGGAATTGCTACCATATGTGCCATTGCATTGATTGGGAGAACGTAAGCGGACGTAGGTTGTGTTCGCAATGAGTTTCTTTCGAATAGTCATCCTGTATGCACGGTTACGTTGGAGAGCGTGCGCATGCGTATATATATATATGTATATACATATATATATATATATATATATATATATATATATATATATATATATATATATATATATGTATATATATGTATGTATATATATGTATGTATATATATATATATATATATATATATATATATATATATATATATATATATATATATATATATATTACTTGGAAGTAGAGTAGGGAGGTTACAAATATGAACAGCGATTTAGGCTGGGACAAGCACAACTAACGTTACAATTACGCTTCATTTTAGGCTTGGCGTGTATCACGATGGACTGATGAATGGCTGCGAGGATGATGGCTTTGTAATGTCCTCTTCAGACTCAGGTGGCAAAGAAGCTTTCAAATGGTCGGAGTGCAGCAGAAATAACATACTAGATTGGCTCAAGTAAGTAAAATCCATGAATGTAGTGTGTGTATGTATTAGTCTTGAAGACATGATGACATATACCTTGTTAGGGGTTGGACAGAAATTACAGGTGGGACGGCATCTATCGGGGGGAGGGGTCGGAACTTTTCGTGCAAGCATTTTTGAAGAGTCATGAAATTTCACGCATGCCTTTTTTTTTGGGTAGGGGTCACCATTTTTGCACAACTATTAGAAAGCAAGGTATAGCCGATATAGTGCTTCGTCCAAAAGTATCAAATGACAATACATGGGAGTCTATCGGACAAACTGTTAAACTATTAACAATTTCCCCCTACGAAAGAAGCTGTACCTGTACATTTAAGCTTATATATGCTTGATAATTTTTTAACGTATTTGATCATTAGAATAGAGTGGTTACAACTGTATATGTGTACAAGAAATTGATTTTGGAATTTCGCCGAAAAAGTTGATTCGCTGTACATGGTAGTCAATGAGAAACCTATGAAAAATTGTATACAATACTTAACTAGCTAAATCTCTGCTTTTATAAGTGTTTGACAATTTATATAAATGTACTTGACTAGAATGGCATGTTTGAAAGTACGTATGAAATGTGAACAAAAAACATATTGGAATTTCACCCCAAAAATATCAATTTACTTTTTCATGGTAGTCTATGGGTAAACTATGAAACATTTTCCCTGACAAAAGTTTCTATATATGTGCATTTATATGAAATTGTTTATGAAAAATTGACTTTTAGGCTGAAAATTTTCTTGACAACAATAAGCTTATTAGTTCAACCTGTACAATTACAAGCGAAACTATAAATGAGGTTAAACATTACAGCTATTGTTCATTTTGATTTTGAATAGCCAATTGCACTTCAAGTAGTTGACTGAATTATTTATTGTGAAATACGACCTTGCTTCATCGTATAACTTGAAACCTAGAATGAAGTAGTTATTTGTAAAGGTTAAAAGCATTCTCTGAAAGTTCAAAGTTCAAATGAGAAATTAAGCTTATATGTCAATTAAGATATTGATACGGACTGCATCACGAAGTGGGGGGGGGGGGGGCTCATTGCGCCTGAAAATTGGGGAGGGGCAATCAATTTCTCTCAAACACTTTGAGGGTAACTTTTTTCGTGCAGCGTCTCTTGGAACCCCACCCACCCACCCATTTCAGTCCAGTCCCTTGGACGACAGTCGCAATATCGAGTGAGAGTAAATCTTTTATATAAAGCACAACCCTTTTATAGTGTTTAAAATTGACAAAAACGCGTTACGTTAAAAAGATCGTCAAACCCAACTCTTAAAGTGCCAAGCACAGTCCCTCTATCCAAGTAAATATTTTGAAGCAATCAACTTTGGGAAGTCGAACTCTGAAAGCTGATTGGATTGAATTGTTCTGACCTTTCGAAATGTCAGCATACGACCTTTGACCAAGTGGAGAGACGAAAACGAGGTCAGTGTACACAATGGCGGCAAGTTCAACACGAGCTTCTAGGTCCAGATCCAATGTATTTCTGAGGGGATTTGTTTCTCTCACCGATACTTTCTGGGCCTTACGACCACCCAGATTCCTCATATACTAAGCGCCGATCATTCTCTGTCAAAATAGGAATAAACATGCGGGTATTTGCACAATTTACAGGTCGGAGTCCTCAAGCTGTTTGGACAACGTACCACCAGCACCGAACAAATACTTTCTGAGTAAAATTCCTCTGCCTGGCAACTACTTCGATGCCGATTTCCAGTGTCGTTCCATTCATGATGACGAAACTGCAACAGTGGCCCAGTCTATCAAGGACTCTGAGGTGAGTCAGCTCAGTCATCGATCGAAAACATTTACGTTGAAAATTGTACAATGACTCTCAATGTGAAATTACATTCTGTCAATATCCGTATACATGTATCATGACATTGACACAAAACAGCAGTATCAGACTTTTGCTCAACAACACACTCAGGGAGTGCTGCAGGGCAAAAATTACAAAACTCAAAGATGCAAACTTCAAAAAATACATGTACCTCATACTCATTATTTATTATCGTATCTGGTTTTACAGGATATTTGTGGTGAGCTGTCATGTGACTATAATGGATTCTTTGCAGTATCTAACAACATTCCACCATTGGATGGGACAAGTTGTGGACATGAAAAGGTAACGTCAAATATCTTTGGTAACCCTTATGACAGGCTGTAAGATTCACCGTGATTTTATTTTGCCAAAAACTTATGCAGTATTTTGCATTGTAGTTCATCTGAATTGTTTAACATGTTAGTAAATGTAAATAAGTATATAAGTCGTAGGTGATCATAGTAAATGGTTGCAATGTGTCCTTTTCTGTCCATGGAGTGGAAAAAATGTTGGTTTTAGTCAAAAAATTACAAAAATCAAAATACTCTAGTATCGGAGTAAAGCATATCACTGTACCGGTAAAGCTGCAAGCTTGGGGTCATCAACATCATGCAGACAATCTTGTACAATTAGGATGCAAGTTCCTACCAACTTAGCTGCAAAATTGTAGCTCTAAGGTGAGGCGGTGAGTTTTGGTTTTTGCGACATCGCTCACCAGTAGAGCTACAATGCCGAAGGCCCTGAAGCATACAAAATCAGCACGCTGCGCATGGCACGGCATTTTGATGTAAAATCCCATATATTTACTGCATTTGGTCATACTGATTTATCACTACTGAAGATTAAACACTATACTACACTAACCTTGTCGTGTATGGGGTTTGGTATTTGTTCAAATACGTCGATTGCGTTCCAAAAACATTTCTTGGAGCCGCCATTACCAACTTCTGGTAATGGCGGCTCCCAGAAACATGCTCAATGTTTATGGAACGCGATCGACGTGTCTGTGCCAATACCAAACCCCATAAACGACAAGGTTAGTGTGGTATAGTGTTTAGTCTTCAGTAGTGATAAATCGGTACAACCAAATGCAGTAAATATGTGGGATTTTGCATGAAAATGCCGCGCCATGTGTGGCGTGCTTATTTTGTATGCTACAGGGCCTTCGGCATTGTAGCTCTACTGGTGAGCGATGTCGCAAAAACCAAAACTCACCGACCGCCTCAACGTAGAGCTACAATTTTGCAGCTACTACCAACTGTCATTTACAGTGAAGATTTTACAGGGAGATTAGAGTCATACCTTGCCTGAAAGAATTCCCTCACAGTGAACTTTCCCAACTGTGACATATCGAATGTGCTTCATTTAATTTTGCACTGCACATTACAAGGCCAAGTATCCCAGATACAGTTCCCTGGCCCTGGGGTTTACTTCTGTTCTTCTTAGCAACAACAAAACTTAATTCTTCCATTGCCTGCGAAACATGCTTTTTGTGGTCAGCAAATAAAGAATACAGAATTTTTTCAAAGTGTTTCTAGCATGTTCACTTGTAGCAGCAACGATTGTAGTCGGTGGTTAGGGACAAAGCAAAACTAATGCTCATTATTTCTGGGTAAATTTCAGGCATGCATTACAGGATGGTGTATGGACTTGGCCTCCAAGTTTGACTGTGGTGGAGGGGATTGCCCTCCAAGGTAAGTTGCTTGCACCAGTACGTGTTCCCATCAAAGCCCATTTGTTATGGCATTTCTTTATACTTGTTGGCAACGATATCAATGTGAGTGAAACAACAGCAACAACATATACATGTAGTAGTGTTCTTCAATTTTATCAGCAAATAGAAACATAAACAAGAACAACACGTACCCAAAACTAAGCTTCCTTTGAATTTACCAGTTGAAAACATGAAATATGACTAGGTGCTGGTATTGAGCAGAATTATTGTGAACTTTCATTACTTTTTTACTTCACCATGAACTTAAATTTGTCAACTTCTGCTGTACAGAAGTTCTTATGACAGTGTAAATGACACCAAACCAACTGGTATTGAGTTTGTCTGTGTTATACATGTAGATGATCAATCTCAAAGTGGGGCTGCAATCTTGTCTTGTTCATTGCGGAACAGTGTGTGAATTTGTTGCAAAATTGATTTGCCCCTTTGCTATAATTTTTCCCACCTAAATTTCAGTGTAATATTTTACCAATTCTTATGAATTTTCCGTAATTTTTTTGATAGTTTTGCACCAAATGGACATAAATTTTTATCCGCTACAATTTTGACCAAAATTGTTGGAAAATCTGAGGAAAAAACATTGTCTAGAGCTGGAAAAAATGTTGTTTGTGTTATGTTCTAGAAGTAACAAAATTGACTTTGGCACTCAAAGTGTTAATATGATAACGTAGCTTTGGTAATGGCAGAATCTTTCATAACATGCAGCACCACAGCAGTGCCAAACGTTACTCACTCAATGCTTGATCACACTGTTTCTCACCACCAGTTACATAACAGGAGCCTGGACGACCTGTAGCACGCAGTGTGTTCAGAACAGACAGGTTCTTTGTGCGGAGGTACATGATGATGGAAGCACTGTCTTACTTGACAGCTCAGATTGTTTGGGACTTCAGCCTGTGGCAGACCAAAGATGCTGCTGCCTTACTGGTGACTGCTCAGCTGTGGCCAACCTTGGAGAAAGGTAAAAGATCTGTGTTATTTATATGGGTCTTCAGAAAGTATTGAAACCTTCACTGCAGGAGAATGGATTAAAACTTTGCTTTGACTAATTTCATCGCCAAGAAATAAGAAGTGACATGATTATTATAAGCAATCAAGCACACCTAGCGACGGTATACCACAAGATTTTGACTAGTTCACGACATATATGCATGAGTGATAGCGAATTGCATACATGAAGTGAACTGGTCAAAATCGAGTGGTATACAAGATTTTGACCAGTTCACGACATATATGCATGAGTGATAGCGAATTGCATATATGAAGTGAACTGGTCAAAATCGAGTGGTATACAAGATTTTGACCAGTTCATATATGTATGAGCAAAAGCGGATTGAAGTGAACTGGTCAAAATTGAGTAGTAAACCGTTCCTGGCGGTGATTTATTGCTATTATATCATAACAGTATATTGAATTCTAGCATGGAACATCAAAAGGAATTTTACTCTTGCTGAAAGCTCGTGAGTGTGACAGCCGCGGTATACCGTGAATAAACCACGGTTCTTTTCGCGTCTCAACCAATCAGATCGCTGTATTTGCGCCATCACTATGCTGGTATGATATAAATTATAATATGTGTATCCTTCTGTTTTTGCAAGAAGATTGGTTAAGTGTAATGTTCTTCATTTGAATATGAATGCGTTTTAACCACCCATTTGGGATAGTTATTCCCACAAAATTTGATCTGTAATATCATATTAGTAGAACCGCAATGGGAAACTGTCAGAATGCCACATCGCTTTGCATTGGACGTAAAGATCTGTTGCTTTCACGAGTCACGAGCTGTGAATCTTTAGACTCTCCTTAATTTGCCCAAACGTCGAGTAGAAATGAGATACTGGACCAATAATTAAAACCATGGCCCTCTTTCTGTGTGTTATTTTCATTGTCTGCCCTTGTGTAGCGACAAATGGAATGCTATCCTTGGGAATGTAAATTGGCAAGGAAGACGCCAAGAACAACAATGTGAAAACAATTACCCTGGTACTTAAAGGCACTGTTCACGATCCCTGGGATCACCTTTGTTCTGGTCTGTAAGAGGATTATGGTAGTGTGATAGCCTTTGTTTTCCATTGAAATTGTAATCTGGTGGGCAAATTTTCTGAGGAGACAATCTGGTGCCAACACATGCCTTTAAAGGCATGGGTCCGGTGTCAGATTGTCTTGCCAGGACATTTACTTATTAGATTACAATTTCAATGGAAAACAAAAGGCTATGACACCTTCATAATCCTCTTACAGACTAAAACAAACTTGATCCCTGGGATTGATTCCCCTGCCTTTAAAGTCCAATAATATCACATAAGAACATCGTTTAATACATGGGAAACACACCATCATCAGACTTACATTTTTTGGCAGGTACCAATGGGTAGCCAGCACCTGGGGTTCTTGTTCCGCAACCTGTGGAAGTGCTGTGCAGACTCGTATCGTGACATGTTACGACACCGTGGGTGGACAGCCAACTGACATTGAATCACTCTGCGATTCCAACCTGAGACCTGATACCACCCAGCAGTGTAGTCTACAAAACTGCCCCAGTACCTCTTCCAGTTACCTGTGGCTGCTTGGTTCCTATGGGGCGGTACGTACTCTGAATATTGTAACTGAAATTCTGATATGACGATATTTTTGTTTCTGTCAATTTTTGCCAACAGGGCAGATGCCAGTTGAGTAGTTTGTGCCTTGAAAACAAAAGACTTGAACTTTGCTCAAACTTTCCTTAACCCTTTTCCTGCCAAGTCATATTTCACCACCAGGTCAAGATGGTTAAAATTAATGAAACACAACATATTCTATATGATGTATTTTAACATAATAATGTACATTTGAAGGCTGTTGAAAACATAATACTGTAAGTTGATTTTTTTTGGACAAAAGATGCTAAAACATACCAAGCCAAGTGGGTGAAAATACGTCAGTTTTTGGCTCAATACTGCTTTATACTGATTTGGCTGATGGGGAAGTGATACAGTTATTACTGTCTGGCAGGAAAAGGGTTAATAATGAAACTTTCACCATATTCTTTTCAAATCAAGAATAAAAATCAGGATCATCATGCAAAGTTTGGCACGAGAGAAACAAATTACCTCACGTTTACCAATATTTGAAATTCAAAATGGCTGCCATCCTTATGTTAACTCTATGGGGAAAAGGTCAATTTTTTGATTTTCAAAAAACTGAGACAGTGAAAATTCTTACTCAAAGGGCTCTAAAATGAGTACCCATAAGTGGTAGACGAGAAAAGAATTGTTACGTAAAAAGTTTGAGAATCTGAATATCTGTCCCCAAGGCACATGCTATCTTAACCCTTGACTACTATTGCCATTGTTATCATACATACCATACATATTGGGATAATGAACCTATTCTTGCTGGAATTTTTCGGCACTGTAGATATATATAGTAATTATGCTGCTAGAAATTTTGGTATTCATGGTTGTCAAGGTGTTAAACTTTGCGTCAGATCACCCGACAAATATCAGAATATGGTGTCATCATCAAGTTGTTTTTCTTCCACCCTGTGAAACATTCTGAATTTTTCCTTGATTTCAAACACCGGAATAGTTTTCCTTTATTGTGCAAATTCTTCTGTTCTCCCTGCCTTAACCCTTTGAGGGCGAAAGTCAATTTTAGTTGCATACCCCAGTCAAATTTTTTCAGATTTTTGCCAAAATTTTGACAAAAACTGTAGCCAATGAACTGTAATGTGCATGGGGTCAAAAATTTTCACAAAAATTACAGAAAAATTCATAAAAACTGGTAAAATGTTGCAGATAAATTTTGGTGGGAAAAATTATAGTACTCAAAAGGTTAATGTATCTACAAATAAAGTTCTGCCATATTGATGAACATAATTATTGTTTATTTGATTTCTCTACATGCACTCAAATGATTTCAATATTTCATTATTTAGTGTTCAGTTACCTGTGGCGGTGGCACCCAAAGCAGAGGACTTGCCTGCTATGATAGCGCTCTGAACACGCTTGTGAACAATGATGTCTGCACTGCAAATCTTGGACCAGCTCCCAGTACAGAGCCCCGGAGCTGTAACACAGACGCTTGCCCATCTACGGTTACATACCAGTATGTAGCAGGAACATTTGGAGATGTGAGTATTACCCCATTATCATACAAAAGTGATATTCATCAGCAGTGCCTTTGAACCCTAGCATGTTTTCAGAGTGAAATACATGCATTATAATCCTATGTACATGCACAGTTGTTTTTGGGTCATCATGAAAATGAATTAAAAGATCGTTTTGACCACTCTTTGCATTTTGTGCAAATTTTGCCTCAAATAGACTTAACAACAACAAAAAAATGATATATTGGTAATTTGTGATCAGAATTGGTTGATATTGTACACAAAATTTTCCTGTATGACTGAAATACTTAGAGGTTATTACCCAATATCGCCTGTTCCTGTGTCGTATCAGCATGAGTGTCATTTGTGCTGCGTCAGACACGAGACGAAGTCGAGTGTCTGACGCAGCACAAATGACACGAATGCTGATACGACACAAGGAACAGGCGATATTGGGTAATAACCGATTTATCATATACCCATGCCCATAATTTTAGGGAATTTTTACTAATAGAACGAAAAACCTTTAATTTTGAGGCTTTACTTTATTACGCCTTGCGCATAAATATCAGAATGTTTATGTGAACAGGCTTCATTCATAAAGTATACGACGAAGATGTCAACATCACGCGCGACATCGCTGCAAGTCGTCCATATCTCAATGAAACCCAAGAAGAAAGACACCGGGAGACAGAAATCGTCATACAGAAGGAACATTTTAAGGTGCAATATGCTATTACAACTGTAACCGATCAAAAACTGCTCAACTTTAAATCTATCCTGATTTCGATCGTCGTACGGCACGGAGCTCGCGCGGAGAGGGGACGCCATTTTGTTAGTTTACCTTTAGAGTTGCCATGTCAACAGTCGTCGCGCGTGCGACATCGCTGTCACGCCAGGCGCTCACTATCTGTTCGATGGAGACCATGCCAGGTGCCGGCGCCGTGCGAACGGCAGAATGTTTGCTAAAACTTGACCAAAAAAATACCATTGGAAAACATTTAAAGACTCAACGTGATATTTCCGTATTTTGCAACCAGAAATACCCGTGTTCCTCGAAGCCCTTCAAGTTTTTAAGTCGGTGACATCGCTTCGCAGGCGGGGAGCGGCAGCCATTTTGTTGTTTACGTTGTTTACCAACAAACTGCTAATGTAGTTCGGGAAAACTCTAAAACTGATGACGTTCATCGTGCAAATCTCGACGTTTACCGTGAAATATCACGGCTGATGTTTTACGTTGAACGTCACTAGGATGCAGCAATATGGGCATGGGTATATGATAATCATAGTTGTAACTGCTTAGAGTTTTTCATGTTGTTCTGTGCATGACTTTCAACTACATTTACACCCTCCAACCTGTTGAAACAACCAGTATCTCCTACAGCATCAAAGTGCATGTGTCTCTTTGAGCATTGTTGTAGTTCACTGGAAGTCGGTAAAGAAATTCATTTGTGGATAATAACAATGCAGTGTTTTCAAACTGAATACTGGTTATTTCCTAAAGATAATCATTGGGAGAAGAAAGATTGAAGAATTGAAAAATTGAAAAAATTAGTCAAGGGTTACTTCAGCTGTGGCTCCCAGTCACAAACAATGAAACATATGTAACAGAAGTTACAAGTTTTACAATGATCGTATCGTAAATATTCCATCAGTGTCGAAATCATTGGAAAATATTATTGAAATTTTGAGTTTTTGTATCTAGAGACATGTGTAAAGTGTCGCTAACAGAGATGGCATAACTACAATCAACCCAAATGTAAACTGGGTCATTGATTGTGCGGCTAGAATCGCACATCAAATGATGAGAATGTCTCCATGGAAACTTGCTGATAAAAAAAATCTTTCAGACTTGAGGTTGTCCAGCTGTAGTACAAAAGGCGTATGGCACAGGTTTTCCTACATAGAAACCTAGCTGAAAAGAAAGTACCAACCAACACACGAGAAACTTATCAAACAGCGCCCTCACTGGCAATCAACTGACAAGGATGAACAAGAAGAAGCAGAAGATGTTTTATACCTCGAGAGTTCCATGCGCCAGGATCTCTGTTTCCTTCAGTGACAATATATAAAATTTCACGTCCATTTTGCATGTTGATGTTGACTAATGTCTGATTTCAAATTCACAGTGCAGTGTCACGTGCGGAGACGGTGTCCAAAGTAGGAGTGTCACGTGTGAAACCGTGTCAGGCAACTCGGTCGTTGATTCCAGTAACTGTATCAGTGCTGGTTTGACGCCACTGCCAACAACTCAGCTTTGTAATCTTGGAAGTTGCCCAGTGACCACTACCTATGAGTACTACATAGGGCCATATGCAGCCGTAAGTGAAGCGTAGCAAGGCAAAAGCGTATCAACAGATATTAAAGAATTCAGATACATTAAACAACAGAAAAAAGTGATCTTACCTTGTTGTAAGGATAAATCTTACCAGTTGGTGATTGATGAAGGAATATCTCACATTTTCAAGTGGTATTTTTTCTTGCAGTCTCTGTAGTCAATCAAAATCTTTATTTACAATGTCGGATGTCGTGTTAATGCAATATTGATCAAGGTTATCTGTGGTTCATTCTGTGTGTGCTGTACTCTGTCATTTGTTGTGGCTGCACTGTCTCAAGGCTGTATTGTATTTCTAGCCAGGATAGTCTATCTAATGAGTCTTTTTCCATGAACGTGCTATTCTTGTACTTTGTGATTTGTCCCATATCTGGTCAGTATAGTCTTCCTAAATGGTTTCTTTTCATGTATGCACCATTCTTATGCATTGTTGTTTTTCACATTTATGGCTGGTCTAGCCTATCTATAAATGGTCTTTTCTATGTACAGTGTATGTACCCTTCCATGTGTGCACCTTGAATCTCATACATTGGGATTCCAAGCGTCATTTCTGATTATTTCCATGTATTGTATTCAGATATCACAGTTACTGTAAGCCGTGGCTAATGTTCTTTTTATTGCACCAATTCCTTAATCCAATCATTCCTGTCATCTTGGTGACTTTTCACTTTTTTGTGATCTGCAGACTGCAGAACGTGATTATTTTGACGAGCTGTCGTCATCGAAAGTATTTGTTTAATAGATACAATATGTATACTCTACATTCTCTGTGCACATTACATGTCGTGTCTGTGCACATTGTCGTGTCTCTCCACATGATCTTTGTCTTTTGGTGTTCATCTACAGTCTGTGTATGATCTGTCATTATGTGTTCAGAAGTTGCTGCACCCAATGGTAACTCTCAGCAGATATATAGCACACCATGTGTTGTTGCCATAAAGCCAATCAGGCAAGATGCTTGACTCATGTAGAATCATGTTTCTGATGATCTCTCTTCGACACACAGTGTACAGTGACATGTGGGAACGGCATTCAATTCAGAGAAGTGTATTGCCGAGCAGTTGGTACCACCAGTGAAGTAGCAGATACCTTCTGTATCCAACAAGGCCTTGAGAAACCAGGAAATATACAGGCCTGTTCTCTGCCAGCTTGCCCAACAACAATAACAACATATGAGTTCACCATAGACAACTGGTCTACAGTACGTCACATAACTCGCTGATCGTAAAGTTTTCAGTGGAGATCCTGTTGATGGCATGGGATTTTATATATGCATGCATAAATGTTATAATTCATTGACCTTCTGTGGAGTACTGTGTTTCTTGGTGGAATTTTTACCTCTTGTATATTATCTGCTCATGAAATAGAACTAGTAGATTTTGTTGTGCAATCCTGCACATGGAATACTTAGTATTTATTCTCAATTCTGCACTGGATAGATGTATAGACATCTTTGTCATCTGTGTCATTCTCCTTCAATTTCTAGCATGTCCACTTATGTTCAGTATTAGTATTGCACATTTGGAAAATGAGTTTCAACAATGGTGTCACACCAGGGTGGTTTTCAGATCTTCTCGGTAATTTTAACAGTGTAGGCAGATTTACCATGCATTGTCGCACCAGTATTATACATGCATTGTCGCACCAGTATTACTAGGTGATGGTCTAAATTGTTATTGCCCTTATGCAGATGGCAATATGAATACCTGAGCCACACATATATTTACATGTAGTATATGTATGCTACATTATTAGACTACCCATCGAATATAATCACTTTTGCCATATTCTTCAGAGATTATTCCACTGCTGTTACATACGTCAGTACATTTGGAGGGACTGTGTTCCCACTTTTGATGGAAATAGCTTCTCAAAATCAATCATGAACTCATAAATAATGCAGATAACACAATCAGTTCCAAATATAACCTCAAAATGCTCTGCAGTAAGGCTTATAAGTTTTGTATTTATAGTTTGTGAGCATAAAAAATACCCTGCTCTGTTTTTCCTGATATGTCCCACAAAATAGGTAGGCTTGAGGCTTGTGCTGTTGACCTCTGTTTTGGTTCGTAGAGGTTCCTGCTTTAGCTTTGTGAAGCGGTTGGACCCTCAAGGATTAACCCTTTCACCCCCAGTTCCCTGTATACAGGTCCAACTTTACCATAGAAAACAATGGATTTGGGACAAACCATGGTGGTGAAAGGGTTAATTTGATTTGTGTGTCATGCAGTGCAGGCCCATTATCCTTCAGTCTTGCTACAGTTTGTTATAAGGTAGTGACAAGGCTGTATACAGTAGCTGTGCCTTGCGATAGCACATTTCACGTCCAGCCTTGTGCCCAGTGAAACTCAGGGATGCTTTGTCACAAGGAAATGTATCTTTTCTGTACAACCTCAGTTTACATACCTGAACACAGCATGCATCAAGTAAAAGCAATCGAAAAACCAGAAATCAACCTGCCATAGCCTAAGCATTTAAGCAACACAGAACGATCCGCGCTGCATCTACAGTGTGTTCCACAAGTGCATTCATGTGCACATCTTATACTTTACAGTGTTTTGGCAAGAATAGGTTGTGACCAGTCTGCTGTGTAATTGCATGACAAATAATGAATGAAAAAACACTCAAAACAGGAACTTTGTTATGATAACTTAACTTATGTTGCATGTTTACAGACATTTTTACTCTTTGTAATTTTACACTTTCACTCGTGGATGAGTTACTACTATGACATTCTTCTGCTCAACCCTCATCCTGGCAGGCGAGTCACTTCTCCATCTTCCCAGTCAGAAACAAGTGGTATTGAGCCAAATCTATACCTCTTTCCAGCTACTTGTACAGTATGTACCGCAGATTTATCACTAATAAAATCATGTGCAAATTATGTTTGAAGGAGCTGTCAAATACTGGTATTCAGGTCTACATTAAAATGTAGCATATGGGACACATTATGCTATACTGGTTTTAACCAACATGACTTGATGGTGAAATTTGGCTTGGCAGGATAAGGGCAAGTGGAAGATAGTGGCCAGGGATAAAACTCTACAATGATGCATACATTCTCTTAACCAACCTCTTTCATGCACTTGTACACGAAAATTAACTCTCTCTTTTTAGATGCACCTAAGAATTGTGAATTTACAGAATCAATACAGAACCTCCATATAGTCTAACACGTGTAATGCAGGAAATATACTTGAAATTGTTTTTGACTTGTGCATGCTTTTACATTCACAGTGCAGTGTCACTTGCGGTGATGGCATACAGACACGGAGTGTCACTTGTAACTCCATACCAGATAACATATCTGTTGATGACAGTAATTGTATCAATGCTGGCCTCACTCAACCATCAACCACCCAACTCTGTAATCTGGGAAATTGCCCAGTGACAATCACATACGAATATTATACAGGTCTATTTGGTGCTGTAAGTATGATATGGTGTACCTGAAGAACTCTGGGCCCAATCTCCATCATGAAGAATCTGAGTTTCCCTAGGGGGCTGTTCTATATCTTACATGAACAACTTGACTCCCTAGGGTTACATTGATTCATAAAACTGTCAATGTGGGCACAGTCTCCTTCAGTCCTGCTTGTAATGTAGAACAGAAGTAGTGTAGGAGGGCACAGTACAATAGATTACCCACAATTCTGTTTGATTTGTACCAATGAAGGTTACTTCTCATAACTTTTTCAGCTCTGCATATTAGCAAAAATCTGAAACAACGTAAATAACTGTTTATTGATAAAAGTATGTTTAGATATTTCTGCATAAATTTCAAAGTAAACGTCAAATAACCATAAAAGTCACATTCTGCAGTCAAGTTATGACAAATTGAAGGGTACATATTGTCCGAGAAAAGTTAGCATGGAAGTTTCTTTTGTCATTTCGATTGGGAAAAAAAATCAATATTCATTAGTTTCATATAGCAGGTGCAACTAGACTCCCTACTTTCTACTACATATGCTCTATATCTAAGAACACGATAGTGGAAAATTTTACAGAAATGCTACCTCCTCTCTCAGTCAGGCATAATTTTCCAAATCATTTAAAATTTGAATAGAGAAGAATGGTGAGCTCAAAAGTATGTTTTCAGAATTTTTAAAAGTAGTCTATGGATTTGTCTACACATGGTAGACTGGTAGACTTCATCAAAGAATCTCCAATGGTGCAAGTTAGAATGAATCATGGGATATCTACAGTACTGTGGGAGCTGTCTTATTACTCTGATGTGCTTTAGGATAGCTGAGTTAAGACATAGACCCTCGTTATTCTCAAGGGTCTATGCTTTAGACGAGGCTGTGGATGAAGATTTGAAAGAAAATGAGTGTCCTGGCCATTTTCAGTATTTTGAGAAATGGAGAAACATATAAAGTCATTTTGAAAGCCGTAAAAAAAATTCAAAAATATTTTTTTCTCCTCGATGTTGCTGGCATTTAAAAAGAATAAAATATTGGCTTATTTTGATGACGCAATTTGCTGATCCAAAACATATTTAAGTACAAAAGTTCCCAAGGCATACAAGTCTATTAGCTGTGGTTAGGATATTCATTTTTTAGGAGCGTTCTGTTTTCTTTCATACTATTTGCTGGCTTTTCATTTGATAGCTTGATGCTATGTTTTGTCCATATAATGTCTCCCATTGTTTTATTCTCTGTTCTGTAATTCTGCTGAAGCATTGTTAGTTTCTTGTAGCTCTAGTGCAGTTTTAACAATAGGTTTTGTGTATCTGCTTTATAAATATGCAATACTCTGGTGGATGTCTGTTTATCTGTTGTTTCTCTCACTAGTGTAGCACTCTCAATTTTAGTGTGTTAATGGATGCCCTATTCCAGTTTGCACTTGTCATTTCTTCACCAAGTGTTGTGATATTTGCATCATTCTTCTAAAAGTGTATCTGTGTGGTTTCTTAAGTCCATCCGATGTTGACGTCGTTTTTTGTCTGTTACGTTTTCTGTGTGTTCATAGAATGTAGAAAATGTAGATCATTGATACTCTGTAGCATAATGTGGTGTGGTAACTCTGTAGACTTCATAACTTTGTGATGCTCAAGTGCTGTGAAGGTATTTCATTGTCAATGTAAATAATGTTTGTGTGCCAGTGTATCATCTGTAGATTGCAAGATAGCATAAGCATTCTGCTGTCTCTCTTGTAGTACTGCCACTTAGCTCACTTACCAATGAGGCAAATGTGACTGCAATTTTTTATTAACCAATACATAGCAATTGATGTGTTCCATATCCTGGTGGGTGTGATGGTACAACCCCCTCCAAAAAAAACCCCAACAAACAACAGAAAAACAAAAACAAACAAATGAAAACAAACAAAGTTTGCAATGTAGATACATGTGCATTAACTAACCCATGTTTGTTTTGCATGCATATGTCTACACGCACAATGATTGAATGATTCATTCAAAAACTCAGAGAAAGTTGTGTCACAGAATGCTTCAAATTTATAAATTTACAACTTTCCACCTCTAGAGTCAGTGGTGTGAAATTACGCATGGTTCGTACATAATATGTTACAATCCAGTGAAATGCATGCATCTCATCTTTCCTGAACGCACAGTGCTCAGTGACGTGTGGAAATGGTTTCCAATTCAGAGAAGTGTATTGCCGAGCAGTTGGTACCACCACTGAAGTAGCAGATACCTTCTGTACCCAACAAGGCCTTGAGAAACCAGGAAATATACAGGCCTGTTCAGAGCCAGTTTGCCCAACAACAACATATGAATTCACCACAGAGGCCTGGTCTACAGTATGTTGTAAATAATTCATCTGGTAGTTTAGACTAGAGTAGAGTAGTTTTAGAGTCATTGCAAGTGCACTAAGGTCTGCATTTTCCCAATTGATGCAATTTTACCACAAGATGATTTCCATGACACATCTTTGAAACTACGAGATATACAAAGTAATCATGGTGAAATCAAAGGTTTACTTGAGCCGCCGTGTTTGTCATTTTAATTTGAAATTTTCTAAAAAAGCATACCTCAATTTATTTCAAGCAAAACTATACTAGCCATTTTGTTTTTGCACGACTTCCACACAAAAGCAGCAATCAAAGAGTCAAATAAGAGAATTGTTTTGCTTTTCTGAATTGCCTGCAATATATGCAGGTTTGAATTCTCTTGTTTGAAGAGGGAACGAAATACCAGGTACAGTTGAAATATGTAAGGTATGACAGCTATTGACAACTGTACCTTTCATTTTAATGGGTAAAAAATATTACTTTTTTGTATTCACTTGGCTCCTATTTTGCGCTATGTTGTAAGCTTCTCCTCATTGGTGGCATATTGCATTTGTAATTTTTCCAGGGGGAGGCTGGCTTTGCTTGTATTTATCAGTTAAACACATTCTTTGCTGCACAAGACTTTATGAGATCTTACGTATATATGGCATGTAGCAAGACACTGTCTCCTGAAAAAGGATGACTCACATGCAATTCATAGAATTGACAACTGCATGAAAGTCGCTTGTTTTACTTGAACCGCACAGATATTACATGGTCATACAAAACTTGACTCACTTCATGTGATTGACGAGTGAATGTTACATTGAGTATCAAAGTATCGCAAGATCTCTCAAAGAGTCAAAAATTATCCACTGCCATCATCATCCTACTAACTACATGCATCAATGCTCTACTAGTATGGTATATTGGTTTTTACATTTGCTGTCTCTGCTTATGAACTTTTCCAAAAGCCCATTTTTGCCTCATTTTGTTCAAGGCAATTCTCACAATCTAATGCATCCTGATCACCATCAGTTTTCTGCCATTTGCCGCCATGTTGTACTGCAGTGTTGTTTGCTGCAATATCGATAAATCTGCTGAAATCTCTGTCTTTCCTTGTACCAGTTCATGCTGTTATGAAGGCTTTATTAGCTGCAGCCATAGTTTCCCTCTATCCAGCTGTTCTTTTGTAGCATGGTGTATGCTGGCTTTGGTGATAACTTTATGTTGCGCATAATGAGGTCTGGTTATTGAATTTTTTCTTTGCCACTCAGCCATGCTTTTATAGAAATGTGTCAGCTTACTTGTTCAGACCACAGCATTTGCATGCTACTTTTTTGGAAGCCCTTGCTGGAGTTGAATTTTGGAATTGTAACTGCTTTTGCTGTTACTTAAAGCCACTTTGTCTGCTGTTAATGGGCATAATGTTAAAAAACAAAGTGCTTCTTGCAATAAGAATGCTGTGTTGACTTTAGTAATACTTTCTGTTTGCAAAATTGGCATACATTTTATGCTTTGCAAAAACATGTCTTTTCCAAGCTGTCTGCAGCAATGCTCTTTGCTTAATTAGTTTTGGTCTTGCTGGATGCAGCTGTGCTGACAATGCCTGCTGGTACTGAGACAATTGACCCTTTGCAGTAGTTTCTTTTCCTCCATGTGGCTGCTGTGGACACTTTCCTTCCTCCTTTGCACATTTTGCAAGGCAAGGCTCATGCAGCCACGCACAGTTATTCTGTGTGCTCTTTTGTGTTCAATTTTACGTCACACGTTTTGCACATTCACACAGTGCTCTGTCAACTGCGGAAGCGGCTATCAGTTCAGACAAGTCTACTGCAGAGAGAACGGAACCCAAACGATCGTTGCGGATTCATTTTGCATAGCACAAGGTCTTGTGAAACCTTTACCTTACCAGTCTTGCAACTTGCAGCCGTGCGTCTACTACGAATACTACACAGGCAACTGGCAATCAGTATGTACACACTTAAATAGCTCTGTACCTGCTAAATGTCTGTTGAATTTCAACAGTTGGTCATTCATCGTTTTGCGAACAATACTATGAACTTGCAAAAAACTATAATGTTTTGCGCATCTACTTGTAATGGTTTTCAAACTCATGAAGGTGCCTTCTTTGAAACAAAGAAGCCACTTTGGCATTTTCAATACTTTTCAAAATTTAAAAGTGCAAAATTACTTTTTAGAATGACAGGTTAAAGGGATAGTAGCTGCAACTCAATGTTTACGCAAGTTTTGTTCTATAAACTGAAGAAGTTTATGGTTTTCATGTTTCTCTCTTAAAATGTTGAAATACACAAATCTAATGTAACTGATCACAATTTGCACTATCAACAAATGAACGTCTTGACAAGAATTCAATATTCTGCACCCCACAATGTTGACAAGTTTACAAAGAGAACAAAAATCATCACATCAATTTGTTTTGTGATCCAATCCAATATGGCCGAGTGAATGGTGGGAAAATGCTTCAAAGGTCACAGCTAATGGAGCTGTACATGTAAACTGCCCCTGCTAATCAAAAGTCTGCATAGAGCCATGTAATGATCTCCATGGCTGATAGAAGTCTGCTTACAATTGGAATGTTAATATCATTTCATACAGATTTCCTAGACCTGTAAGACGTCATACTGTGAAATCTAATTACCAGGGACAATTAAAACTGACCCTGCATCACTACATCAACATGTCATTCTTTTTTTCTTTTTTGAATATATAAATTGAACTCTTTATTTCTTCCTTTAAGAAATCTCACAACTCAAAAAAAAAATTACCTCAAACCACTCCAAGAATTGTAAAAATGTATCAATCTTTTGAGCTTGAGCTCTCTGATCGAGCTCACTTCTCACAAGAGACTTGCTGACGAACAAGTATTTTGAAGGTCACACACATGTATTGACTATTTTGATACCAATATGACAAAATTCAGTCTTTTTGAACTCTTTTATATGGTGTCATTCTTCACATGTACAGACATGTGGATTCCAACTTATGCTCACCTCAAGAGGGCACTATGCTTCTGTAGATGAGAAAATGTTCTTTTATGTTACAGCCAATGTGTCTTTCCCATGTATTTTGAGCACTGGCACAAAAAGTACCTGGTCAGGTGGATGCGCCTCAAGCACACATATTCAGACCCCAAATTTTTCCTATTCTTTTCTGGTCTGCGGCTTTTAGAGGCTCATTTTAAAGCTCTTGGAATAAGAAAAATTTTAACTGTGAGCTTTTTGAAAATTAACAATTTTATTTTTCCACATCAAGTTAACACAAGTTTAGCTGCCAGTTTGAATCTCAAATATCTGTAAATTTTAGGATATTGTTTCTCTAGTACCAAACTTTGCATGGTGATCCCCTGAGTTTTATTCTTGAATTGGTAAGAGGAAGGGGGACAGTTTTGTTATAGCATCATGTCATGATCTCCATGGCTGATAGAACTCCACTTACAATTGCAATGTGAACATCTTTTCACAAGGATAATTTGATGATCTTCTTATGGTAGTAAGCACCTCGAAAGTGAAAGGCTTAAACTTTTGCTCAAACTTTCCCTAATGAAACTGTCAGTCATTCTCTTACTAAATCAAGAATAAAAATCGGGGGTCACCGTGTAAATTTTAGTACTACCCAGAGAAACAAATTACCCAATATTTACCATTATTATACACCTACTGCCGTAGCCTATGGGAGTTTGACCGTCCAATAACTTTCCGTATTTTGTATAGTTTGGGGTTTGTAGCAATTTTATTTCAACAATCGCGCATGTTCCACTCATATAGCGCGTGCCGCATCCCTCAAAACTTACCATAGAATTTGTTTATACCGACGATTAATGGAGGGAGGTGTATAATAATAGGGTTATACACAAAATACGGCCCTGTATGGACTCGGGCTGAGTGAGTGACGTATTGGACTCGCCTTCGGCTCGTCCAATACGTCACTCACTGAGCCCTCGTCCATACAGGGCCGTATTTTGTGAATAACCCTTTAATATTTAAAATTCAAAATAACTGCCATCCTTGTGTTAACTATATGGAGAAAAAATAAAATTTTTGATTTTCGAAAAACTAAACCCGTGAAAAGTTTTCTTAAACCAAGAGCTTTAAAACGACCCCACAAGTTATATATCAGAAGGGAATTGTAAAAAAGAGTCCAAATATATGTGTTCTACCTTATGTGCCACAACAGGTAAAATGAGTCTTTACATATGCTCAAAGCAGTTCATTTTGTAGCTACTGAGTGATTCACTGATGTACTCGCTACAATGATACTATGAATTGTATCCCTGTATAAAACCAATAAATGTAGTAATAAAGATTTTTGAAAATGTTGTCTGGGACAAATAATGTAGCTATTGTGAGAGACTTTCATGTAAATTGCATAATGTGGCACTGTTTATGTCTTCAGTAAGATTTTTTACCCGCTCCAGTCCACATAACTTAAACTTCACCAAGGGGTTCACTCAATGCCAAGAGAGAGTGTGCGCGCTATATGACAGATATTCCTAGTAAATATTAACCAGTTTTCTCTGTTGCCATTTTGAATCAGTGCTCAGCTACATGTGGTGGTGGTGTACAGACAAGATCAGTGTACTGTACCCAAGTAAGCGGCGGTGAAGCAATCGCAGTGAGTGACGACCTCTGTGTACAGCAAAGCCTTGTCAAGCCGCCTGAGTCACAGGTCTGTAACACTGGGTCCTGCCCTGTGGTGGAGCAGTACACCTATTTTGCCGGAAACTGGGAAGATGTAAGTGTTAATAGCTTGTGTAATAAAAGTTACATACCTGCTAGATTTGACAGGTGGCACACTATCTGTCACTGCACTGACATAGTTTGACATACCAAAGGGAGTGATATCACTGGAAACAAAAAAGCAAATTCACAAGTTACTACACTTTGGCCACTATCACATAGATGGGACACACTCAGACTCTATACTTGTTGTGTTTGGTCTGTTTGTAGTATCTAAGGTTTATAGGTGGTGCCCCAAATATCTCTGAAAGTGAAGTTTGCTAAATGAACTGAGATTATAAAACCATATCCCTTTTAAGGAAAACAAGCTTAGCTGTTTGACATTACGCTGCAATAAGAGATGGTCCCTCAAAGTGTCCATGTTGGTATTATAATCACAGCCAAACCCTACAGCCTAATCAAGCAATTGATGTCTCGCGACAGTGTACCATATTCCTGTATGCTTGGCCCAATGTTCTTGATACTGTTAGATTAAACAGATATAGCAAGCATGTCCACGTTTACCAACTTTTACTGATGCCAACATTAGCCCATCTAGCCCCGCTTGATAACAATCAAATCATAAACTTTTTACGTTTCAGTGTACAGTTACATGTGGGACTGGAAGCCAAACAAGACAAGTTCTATGCTTCCGTATCTCTAACACTGAAATTGTGGCCGAGTCTTTTTGCATAGCTGCTGGTAGTGCTAAACCAGCTGAAACACAAACCTGTGAACTCAGCGCTTGCCCTGTCCTAACATATGAGTATTTTATTGGGTCCTTTGGAGAAGTAAGTATAATAGTAATAAGTTCATTTTAATATCAGATACATATTGAGGTTTGTATAAAAATGCAGTCTTGAATATTTTTGTGTTACTGTATTTTATCATTTATTACAGTATAGTCATTTGCTGTAAAATTTGCAATACACATACAATATTTTATCAATGTATATCATTTATGTGATACATACTACAAAAATTATTGCAGCTTACAGTTTAGATGACTGGGATATTTTGAAATTTACTTGAAATTGCTGAAAGTTTACTTGAAATCCTGACAGTTACCAGTGACTTCCTTGGTCAGCCTTGACTGCTGGAATGACAGTCACTGCTGAAATATATGTTTCAGCAGGGCTCATGTACATTGTATATCTGCTGTGATTGATATGTTACAGCACTTTTTGAATGTACACCAAATCTGATACCTTTGGTCTGATGTTTGAGTGTGAGTGTGTACAGTCAATACACAACATATATAAAGCCTGCCTTGAAGAAGTTTTTTATGATGGCTGCCATGCATTCTCAGACAAGGCTTAAAGTCACTCACAATCATAACAATTTCAAAAAACATTCCAGCTGTCAGAACAGCAACCTGCGATATATTCTACGGTACATTTGTATAGTGAATTTGATGGATGTACATGTACATGCTAGGATGTGAACATATGTAATCAACAGAATCTGTAAAAACCAATGGATTGATGTATTCAAATATATTGTCCTAAAAGCAATACATTATGAAACTGAGTATATGCCAAATATTATATCTGTTTTTCCTAGTGCTCTAAATCGTGCGAGGTTGGTGTTCAAGTTAGAACTGTATATTGTACACAAGTTGGAGAGACGACTGAAGTTGCGGAAAGTTTGTGTGATAGTCAAGGATTGACTAAACCCCTTGAAGCTCAAGTCTGCAATATTCAAGATTGTCCAACCTACAGCTTTGACCTAGGATCATGGGGACAAGTGAGTGTAGAGTACAATCTGATAAATCTTTATATTGGCATCGTTGTACTGTGGATAGATAGGAATTTATACCCACTAAGACAATATGGCTTCATTGCCCCAGACGTTTCAAGCATTCAAGTGTTCAAGTGGTTAAAACATGTCTTGATCACATAGGGGAGTGATGGGGGATGGTTTACACCCTAGCCGGCATGAAATTCCAGTGCTACCTAGTTAATTAGATTTATTTGAGATGCTCATGAGTGATGTTTACCTTCTGTTTACCGTATGTATGCATAATTTTGAAAATTGATAGAAATAGAATGTATAGGTATGATATGTGGCTTAATAGCAGTTGTGACCCTTAACACGCGTGTTTTTTTTTTTAATAAGTGTTCAACTAGCTGCGGTGCAGGAACTCAGACCAGAACAGTCACATGCATTGATGAGTCAACCTCAACACCTGTTGCCCTGTCTGTATGTACAAACGAAGGTCTTCAAATACCAGCCTCTGTACAGGAATGTCCCAATCAGCCACCCTGCCCTGTTTACAGCTTCGTTGAAGGACAATGGGGTGAGGTAGGTAATCAAGAGCAAAGTAAAAAAATTAGTAACTTAGTTTTTTGCTTCATAAATCATCAGATAATCTGATGATCTATATAACCTAAAGCAGTATTAAACAGATAAATAATAACACATGACGATGAGGGCAATATCACAATTTGTGACCTGCCTAAGGGATCATGATCCTGACTGAAATATTGATAATGCCGAGCAGCAGGCAAGGGTATCATCAGTGTTTCAGTCAGGATCGCCAACCCGAGGGCATGCCACAAATCGTGATATTGCCTGATCTTCATGTGTTATTCATTTTATTACACCGAACATTTGAATTCATCACAAAATCCAGTATTTATACTGTGTGCGTCAAACGACAGGTTGAAATGATGTGCAAATTTTCGAGAGATGCATTTTTTAATCTTGTGCAAGAGTTCCTGGCACGGTGCCTGTACACTATAATGCATGTGCACGCTTTGAGCTTGCGTTTGAACAGCTAGCATGTAGCGGGCAAGAGTCGAGGACAAGAGCAAATTGAACTATGTTATATCACTTTATTTGGAATGTCACATGGTGGACTTTTAGCCAATCACAAGATCAGTACTATAGGTGAGATGTAATAGTGAGTCGTATAATATTGTATGAAAATAATGAAACTTAGCTGTCATTTGACTGCAGATAAATTTTGTTGTTTCTTAAAGTTTACATTAGATATGCTTTTAAATTAATGGCAGTGGACAAAGTTACCGTTAAAAGAGATATTCGTGTTCAATTCTTGACCGCGGACATCCGGGAACTTGCGGATTTTTACGTCATTTTTGCGTCACACTATTATCAGAGAACAAAATATGAAGTGTGGATTTTTCAACATTTACAACAGTATTCAAAGTTTCAACATTATGTCAATGATAAACACTAAGTTCTGTACTTTGTCACATAATTTCTGCATTGTTCACTGTCCTGTATAGTCAAATCCCATTTCACCTCACTCGCGTGCGTGAGGTGAAAGTGACGTCACTCCGCGGTCAAGAATTGGTGAATTTTCATTTTTTTGTCTGTAATTTCACGTGCATTTGAAATAGGTTGGTCATCGCTTTCAACGCTTGGTTGTCACTTAAATGACCAAAATACTTTTAGTTATTGATCAATACTCAGTTCAAATTTCAAGTGATTTTACTCATTAGGGCGATAATAATCCAAAGGAAAGAGTAAAAAAGTTGTCAGTTGAAAGAGGAAAGTTTTGATGGTGATTATTAAAGCTCATACAGAAAAGAGCATAATCAATAATTGATTACATATTACATATTTATATAACATCAGAGAGTAATCTCCCTGGCAAATGATTTTCACATTTCTACAACAATTGTGTTCATTGATGAATTAGGAGTTAGTTAAGAATTTCAAGCCATTTTGACTGCTTTGTGCATACAATAGTGATGTTTTCCCTATGGATAGTTTGATTAACCTATGTGAAAAAAAGTATCATCTGATAATTAAACATTTTTCTCTCTAATTTGAAATGAGAATTACAAATTCCAAATTGTTATGGTAAATATTGTTAGATTTAATAATTTTCATGAACATGTGTAAAAGGTTTATATGTTTTGTACAAGTGGGATTCTCAAAAAGCAGGACTGGTGATTATTGACCTGAAACAATTAGGCTATGCCCCATGGCACTTCATAAAGCTACCAAAACTCTCAAGGACACTGTCTGAAAATTGGTAAAAGGAGTACAGCTTCTTTTATTACAGTGGTGCAAAGAGGAGTTGAATTGGACAGTTTACTTTTTATCTGTCAGGAAAGTTTATTTACATTCCATAAATACCAGTATACATATTTGACTAAACTTTTTCTCTAAAACTGTCATGTAACTCAAATTTGTTGAGCTGTATAATATTCATTGTTTTAGCCATGATGATGACCAGAGTACAATTAGCTTTCACTTTCTCTGAATGATGAAGTTTATTTCAAAGACTCAGTTGGTACTTTTCCATTTATTCCACACAGCTATTGTAAAACCTATTTCTATCCAATTGATACATCTGAATTTGATTCCGGTAATGATTCAGGTGTCTAAGCTTTACATCCATAACATTCAACACATACAGATTGTTGTCTCAGTCATTACTTCTTTGAAAGGTTGATTCTACAAAAGTAATTCCAATATCAGTCCTACCTAGTACCTGATGTATCTGGATTATTGAGCCTGTTGGTTCTAATTCAGATTGAGCAATGTGTTCTTGTCCCCAGCAAAAGTTAATGGCCTGGTTCTGATATGAATAAAGCATTTCAACTGTGATAGAGATATGCTAATCAATTGGAGGTAATATCTTAGCTGGGATGATGTACAGAGACACATTCTGAATGTGATTCAACAATTTCAAGTACATTTAGTTGTCAAAGTTAATACCAAATAAACTGCGCTAAGTTCAGGATACGTTAAAATAAAAACAGCAGTTTGCTTTTTTGCCCTGTTTTTCCTTTCAATTCTCTGTTGTTTTAAAACCTTATAATTATCAGGGCTCGAAGTATTACCTGTCTGCCTGTCCCGGACAAGTGAAATTTGGCCTGGGACAGGTAGTTTGAAAAGTACTTGTCCAAGTGGACAGGTAGGTTTTTTCAGCCTGCAACCAGTATTTCAACCTATTGACTACAGCAAATATTCATAAGTTTAAATTTATATAACAGCGTTTCCATTACAATTTCAAAACTTGCGTACGATTTTACGCAACTTGGTTCTTATTTGGTAAAATGTATCAACAACGCGTACGGTGTCGGTGGGAATCGGTATCTGAAGTGAGTTGGGCAGTCTTTCTGTCGAAATTAGGGGTTTCCTTTAATGCGCATGCTCTATTAACAAAAAACAATAACGTGGGGGCTTCAAGGTATAGTAGCTGAACGCTTGCAATGCCGTGATGCATGTCTCGTATATGATCGTTGAGCAGCCTAATGACTTCATGTTCAAAGTTTCAAAGAAAGTACTGTCTGACAATGAAATTAGTGTTTTCAAAGGGCCAACAAAAAGCAGATACTGATCAAAGTCCAGCGGGACCTCTCAAGATGCAACCCTACAGAGTGTAAATCGTCACCCGTAAACACTTTCCAAATAACATGCGACCTAATGACCATGATTAACTGTATTGTGTTACCAACAACATAGACTCGATGGATTCTCGAATTTTTTGCATCTGTAGTGTCATTGTCTGTTCAGAACTGATTGACACGATGCTTTGTGATGATGAAATACAAGGTTCATAAAGAGTTGCCGTCCGCTTAAGTCTAAAATGTTGCATCATGATAAATGTCACTTGCAAGCAGGTGCATATGTTCTATTTTTGTCCTGCATTGAACCACGTTGAGGCAATGTAGTGCGAGTAAAGTATGTCCGTGTCAAGGGGCGGCATTTCTCAATGCGTTAGTTTATGCAGTCATGATTTTTTTTGCGTATTGCAGACTATTTTGCATAAAATACGCAGGATTTTGCGTAAACGGAAACGCTGTTACAGTATATACCTTTTACAATTTTGAAAATCATTATTTGGATATTTACCTGTCGGAAAAAAAAGTAAAAGAAAATTCGATAATATCTAATCACTGTGTACAGGAGGCAGCCATATTTATTTATCTAAGGTCACGTCTCAAATCTCTTAGATTGGGAGATTCTCAGGGCTATCTCGACACGCTGTTACGCCAGTTTGCATATGATACAGGCATGAGTTTGTTGAATGAATTGAAACTACTATAGTTTCTTAGAATAAATTATGCCATTTTGGACAGGTACTTTTCTCACTAGGACAGGTACTTTTTATTTGACTTGTCCAGTGGACAGGTGGTTGAAAAAAAGTATTTCGAGCCCTGATTATGCTATAGTGGAGCTTTGTTTAAAATATTGATGCTATGATTATGAAATCATCAAATATAGATTTTTTTACTTGTGAAATGCCAACGGCGTTTGGGCGAGATTTTTTCTAATAATGCTTGTGGTGTTTTGGTTGACAGCAGTACTCCAATAAATTTGCCCAAAGTTCCCCACAGTTAATTAATTCTGTCCTACTGGATGATAGAAATTGAGAAAATTGCGAAAAAATTACTCTATGTTTGGTTAAAGTCTTCATCGCTCAAAATTTATATTCTCTAGTGCTCTACAACATGCGGTACTGGTTCTCAGTCCAGAACCATAACCTGTGTTGACACAGTGTCGAACGCGGAAGTTGAAATCTCAGTTTGTGAAAATGAAGGTCTAGTACAGCCAGCTGCTCAACAGGAATGCCCAGGTCTACCAGCATGCCCTGTTTATGTTTTCATCGAAGGACAGTGGGGAAGTGTACGCATCAATATCATCTGTGTTTTATTATGTTAGACTCTCAAAAGGTGTAAGGTCTCCTTGTAAGATCTTTGTGTTGTTCATATACATACATGTAGTGTGATGTTAAAGTATAATGTTGTGTTGTACTTTCCGAACCTTATTATTGGGCACCCCTGTAATACCCCAATGGAAGACAATATGCAAGTGTGTGCAACGATAAACACTTGCCTGTAGTTTGCTAACTTTGTGTGTTGTATTCAGTTAAAATTTGAGACATAAATTTTCTTTAATCATAAACACTGTCTCACATTATATATGTTGCATGAATTTAATATTCAAGCTTATAATATTACAATTAAATGCTCAATTTAACATTAAATATTCAATTAAATATGCAATAGTTGTTGTGCTGTTTACAATATAATGTGCTCTCCGAAGAAGATGTTCACCCCAGTAGGTGTCATTCTGGTCTAAATTACTACCTGTAATTTAAATGTATTCTCCTGACTTTGCTATGAAGATAATAACTTTGCTCTTACATAAATCATTCCTGTGTAAAGTTACACGTTACTGAAAGGTACAAGCTTGAAAATGTTGCTCACATTATTACATTGCTTTTCTTCATTCAATAATCGTTTCCAGTGTACATCTACATGCGGTAATGGTACTCAGTCAAGAACCATCACTTGTGTTGACACTGTGTCGAACGCAGAGGCTGCCATGTCAGACTGTATTACTGAAGGTCTGGTAATGCCAGCTGCTCAACAGGAATGCCCAGGTCTACCAGCATGCCCTGTTTATGCTTTCATCGAAGGACAGTGGGGAAGTGTATGCATCATTTTATTTTCATTATGTCATTGTACTGTCTCATTGGAATGGATCCTCATTTCCAATATTGTCTATATCTTATGGTTAAACTACTTTTTCAATATTCTCCACTTGTTGACTTCATCCCACCTGATTTTGCTTCTGAATGAGGTGGACAGGATTGTTGGTGTATTATGGATATCACATTTCCTCACAGAGTTCCTTACCTACTTTCCAAATATTCTCCACTCATTGACTTCTTCTCCTCTGATTTTACTTCTAAACTTGGTGGACAGGATTAGTGGAGTAATACATGGACAGTATATATCCTGAAAGACACATAAACACCCCTCTTATATTTCACATTCATTACTTTGGTCAATCATCACATGATTTTTCTATTGTCCACTTTCTTTATTCCTGTGTAATTGTTTCTTTGTCTACTCACATAGCTAGAACTTAGTGAAGAAAAAGTTTTTTGTCACAACATTATTTCATTTATCTATTATTGTTCTATAATTTCCGGAAGTGTTTTACTTGGCTCTGGTAAAGGTATTTTCTCTGTCTCCGAGAATCATATCATGGTAATTTATTTGCACCGTACATCACATACATAAGTTAAAGGTTTAAGCTGTAGAAAATTTCATTCACACCATTGAATTTTTGCATCTCTTCCTTCAATAATTATTTCTTCCAGTGTTCATCTTCATGTGGTAATGGTACTCAGTCTAGAAATGTCACCTGCTTTGACTCTGTGTCTAACGCAGAGGTTGACATGTCAGTTTGTATGAATGAAAGTCTTGTAATGCCAGCCATTGAACAGGAATGCCCAGGTCTACCAGAATGCACTGTTTACGTTTTCATTGAAGGACCATGGGGAAGTGTACGGACCAATTTTATTTTATTTTAACTATGTTGCCATAGACTATGTCTATGTCTATGTCCATAGAGCGTCGTTAGAACATAAACTCTTTATTTTTTAATATTAACTTAATTCCATATCACCTTGAACTTACCATGTTGACTTGATCTAACCCAATTTGGCTTCTAAACATCCTTATATGGGTTTCTGTTGTAAAGTATATTTCTTTAAAGATGTGTACACTGAGTTGTAGCATGTTGTCCTGTAATGGCTCACGCATCCCATCTTTGTAGTCTATATTGCATTGTTTACTAGTTGTCTTGTATAGTAGTTCTAACGTCTCCTTACCTCTTGCTACTCTAGCATCCAGTGCTTTTGGAGGATGGAGTTTCAATTGTTGCATTTGGTTTTCCTGTTATAGTTCACAGTTTCCACTCATGTTCATCTTCATGTAGTACTGTGAATCTGTTCTCCTCTATGTCTATGATACTCACTCATATCCTGGTCATTTCTTTGCATGCTCCAACGGGTTAATCGAAAATTAAGTTGTGACATTTTTTTTACTCACATTATCGTTTTGCCGTTCTTCATTTGTCTTTCCTTCCAGTGTACGTCTACATGCGGTAATGGTACTCAGTCAAGAAGTGTCACCTGCGTTGACTCTGTGTCTAACGCAGAGGTTGCCATGTCAGTTTGTGAGAATGAAGGTCTTGTAATGCCAGCCACTGAACAGGAATGTCCAGACCTACCAGAATGCCCTGTTTATGTTTTCATCGAAGGAGAATGGCAAAGTGTACGCATCTATTTTATTTTATTTGTGTCAATGTAGAGAGTCTCATAGGAAAATACTTCCAAAGTTTTGTATCTGTTGCATATTTAACCTACTTTATGAAAACCTTGATCTAACCAGATTTGGCTCCTGAGCATAGTCTTCTGGTGTAATATACGAACGTTACATGTCTATGGAGACATGTACACTCTGTACTTCATATCCTTCGTAAAACACATCCCTGTTCTTTAGTACCTCATCCAGATCTCTTTAATCCAAATGACGTAGCTTGTGTTGTTATTCTCAATTCGTGTGTACCCATTTCTCTCTATACCCAAATATCTTTGGCACGCAGGGGAGATGGAGTTTTAGTCACAGTGTTGTGTTATCCTTTCATCATTCAATAATTGTTTCCAGCTGTTTCCATCTATGTACATGTATGTGGCATGATGGTTAACATACCCGTATTATTTTTTGTCTGTAAGAGTCTGTTGTATAGACTGTCTTTTCTTTCCACCCTCATCAACGTTTATAAATAGATCAAACACTTGCAGTTTTTGCTCTCAATGTAACATTACTGTCAAGTTTACATCTATAAATTCCCTTTAGTAAGGCTGTCATCTTTTTACTTGTGGCTGCACAACTCACTTTCTCGTGTAAAGTCATTCCTTTGTGTCAGTTTCCATCTAGATTATGTTGTTTCTCAAATATAGGACGTGTCATCATTGTGTATTTTCTCCTTGTATCATTGATACATAGATTTCAGGAATGTACATCTGTTAAAAGATGGGTACTTCCCTGCCAATGTCTTCCACCTCATTAACTCCGATGTACCTTTTGATGCGCTGGCAAAATCATCAAATGCTAGAAATTTACTCGAATGGTTTCTGTGCTTTGCTTCATTCAATAAAAAAATAATTTTCTTCTAGTGTTCATCTACATGTGGCACTGGAACTCAATCAAGAACCGTCACCTGTGTCGACATTGTTGCAAACATACAAGTTGCCACGTCAGACTGTATTACTGAAGGTCTGATACTACCAGCCACTGAACAGGAATGCCCAGGTCTACCAGCATGCCCTGTTTATGTTTTCATCGAAGGAGAGTGGGGAAGTGTACGCATCAATTGTATTTGTTTAATGTAGTGGCCTGCATGGCCATCTCGTCTGACATATTTTCTAAGTATCTTCAACACTTGAGAATATGAACTGACCTGACATACTTCCTCAACATGACATCTTAATGCCTCCTGCTATGTCACTTGAAGACTGCATTTCTTGAGTTGAAATTTGCACTGTATCTTTCATATAGTGATACTCATCATCGTTTCCTGTCATAATCCGGAGGACACTCATGTCCATTATTGCATGATAAATTTGTTGTCCTGTTTGAGAGTCATTCACTTGTACCCTTGTTTGTCTCAATAGAATCATCAAATTCATCCTTGTAAGGAATGTTCACCGAAATTCTACTTCTTTGCTGTTCATGTTATTAACAGTGATTCCTCAAGTTAATTCTTTACTTGTGGTACTTGCACTCAATCCTGTTATGTGACCTGCATGACACAGTGTCTATAACACACATAGACATGTAAGGTCGTGTTCATAAAATTCTGGTACTACTAGCAAGTCAAAAATCTTGAGATCTGCTATGGTGTCCTATTATTTTGCACTGAATAAGGAGTTTTACATATTCATCCCTCTTCTTATGATTCTCTGTTTTGTATCTTGATCTAGTCTACCTCCATTGATATAGTTGCACAAATCCTCTATTTCCTTTAACTTGATTTCACAGTTCTTGGTTTCCTAACATATAGTATGACTTGAGGGCAGTGCATTTGCTTGGCAAGTGACAGACTGGCCCACTGTGCATTCCCTAAATCTCACTGACAGTTGGCTGGGTATTCTATTGCTGAAGAATTGCTTTCTTGCAACCAAACCTATTTCTATTTAACAGTTTCTTTTATCAAATATTATGCCCATCAGTGTTCATCTACATGTGGTACTGGTACACAGACGAGGTCCATCACCTGTGTCAACACTGTGTCAAACACACAAGTTGCAATGTCAGTATGTTTCAATGAAGGTCTTGTAATGCCAGCCGCTCAACAGGAATGCCCAGGTCTACCAGAATGCCCTGTTTATGTTTTCATTGAAGGACCATGGGGAAGTGTACGCATCAATTTTATTTTGTTAATGTGTCCTCCAGTTAGTGTCTGTTATATAGTGTCTTGGGAATAAATTGCCTATTGAAAAGGACTGTTCAAAGAATAAGTTCTCTCACTCATGTCTATGTTAAATCTGTCTTGTTGTAATAATGTGTTGTAATCTTGATTTTTCACCTTTATCTCACATGGTCTTCTACGATTGATGATAAGGTTTACTGGTGGTATCTGTAGACAACCTTTTTTTGCCTGTGTCTTGTGAATTCCTTGTAGCAACGTGGTCCACTTTTCCTCAAGAAGTTCATCATGGTGACACTGTATTTTTTGTGTCAGCTTGTCCATTTCTGTGCACCCTTTCCTGTTATTCTGATGTGGGTACCAATAGTCACATGCTTTTGGAAAACAGACCATATTGTTTTGAATTGTTTTATTTTCTGTGTTTAAACATTTGAACCAACGTTCATCTACATGTGATATATTGGTACTCAATCAAGAACCATGACCTGTGTTAATACTGACTCTGTCAAATGCACAAGTTGCCATGTCAGACTGTTTTACTGAAGGTCTGGTAATGCCAACCACTCAACAGGAGTGCCCAGGTCTACCAGATTGCCCCATTTATATTTTAATGGAAGGACAGTGAGTTATTCATCTTTTTTTCCATTGCTAATGTGTTCCCTAGTTGTCTTGGAAATAAATTGTTGACTGCAAAAGACCCTTTAAAGAGAACATCATTCCCTCTCTGTGAATCCTGTCCTGTTGTACTCTATAATCATCTTCATTCTTCGACTATCATGTATGATTTGATAGTAGTAATAGCTGGGGCTTATGGACAATTCTTATCTTTTCACATACTTAATGAGTTTCTCCTTTTCTAAGTGTATAGATCCACATCTCCTTAAGAAGTTCACTCACCTTAAGTTGTGGTGACACTGTAGTTTTGGTGTCAATTTTTCCATTGCTGTGTGTACTTGTCTATCATTCTGTTGTGAGTAAATGTATTCCCTTTGGAAGACATACATATTATTAATATTGTTGTGTTTGATTTTCTCTGTTTAATCATTTGTATCAGTGTTCATCTACATGTGGCACTGGAACCCAATCAAGAACCGTCACCTGTGTTGACATTGTGTCAAACACACAAGTTGCCATGTCAGACTGTATTACTGAAGGTCTGATACTGCCAGCCACTGAACAGGAATGCCCAGGTCTACCAGAATGCTCTGTTTATGTTTTCATTGAAGGACCATGGGGAAGTGTATGCATCAATTATCACATCTTTGATATTTGAGAAACTCTTTCAAGAATAAGTGCTGTCACACATGTTTCCTAAATCTTATCTGTAATTGTGTTAATTTATGTATTTTAAAATTGTTTCAACTTTATCTCACTTGATTTGACTCTCGTAATCAATGAACAGCGTTCCTGGTGTTGGTTGTGGACAGTTCTTTTCCTTTAAAGAAACAAGTACTACATACTTGCATACTTTCTTTTGAAATGTAGATCCACTTTCCACAAGGAGAGAACAAAGCTATGGTGATCGATACTGGTTTGTTGTCAGCCTGTCAAATCTTGTTCACCTTTTTCTATCATTTGGATGTTAGTCAACAGATTCTTTGGGTGGATGAACGTTTTAAAAGAAATACCGTTTCGTTTGATTTTCTCAGTTGAAGCATTTTCACCAGTGCTTGACTACATGTGATAGTGTACTAAGTCTACAACTATCACATGTGTCAACACTCTGTTAAATGCACAAGTTGCCGTGTCAGACTGTGTTACTGAAGGTCTGGCACTCCCAGCCACACAACAAGAATGCCAGGGTCTACCAGAATGCCCTGTTATGTTTTCATCAAAGGAGAGTGGGGAAGCGTATAATTCACTTTGATAGTTTAAAAGACGGTCAAATGAATTTATCCTCTCACTCATATGTGGTGACTTCTTTCTCTGATTTTAAAATCACATGCTTCAACTGTATCTCACCTGATCTGACTGCTACAATTGATGACAAGGTTTTCTGACGTGCCTGTTGTCAATTCTTTCCTTTGGAAGTAGCATTAGCATGTGTTGAGCACATACATCTATCTTGTAGATATGAAGTATCTCTTTCCTACAATAAGTTAACTAATCTTATAGTGACACTTGTAGTTTGATGGCAGTGTCATTGATTCTGCACCCTTCTCTATCACTCTTCTATAAGTCTTCAAATCTTTAGGAAAGCAAACTTTTTAATGACATTGTTTGGTTGATTTTCTCTACTTAAATATTTGTATCAGTGTTCATCCACATGTGGCACTGGAACCCAATCAAGAACCGTCACCTGTGTTGACATTGTGTCAAACGTACAAGTTGCCATGTCAGACTGTGTTAATGAAGGTCTTGTAATGCCAGCCACTCAACAGGAATGCCCAGGTCTACCAGAATGCCCAGTTTATGTTTTTATCGAAGGACCATGGGGAAGTGTACGCATCAGTTTTATATCTTTGATATTTTAGAAACTCTTACAGGAATAAGTGCTGTCAAGCATGTTTTCTCAATCTTATCTGTAATTGTGTTAATTTATGTATTTTAAAATCATTGTTTCTTCAACTTTATCTCACTTGATTTGACTATGAAAAGCTTTTCTGGTGTAGGTTGTGGACAATTCTTTTCCTTTAAAGAGACAAGTACTACATACTTGCATACTTTCTTTTGAAATGTAGATCCACTTTCCACAAGAAGTGCACATAGCTAATGGTGATACTGGTTTGTTGTCAGCCTGTCAAATCTTGTGCACCTTTTTCTGTCATTTAGATGTTAGTCAACAGATGCTTTGGGTAGATGAATGTTTTAAAAGAAATACCGTTTCGTTTGATTTTCTCAGTTGAGGCATTTGCACCAGTGCTTGACTACATATGATAGTGTACTAAGTCTACAACTATCACATGTGTCAGCACTGTGTCAAATGCACAAGTTGCCATGTCAGACTGTGTTACTGAAGGTCTGGCACTAGCCACACAACAAGAATGCCAAGGTCTACCAGAATGCCCTGTTTATGTTTTCATTGAAGGAGAGTGGGGAAGCGTATACTTCACTTTATAGTTTTGAAGATTTGAAATGAATTAATTCTCTCACTCGTGAATGTGTGGCGACTCCTTTCTGATTTTAAAATCATGTGCTTCAACTATATCTCACCTGATCTGACTGTTACAATTGATAACAAGGTCTTGTGATGAGCCTGTTGTCAATTCTTTCCTTTAGAAGTATTAGCATGTGCTGAGCACATACATCTATCTTGTAGATATGAAGTATCTCTTTCCTACAATAAGTTAACTAATCTTATAGTGACACTTGTAGTTTGATGGCACTTCATTGATTCTGCACCCTTCTCTATCACTCTTCTATAAGTCTTCAAGTACTCTAGGAAAGCGGACTTTTTAACAAGTTTGTTTGGTTGATTTTCTGTTTAAATATTTATATCAGTGTTCATCCACATGTGGCACTGGAACCCAATCAAGAACCGTCACCTGTGTTGACATTGTGTCAAACGTACAAGTTGCCATGTCAGACTGTGTTACTGGAGGTCTGGTGATGCCAGCCACTGACCAAGAATGCCCAGGTCTACCAGAATGCTCTGTTTATGTTTTCATTGAAGGACAGTGGGGAAGTGTATGCATCAATTATCACATCTTTGATATTTGAGAAACTCTTTCAAGAATAAGTGCTGTCACACATGTTTCCTAAATCTTATCTGTAATTGTGTTAATTTATGTATTTTAAAATTGTTTCAACTTTATCTCACTTGATTTGACTATGAAAAGCTTTTCTGGTGTAGGTTGTGGACAATTCTTTTCCTTTAAAGAGACAAGTACTACATACTTGCATACTTTCTTTTGAAATGTAGATCCACTTTCCACAAGGAGTGCACATAGCTAATGGTGATACTGGTTTGTTGTCAGCCTGTCAAATCTTGTGCACTTTTTCTATCATTTGGATTTTAGTCAACAGATGCTTTGGGTGGATGAATGTTTTAAAAGAAATACCGTTTCCTTCGATTTTCTCAGTTGAGGCATTTGCACCAGTGCTTGACTACATATGATAGTGTACTAAGTCTACAACTATCACATGTGTCAACACTGTGTCAAATGCACAAGTTGCCATGTCAGACTGTGTTACTGAAGGTCTGGCACTAGCCACACAACAAGAATGCCAAGGTCTACCAGAATGCCTGTTTATGTTTTCATTGAAGGAGAGTGGGGAAGCATATACTTCACTTTATAGTTTTGAAGATTTTGAAATGAATTAATTCTCTCACTCGTGAATGTGTGGCGACTCCTTTCTGATTTTAAAATCATGTGCTTCAACTATATCTCACCTGATCTGACTGTTACAATTGATAACAAGGTCTTGTGATGAGCCTGTTGTCAATTCTTTCCTTTAGAAGTATTAGCATGTGCTGAGCACATACATCTATCTTGTAGAGATGAAGTAGCTCTTTCTTGCAATAAGTTAACTGATCTTATAGTGACACTTGTAGTTTGATGGCAGTGTCATTGATTCTGCACCCTTCTCTATCACTCTTCTATAAGTCTTCAAGTACTTTAGGAAAGCGGACTTTTTAACAAGTTTGTTTGGTTGATTTTCTCTACTTAAATATTTGTATCAGTGTTCATCCACATGTGGCACTGGAACCCAATCAAGAACCGTCACCTGTGTTGACATTGTGTCAAACGTACAAGTTGCCATGTCAGACTGTGTTAATGAAGGTCTGGTGATGCCAGCCACTGAACAGGAATGCCCAGGTCTACCAGCATGCTCTGTTTATGCTTTCATCGAAGGACAGTGGGGAAGTGTATGCATCAATTTTATGTGCTGATTTTTTTGTAGACTCTAAATAGGAATAAACTCTCTTGCCATTTCTTGAATCTTCAACCCTCCCACCTGATATAGCTACTGCACATGGTGTTTCTGGTATTGCCCATGGACAGTTCTTTTCTTTTGTAGTGGTAGCATGTAGTTAGTGCCGACTTCCTTTTGAAATATAGAGCAACTTTTCCGCAAGAAGTTCTTTTGGTTTATGGTGACACTGTAGTTTTGGTCATCCTTTTCTTTCTTTTCTCTCTATACCTTTGTCTTTCATTCTTGTATGAGCACATGCTTTTGGAAGTTGAACTTTTTAATGATATTGTTTTATCTTCTGTGTAACATTGCTTTGTTTGTATGCATATACAGTGACAGTTCTGTATATACTGATAATGTTTCCATATCAAAACTGTCTCCAACAGTGTTCATCTACATGTGGGCCTGGTACTCAGTCGAGAACCATCATCTGTATTGACACTGTGTCTAACAGACAAGTTGCCATGTCAGACTGTGTGAACGAAGGCCTTGTAATGCCAGCCACTGAACAGGAATGCCCGGGTCTACCTCCTTGTCCTGATTATATTTTCACTGAAGGACCATGGGGAAGCGTATGCATCAATTTATAATATTAATATAGATGTGTATGGTAGTTAGATTCTCTACCAGTGTTTTCTCCAGACTTTTCTCAGAGAGGGAAAATGCTGCCTTCTTCATGAAAACTTTAGGGGGGAATTTGTTCTGATTGAGGGAGAGCCATTACCGTAAACATGGTATTATAAATTACGTAAATTAAAATTTTTTCATGTTATATCAGCAAATTAAGATTACTTAGTCAAATATCAAATAAAAGAAACTCATGTTTCTTTAGTTGTTTCTATCCAGTAAATGTTGAATATGTTAGAAGCCTTCACAGATCATTCACACTTCATTCATTAAGTTCAAACACAATTTTGTAACCTGGAAGCAAAACTCTCATTCACAGTCTATTAGCTGCATCACATCCTTCTGCCAGCAGGAAGCTTGTATCACAACCATATTCAGTAATAGAGCGCGAAGCCACTGCAGTGAACTGCAATAAAACTGCTCACACTAATTAGTTTCAGCTGTAGCCAGCTGGCAAAGTCGACAACATTGTATGTCCCATGCAGACAGTTTGTCTTGGGAAGTTGAAATAAAAAAGATTTGTACATGGACCAGTGCACGGTAATGTTACATTGTATCTTAATCTTGAACACAGGGTGCCAATCGTAAACTGTCATTTACAACTCGAGCCTCAGACAGAGCTAGTTTTGCCTTTGTACAAGCAGACTTTTTGGTCTTTATCAAGTTGCCTTGTTCAACACCAAAGTGGCCACGGCTACAGCTGAAACTAATTAGTGTAAGCAGTTAATTGCAGTTCCTGCAGTGACTTCGCGCTCTATTACTGAAAATGGTTGTACTTTACTGTGGCAACAGACAGTACATGTAGATTACATCAACTGTATGATGTTACATCATAGACAGTAATGAAGTGGAATGCTATTATAAATACTGAGCGCCAATCACAATCTCAAACCTCATTGTTAAAGGACAACATGTCACCACACTTGTGATTATCTGAGGGGAACCTTGATTAGATGGGGGGAATTCACGTAATTGCGCATCCTGGAGAAAACACTGCAAATGTGTAGATAGCTTGTACTCTTTCGTAATGTGTCTACAGTAAAAACTTCACTTGACTTCATCTAGTCTGTCACTTATTGAAACTCTTTCTGTAAGATTAGATGGCTAAAATTAGACAGATTTAATATGGATTTGCAAGTTCATATAATGTTAATTGTAATCCCGTGTTAATCTTACAACAAGGTATCATGCACACTTATTGATACCATGTTTTATCTGTAAATAGTTGTAAAGTCTATTTTCAGATTACATAAATAAATTATATCATTTATTTATTTAGACATGTTATTTAACTAATAGATTTAAGCTATATTCAGAGCAATGCTTTGATGTATTAATGTATATTTTAATTTTTTTAAGATGAAAAAAGTTGTAGACTTAATTTCGATAATTGCAGTGTCGATATCATGAATATTTTTCACATGCACATAACCGTGTATGAAGAAAAGTTCTGGGCACCATAACATAGCTTAATCACATTTTTTAATTTTTGTATTGTCTTGAGAGCACACTGACTTTCAAATCTTGCACAGGATCTGCTCTTGGAGTTTTATAATTCCAAAAAAAGTTGTGTGGTGGTGCACGTGTTATGTATTCCAAAGATAAAAGCCATAGAAGTTTTCAGTAAATTGACCTAGTGTTGTTTCCAGAATGTTTGCCAATTTTAATATATCCAAAACAGCTGTGGTACGTAAGCAGTGAATTGCAGAGCCACACAGAGTGAGAAAATTTTAACCCTTTCAGGCCTGACTTTCTGCTGATTTACCAGAGTGACTCCTATATATAGGGTTTTAGGCCTGAGAGTTTTAAAGGGCCTATGCCATAGGCATAGTTCATGCAACCAAATATCCAAATCTCTCTTCATGGTTTCAGCTATTTTCAAGGTGGACATTATGTACCATGTTATATCCAGAACATTTGAATTTAATACTTGCAAGCAAACATATTGCTTATGGCTAGTTTCATGAACATCTATGGCTTTCACAACGTTTACTGCAAGGCCAATCGACCAACAGGAAATCTGTCTCTCATATCACAGAAAATTATTTGGATTACATATATTTCTTTGACACAAAGTTTTCTCTTTACAAGTATGCAGTGAAGGACATCCAGGCTAATTACTCTTGCTCATTATGCACACCAAACAAATTCAGTAGTCTTGGCTCAAGAACTCAAGAACCACTTCTGTTTTACCACGTCAAAAGATTTTAAGGTCATCAAATGCATGGTTCAAACCATGCAGCTTCTTTAACTGTGGTCTATCATAGTTGACCATGGTTTCTTGACCATGCTAGACCATGGTATATCAAGGTCAATGGCAATGGTTGACCATGGTTTTTGGCAATGGTCGATCATGGTAGACCATAGTAATTTGTGCCATTTAACAAACATGGTCGACCATGGATTAACATGGTACACCATGGTCATATGACCATGAACTAACATGTTAGTTCTTGGTCAACCATGTTCACTTTCGCCTGGGATACATCTAAATTTGCTGGGCACCGAAAAAAATATGTAGCAAAAGTATCCCACAGTCTTTCTCATGATCAGTTCATGGCAACTCTGTTTATACAAAAATAAGTGAATTACTCTATCAGTTTTATTTGCATATATGACGTTTGACAAAATGTCAGAAGTTTGAGTCTAAAAGGAAAGTTTAAAGATTATTGAAAAGTTTGAAATATGTATCCTGTAAAAAAATGCAAATAATGTTAAAATTATTTTCCTTTGGGCTATAATGTTTTTTGATTACCAGAGAACCCCATGAAATTACCATAGTTCTGAATAACGAAGCTTTAATAGTCTCTAAAATTTCCATTTCTACCAGTGATATTACTCCTCCAGTACCAAGATTGTACAATTCGACATATTATCTTGAATTGGCCCATCAGCAAGAACGTTTTCATTATTTTTAGGATTTTTACTTTCAAAAGTAAAACTGGCGTTGGTGAATGTAGACTTATCGTGGGAGGTGCACACATTGTGGTTTGGCCCAGACCCATTGACCTCCTCACATTGAAATAATGGTGAGCAGGTGATACTGTAGCCTGGACCTGCATGTGCACTGACTCCAGAATCATCTGCAGAAAAATCTGAAGAAAAAAAATGACAGGTTTCATGTAAAGAAACAAAATTACTGTTCAAAGGATACCATACAGACAGGTGTCATACATGTGACATTGCCGTGGGACCTATGATTTCAAGTCGATAGACATTGTCCCATGCGTGTCAGTCGGTCCTTGCCCGTACAAAAATACCTGCCCAGTTCAGAGTGACAAACACCAAACTATCAGAAATACAAGTGGTAAATTTTAATCATTTCATGAAGTTTACTGAGATATGATTGACAATATGATAAAATACCAAAATAATAATGATCTGATTGTTCAATTAGATGGCATGAGCACATTTGCTTGCAAATATATAAATGAAATTAACTAAAATATAACAATAGTTTGTGTGTATAAAAATTACTCAAGTGTCACATAATTGGTAAATGAAAAAGAAATGGATACCCTTTTTAAGTAATATTTGTGTGTGTTTTACCAACTTTGCTAGTGTTCAGCAACATGTGGAGATGGCACCCAGTTCAGAAATGTGCAGTGTGTCGACCAAGCCAACAGCAACACATTAGTTGACAATAACCTGTGTCTTCAAGCAGGCTTAGTAGCACCAGCTTCACAACAGTCCTGCAATGTCCAGTCTTGTGAAGGCGGTGATGTGTAAGTGTGTTACCTTTCTGCTTCTCCATGCACTCATCAGCAACTTTCTGTTAGATCTAGACTGCTCGCTGATGCTCAGCAATACTGAACATTGGTTTACCTACTAAACCACTTGACTTTTCTTAAGAACTTGGTTTGAAAATGGTACTTTAAGGTAGCTAAAGTCGTTGTTAGTCCCCACGGACATCGTCCGGGGGGACTTATAGGTTTGGTCATGTCCGTGCGTGCGTGCGTGCGTGCGTGCGTGCGTCCGTCCGTTCACGCAGATATCTCAGAGATGCCTGGAGCGATTTCATTCAAACTTGGTACAAGGATTACTTCATTTGTCATACAGATGCACGTCGATTTGTTTTGTGATACGATCCAATATGGCTGCCAGGCGGCCATTTTATTACGATTTTTTCATGTACAGAGCAATAACTCAGGCATGTTTCAACTGATTTTATTCAAAGTTGATACAAGGACATTGACCAATGTCATAGATATGCACTTCAATTTTTTTGGTGATACGATCCAATATGGCCGCAGTGTGGCCATTTTGTTACGATTTTTTCATGTACAGAGCCATAACTCAGGCATATCTCAACCGATTTTATTCAAAGTTGGTACAAGGACATTGACCTATGTCATACATATGCACGTCAATTTGTTTTGTGATACGATCCAATATGGCTGCCAGGCGGCCATTTTATTATGATTTTTAGCTCCCATAGCCATATGTATATATGGCAATGGAAGCTATTCTTATAGGCTAGGAAAATGTCTGTATGTATGTATGTCTGTATGTCTGTATGTCTGTCCGTCAACATCAAAAACTCCAAAACCGCTGTACATTTCATCTTGATATTTGGTGTGTACATGGATGATGGGCTGTAGATGAGATTTTGTTCAAATGAAGTTGTCATTGCCAAAAATATGCAAATTAAGTGAAAAAATGTAAAAACAGTCAAAATTGAAAAAACTCAATAACCACTGAGCAGATTAAATGAAAAATTAGCATGTAAGTACTTTGGGCTGACATGAAATGATTGTGCGCATCTTGGGTCAGTATCTTGGACTTGCTATTTTTCATGAATTTTTTTGTAATTTTCTCCCATTTTTGGTCAAAAAATCTCCTGCTCTGAAACCACAAGTCCGATTGATTTGAAACTTGGTATGGAAGTGCATAGGAGTGACCTTTCCCAAATTTGGGCAAATCGTGGTGAAATTTGCATATTTTTAGTTTACACGTCCATAGACTCCCATGTATAAGGCAGATCTCCATAGACTCCCATGTATAAGGCCACAAAAAATAAAAATTTAGTTTCTCATCGTATTCATATTGCAAAAAGGATGCAGTGACACAATTTTTAGTCCCCACGGATGAAGTCCAGTGAGCTTATAGATTGGGTCATGTCCGTCTGTTCGTCCATCCGTGAGTCCATCCGTTGGACGCTGTCAGATGGACATATTGTAGGCTTTGCAGAAGCATTCCAAGTTAAAGGCAAGCATTCTTATGATGTTTGTTGCTATCAGAGGGATTAAAATATTTGTGTTCATGCACATACTTTATAAAAGTATCTTGTTCCATGGCCGAAAGTAGAGAAGGCGACGTTTGACTGAAGGAAATGATGTGCATGTCTGCATATGACTTTCAGTTCCAGATGAAAGCCACATACTGGTCTCCCTGCTTTGTACAGTTAATATCCGCAGCATTGATGAAACATTTCAAGTGAAACCTGTAGCATTGGTCCAATATTGTATTTACTACAGAATACTTAGTATTTCACAGGATGCCCCTATTTCTTAACAATCTTATGCATGTTGTTAGTATTGTGAAACATTTCTGTAATGATAAGTACTAACTGAAGGTGGAATCTAGTAATGTTTGCTTTGAATATATGTGTTGTATTAGTTTCCTTATGTTGAAGTAAAAGGAATAGATTTTTATATGCCATAGCCATATGTATATATGGCAATGGAAGCTATTCTTATAGGCTAGGAAAATGTCTGTATGTATGTATGTATGTCTGTATGTCTGTATGTCTGTATGTCTGTCTGTCAACATCAAAAACTCCAAAACCGCTGTACATTTCATCTTGATATTTGGTGTGTACATGGATGATGGGCTGTAGATGAGATTTTGTTCAAATGAAGTTGTCATTGCCAAAAATATGCAAATTAAGTGAAAAAATGTAAAAACAGTCAAAATTGAAAAAACTCAATAGCCACTGAGCAGATTACATGAAAAATTAGCATGTAAGTACTTTGGGCTGACATGAAATGATTGTGCGCATCTTGGGTCAGTATCTTGGACTTGCTATTTTTCATGAATTTTTTTGTAATTTTCTCCCATTTTTGGTCAAAAAATCTCCTGCTCTGAAACCACAAGTCCGATTGATTTGAAACTTGGTATGGAAGTGCATAGGAGTGACCTTTCCCAAATTTGGGCAAATCGTGGTGAAATTTGCATATTTTTAGTTTACACGTCCATAGACTCCCATGTATACGGCAGATCTCCATAGACTCCCATGTATAAGGCCACAAAAAATAAAAATTTAGTTTCTCATCGTATTCATATTGCAAAAAGGATGCAGTGACACAATTTTTAGTCCCCACGGATGAAGTCCAGTGAGCTTATAGATTGGGTCATGTCCGTCTGTTCGTCCATCGTGAGTCCATCCGTTCACGCAGATATCTTGGATATTTTGACAAAATGTCATGTGACCTTGATGACCTTTGACCTCAAATATACATATTTGTCCATAACTCAGTAACCACAAGTGCTACCAGCCTTCATGTATGGTATGATGGGACACCTTATGACGCCACATATTGTACCTCATTAATTATGTGCATATCTAATTTTGAACGAGCCAATAGAGCTAGAGGTCTGATTTTTGGTATATAGGGATAACTTAGCAATACAATTTTTTTGACAAAATGTCACGTGACCTCGGTGACCTTTGACCTCAAATATACTATTTGTCCATAACTCAGTAACACAAGTGCTACTCCCTTCATGTATGGTATGATGGGACAGCTTATGACGCCACATATTGTACCTCATTAATTATGCACATTATCTAATTTTGAGCGAGCCAATAGAGCTAAAGGTCTGATTTTTGGTATATAGGGATAACTTAGCAAAACAATTTTTTGACAAAATGTCACGTGACCTCGGTGACCTTTGACCTCAAATATACATATTTTTCCATAACTCGGTAACCACAAGTGCTACACCCTTCATGTTTGGTATGATTGGACACCTTATGACGCCACATACTGTACCTCAATAATTATGTGCATATCTCATTCTGAGCGAGCCAATAGAGCTGGATGTCTGATTTTTGGTATATAGGGATAACTATAGGAGAGAAATTTTTTGACCAAATGTCATGTGATCTCGATGACCTTTTACCTAAAATATATGTTTATGTCAATAAATAAGTAACCACAAGTGCTATGTCCTTTGTATTTAGTAGGATGGGAGACCTTATGACAACACACGCTTTACCTCATTAATTATGTACACATCTAATTCTGGGCAAGCGAATAGAGCTAGAGATCTGATTTTTGGCATATAGGGATTAATTAGCGATATAATTTTTTTTTTCAAAATGTCATGTGACCTCGATGACCTTTGACCTTGATTATACATATATATGCATATTTCAGTAACCACAAGTTCTATACCCTGCAATTTGATAGGATATTAGACCTTAAGATGTCACATCTTGTACCTCATTTATAATGCGCATATGTATTTCTTGGCTGGCCAATACTGCTAGAGGTCTGATCTTTTTTCCCGATTTAGAACCATAACTTAGACATGCCTCATGTGTTTCAAATTGGGAACAACGACATAGACCTATTTGCCCATAGATCTCAACATATACACTCCAGTGATACTTCTTAATGACCACATTTTCCTACCCCATCAAGACTAATACTCCTATTACAAGTGGGGACTATGTCATTGTAAATGACTTGTTGAGTTAATGGTTGTATCACAGTATTCGATATATCTAATTCTGTATTTTTTCCATTTTATATTCTGAATAATTACATTAAACATATTTCACTGTCTCCAGTACATTTCATTTAAGTATTTTCACTTCATGCACTTTATCCCTTTCACACATGTTCAAATATCTGACCAGAGAACAAACACTAAATAGTCCAGGATGGGAGCTACAGTGTCATTGACGCTATTTTTTCATGTACAGAATCATTACTCAGGCATGTTTCAACAGATTTTATTCAAAGTTGGTACAAGGACATTGATCAATGTCATAGCTATGCACATCAATTTGTTTTGTGATACAATCCAATATGGCCACTGTGCGGCCATTTTGTTACGATTTTTTCATGTACAGAGCCATAACTCAGGCATATCTCAACCGATTTTATTCAAAGTTGGTACAAGGACATTGACCTATGTCATACATATGCACATTGATTTGTTTTGTGATACGATCCAATATGGCCACCATGTGGCCATTTTATTACGATTTTTTCATGTCCTGAACTACAACTCAGACATGTATCAAGCGAATTTATTCAAAAGTATTTTTATCACATACCTAATGAAGAGGACTCTATCTTCTGTGAGGACCTGTAATCAAAGTACCTATTAACAAGTGGGGACTGTGTCATCAACGATGACTTGTTTTGGGGAAAATGACACATTGGAGGTTTAGGTACAGTGTCTATGTTTTCATCCATTTTATCCAACATCTGAGCTTATGTCATTGAGACGAAACTATAAATTCATCTTATTTCATGAATTATATTATTGATCCCATTTGGATAGTTTTTATGGCTGCTTTTTAGTCCCCACGGACACCGTCCAGGGGACTTATAGGTTTGGTCATGTCCGTCCGTCCGTCCGTCCGTCCGTTCACGCAGATATCTCAGAGACGCCTGGAGCGATTTCGTTCAAACTTGGTACAAGGATAGTACCCTACCTCATACAGATGCACGTCGATTTGTTTCACAATGCGATCAAATTTGGCCGTGTTAGAGGACTTTTTAGTTTTCACCTCCATTGACTCCCATGTATATGGCAGTCCATCGACTCCCATGTATAAGGCAGTCCATCGACTCCCATGTATAAGGCAGTCCATAGACTCACATGTATAATGCAGTCCATAGACTCCCATGTATAAGGCAGTCCATAGACTCCCATGTATAAGGAAGTCCATAGACTCCCATGTATAAGAAAGTCCATAGACTCCCATGTATAAGGCAGTCCATAGACTCCCATGTATAAGGCCAAGAAAAATAAAAATTTAGTTTCTCATCGTATTCATATTGCAAAAAGGATGCAGTGGTCAACACAGTTTTTAGTCCCCACGGATAAAGTCCAGGGGGCTCATAGATTGGGTCATGTCAGTCCGTGAGTCCATCCATGTGAGTCCATCTGTTCACGCAGATATCTCAGACACTTTGACAAAATGTCATGTGACCTTGGTGACCTTTGACCTCAAATATACATATTTGTCCATAACTCAGTAACCACAAGTGCTACACCTTTCATATTTGGTATGATGGGACACCTTATGACGGCACATATTGTTCCTAATTAATTATGCACATATCTAATTTTGAGCGAGCCAATAGAGCTAGAGGTCTGATTTTTGGTATATAGGGATAACTTAGCAATACAATTTTTTTGACAAAATGTCATGTGACCTCGGTGACCTTTTACCTCAAATATACATATTTGTCCATAACTCAGTAACCACAAGTGCCACACCCTTCATATTTGGTATGATGGGACACCTTATGACGCCACATATTGTTCCTAATTAATTATGCACATATCTAATTTTGAGCGAGCCAATAGAGCTAGAGGTCTGATTTTTGGTAAAAGGGATAACTTAGCAATACAATTTTTTGACAAAATGTCATGTGACCTTGGTGACCTTTGACCTCAAATATACATATTTGTCCATAACTCAGTAACCACAAGTGCAAACCTTTCATAGTTGGTATGATGGGACACCTTATGATGGCACATATTGTTCCTAATTAATTATGTGCATATCTAATTTTGAGCGAGCCAATAGAGCTAGAGGTCTGATTTTTGGTATGTAGGGATAACTAGCAATACAATTTTTTTGACAAAATGTTACGTGACCTCGGTGACCTTTGACCTCAAATTTACATATTTGTCCATAACTCAGGAACCACAAGTGCTACACCCTTCATATTTGGTATGATGGGACACCTTATGATGCCACATATTGTACCTCATGAATTATGTGCATATCTAATTTTGAACAAGCCAATAGAGGTAAATGTATGATTTTTAGTATATAGGGATAGACTATAGGATAGAAATTTTTTGACAAAATGTCATGTGACTCGATAACCTTTTACCTAAAATACACGATTGTGTCAATAAATAAGTAACCACAAGTGCTATGTCCTTTATATTTAGTAGGATGGGAGACCTTATGACAACATATGCTTTACCTTGTTAATTATGCCCATATATAATTGTGGGCAAGCCAATAGAGCTAGAGGTCTGAATTTTGGCATATATGGATTAATTAGCAATACAATGTTTTTTTTCAAAATGTCACGTGACCTTGATGACCTTTGACCTTGAATATGCATATATATGCATAACTCAGTAACCACAAGTTCTTTACGCTTCAATTTTGATAGGATAATAGACCTTAAGATGTCACATCTTGTACCTCATTTATTATGCACATATGTATTTCTTGGCTGGCCATACAGCTAAAGGTCTGATCTTTTTTCCAGATTTAGAACCATAACTTAGACATGCCTCTTGTTTCAAATTGGGAACAATGACATAGACCTATGTGTCCATAGATCTGAACATATACACTCCAGTGATACTTCTTAATGACCTCATTTCCCTGCCCCATCAAGACTAATACTCCTATTACAAGTGGGGACTATGTCATTGTCAATGACTTGTTGAAAACATAATGATCATAGGGCATATCGTATCTAGAACTAGAGAGACAGGTGGTATTAAGAATTTCTAACCAAGGGTTATTTGCCACCGTGTTCGTATCAGGATAGAGTCAACTTGTCATGTGTAATTAAGGGGAAATTGTGAATCTTGAAATATAAGTATGCTGCACCTCTTTTCATCTGAAGAACAGATAATCAATTATTACACTCGTTCTCATCTATCATCGAACGCGCAACTTCATGTGAATGTTGATACATCTCATGAATTCATCAGTGTGTTTCCTTTGAAACTTCATGAGTTGATAAGGAACTTCCTAGGAAGATTTCAGACGCCGCCGCGCCGCGCTGGCGATAAGTTTACAAGTTTATGTAAACATAAGATACACTTTACGCAAACGACTGACGTGAACGTCATATTCCTAGCTACGTGAATACGTACCTGTACATTAGCGATTCGTATGAATTGTTTTAGCCCGGTAAAATGTGTGCGGGAATTTCATTTCATTAATACGACAACTAAAATGCGAATAACAGATCGCGGATACAAAAATAGTTTGGGCGGCAAAGTTGAGGGTTGCTGCAACATTGTACAACTGCCGTGTCACAGTATAGTACACACTTCCAAAATGCAACGTGGTTTTCCGACACCATTTCTGACGCGAAGACGCATCTGAGAACTTCACTTGAAAGGCGTTTCTTATGGTGAAATTGCATCGACGAGTGTCTAAATCAACAGCGCACAGTATCTGCTGCAAATACGAGAGAACAGGCTCCCTTAGTGATAGACCAGCACAAGAACGTACTAAAGTTGTCGACAACATTCTCCAACATATCGAGTTCTTTAAAAGGCGGCAACCAAGTATTTACTTTCACGAAATCAGAAGGTAACTTCTTGATGATAACGGGTGTGCGGCCGAAAACGTACCATCGCTGGCGACAATTCACCGAGCGATAACCGAATACCTGAACATGAGTCGAAAGAAAATATCAAGTCTTGCTGCCGAATCGATGACTCCAGCTATCGGACAATATACACTGGATTTCATAGAAACTGTTTCTGATTACAATATAAATCAAATTCATTGGTTTGACGAGTCTTCGGTGATCAGAACTACAGGCAATCGTCGTTTGGACACGCAGACATCAGAACACAGGCAGTTCAAATACAACGCCATGCCATGCATCGAACGCTACGTACGCGATCAACATCCTTGTCAGTGCTACGGGTGTCGATTCCGATGTGATCATTCGATGTGATGTGGACCATCAAATGGGTTGGAGTTATTGAACTTTTCGATGAGGCTGTTCGAGTTACGGATAATTTTGGAAATCCTTGTTTGGCCGTAGGTGACTGTGTAATTATGGATAATTGCGGTTTCCACCACGCCCGATATGTTGAGCAAAATCTCCAACGACTATTGCAAACGAGAGGGGTTTGACTGATTTACCAGCCACCATATAATGTTTTCAACGTTTGCGAGCCATGTTTCAACTATATAAAGAGCGAGCTGAGATCTCATCAAGATTTCGCCTACAGGTTCACTGAACTAGCGACTGCTAATGCCATAGCAAACATTACTCCCGGTGCTTGTCGTTTCTTTGCGAGAGAATGTGGTTACATTTGAAAATGGGACCGTCATCATTCATAGTATCGTCACTACACGCACGTACATTTGTGCCGGGGTGAGGAAATGAACTAGCGTGATGTTGACTCTCAAAACGAACCTGCGCGATGTTGATTCTCAAGGAAATTCGAGTACATTTTTTCTCTCTTGAAATGTGAATCTTTCGTATTTCACAAGAGTGTAAGAACGTTTCTCTGCCCAAAACTGATGGCAATGTCCCATCCTGAATGTAAATCTTCGCCTTTAAAGTTCCACCTCGGCATTTTAAACTTTCACTTACTAGCTTTCATTCTCATGAATTCACCCTCTCTTCATGTACACGGATGTTATCTTTTGTGCACCATAGTATTGGAAGTGAGCGTTAAACACAAATTCTGATGACATTTCATTTACAAAACTCATCGGCACCATGGACAAACCAACAAAAGTTTGGAAAAACTCGAACACCGCGGAAAGCATGGAGCGTTCCAGGGACAACTGTGCATGCTCTCAGCGAAAATAAATGTGGCGCACGCGTGTTGTATGCCCCAGCAAGTTTTTAATTTGTTGGCGCCGACTTGTCTGGAAGTCTGTAGCAATATTATTAATACATCGTTGAGGCGGCGAAATCTTCCTAGGAAGTTCCTTATCAACTCATGAAGTTTCAAAGGAAACACACTGATGAATTCATGAGAATTATCAACATTCACATGAAGTTGCGCGTTCGATGATAGATGAGAACGAGTGTAAATGTTCTGGTACATTTAGTATGTAGCTTGTATGACGCTTTTCCACATGTACATTTAGCCTTCTATTCTCCTTCCACAGTTACCAACAGCTCTTTAAAATTGATCACCAAAAGATGGTTGAAGTTAATTATATCCTTGATATAGTGACATTCACATTTTATGGAATATTCCAGACATCTAGTAACACAACGAAACAGCGGTTTAAAATGACTAGATTGTTATTGTCATTTTCTGTGTGTTCCGTGTACCTGATATATTATTTTTTACCCCGAATGATAATTATTATTTGACCTGTTTTAATGTCTTATAATTAAATCTAAACTTGAACCATCTTACTTGCACAATGTCAGATAATTTGACACCAGACGTTTGAAGAAAGTTGTGAATAAACTTCATAGGACGGTAAGAGTTTAAGTGATGAAATGGGTTTTCCTCAACAGGTACCTGTTCATTACAAGTTCATGGGGTCCGTGTGAGTGCGCCACCAGCGTACAGAGGAGGATAGTGAGATGTTTTCGGTTGGGAATCAACCAGCTGTTCCCTGCCAACGACACTGCCTGTGAGGCGCTCAACCAGGTCAGACCCGACGACACACAGCCCTGTGTCCCAGACAGCAGCTGTGGAGTGTGGTTCACATCTGAGTGGGAGGAGGTGAGCACAGAATAAATTTGGTCTGTCTGTCACTGAGTGAGGTGATGATTTCCGTGAATGTAAAGAACCGTTGCAGACAGCATTTCCTTACAGTTACAAATATGTGTGTTATTCGTCACGCATTTTGCTGTTCGATCAGAGGCTCGAAATTAATTGTCAATAAGTAACCAAGGTAATAGAATATTTCAAAAAGAAATGAGAACCAGAACATCCAAGTCCATCCCCGCCATCAACACAAGTAGTTATACTCAACTGTGCATAAAGGTATTCCATCATACAGCAACATACGTGTCTGGTCATTTGTGTCATACTTAGCCCTAAGCTGTGCATCAGGCAATGCCCCCATGCATCATACATCATGTACAGTATTAATTAATCTCATATTTTCATCGGATATTCATATTTAAATAATACTCATATATTCACATCAAAACTGATATGTCATGCATCAGGCAGCACAGGAGATCTACGATTCTCTGTTTTGTTACAACCCTTTGAAGTTGCATCTGATTTGTTTACGCACCTTTCTGTGTTTCTTCAAAGTGTTCGGTCACGTGTGGAGTTGGAGTTAGGAGACGCACTGTTCAGTGTGTTGCGGCTAACAATCAAGCTACCCTTCTGCCTGATAACCTCTGTACTGAGCAGAGGCCAAACGCAATTGAAGAATGTGACACTGCCGTCTCATGTCCAAAAGCGTAAGTAATCTATCATGACAATTTTTCAAAAGTTGGTTTTTGTAAGAGTTATCTCTTTGCTAATCATTTCCTTGCTGTCATTACTTCTTCCATTCTTTGCACATTTAAAATGACGTTTGATAATAACAGTGATGATAGGTGTTTCATGTTCAATCACTTTCATGGAAGAAGCCTTTAGAATAGTTAGAAAGGCCGTCATATCAGTGGATCACATTCTCATCAATATAAAGTGACAGAAACCAGCAAGAGAGTGTTCCCTCTGCGTCACATGTTACTGAAGTGTCACTCCATATTAGGAAATTTTGGGCTAGCTATAAACTTCTATTAGTAAGATATTTGTCCTATTTTAATGTAGAAAATATGTGACTTTTGGAAAGATATTCAGACTCTAAAACTTTTACAATGTTCTGTTTGCCTTCCATTTATGGGGGCTCATTTTGAAGTTGATGGAATACATAAAGTTTCCAGCAGCTTAGTTTTGTGAATTTTATTGTGCCCCGTAGTGATAACACAGGGGTGGCGGCCATTTTGAATTTCAAATATTGATACATATTGGACAATTTGTTTCTCTAGTTCCAAAATTTGCACGGTGACTCCCTTTCTTGATGAAAGAGAATGGTTGAAAGTATGAAAGTAGAGAAAAAGTTGTAAGTCTTTCATTTTTGAGGTAGAAACTGCAATGTACGATAATAATACAAAAGGTACAGGTACATTTTCACGTCAATATTTTTGAGCAAGGGACTGAAGATGTTTGAATTTTTGGGCTCCTGTAGTAGTCATGAGCTCTATCAGAGAGCTCAAACTCAAAAAATTTATATATTGTTACAAGTTTTTAAGTAGTTTTTTTATCTGGGTTGTTTAATTTCTAAAAGGACAAAATAGAAAAAAGCTAACAGTAACATCTTGACTTTTCTGAAAAGAGTAGTAGTCATTCAAAAATGTCATTAAAAACCCTTTGAGCGCTAAGGTCAGTTTTTGTCACCTTTATAAAATATACAACCCCAGTCAATTTTTTTTTAGAATTTGCCAAAATTTTGCAAAAAACTGTGGCCAATAAAATGTGATGTCCATTTGGTCCAAAATTATAAAAAAATTACAAAAAAGTTCATAAAATTTGGTAAAATGTTGCACTAAAATTTTGGTGGGAAAAATTACAGCACTCATATGGTTAACTTGCCTGTATTTACAGCCACTACTGGTTGGAATCACCTTGGTCAGAGTGTTCCGTAACATGTGGAAATGGCACTAGGACCAGAACTACAAGCTGCTACACCCTGAACGGAGTAATCAGGCAAGTTGACAGATCTCTGTGCGATGCTGAAGATGAACCAGAGGTTGTTGAAAACTGCAATCTCAGACCTTGTGAAGGAGTGTGGGTGGCACATCCATGGCAACCGGTAAGCCTCGTCCATTTCAAACCACACATATGGGTGGATCTAGTGTGATGTTACAGTTCATTTTAGCTCAACATTCTTAGTCCTCGATCAATTTCTCTGAACTACGCTCTGTAGAAACTCAAGGACCTGTAGGTTAGGCAAAAAAATAAATAGTGCTGTTCCGATAACATGGTTTCCAAAAATAGGGTAGGTAGGTAGGCGGGGATTGTTTTTCCGAAATATTTTTATTTTTTGAATACAAATTTTTCAGGGTTTAGGGCAATGAAATACTGGCCACAATATTTCCAGAAAAACCTATAAGGAATAAAAACATAAAAGACATTCTCATTCAAGCAAATATCAAACGGAAGGTAACGAACGTGTGATTTTGCGTGTTTTTCTTTCTTTTTTACTTTATGTAGCTCTAAAAAGTGTATGGTTAGCAGGTAAAAAATAGGGTAGGTCAGGTTATTGGAACAGTACAATTTTTTAGGGCCTTACATATTGTCAGGCATCATTTTGGCTAATGCCATTGAGTCAATTACACCGTATTTGATAAATACCTAAATCCAATTCTGTTTTGAAACTTCACCAATCCAGAATATAGATTTAAGCATGTGTGTTTGCCTTTTCACCACCAGAATGTCGTACTTAGGGTGTTGTTTTAAACCTGTTCACCCCTAATTGAAATTGCACTGTGCTATGCAATATTCAACTTTGTAGGCAACGTTCAGTGAGTGTTAAACTGGTTTTGTGTGTGCAAAACAACTTGTCCACTAATATATTTAAATGAATACTACATGCAGACCATGGTATCATTCATCTCATTCAAAATTCACATGTCCTAATACTGTTTTGATGGAATTTATATAGGATTAAACAACGTACTGACAGCTAGTGTTATGTTGATGATTCAAAAGTAAGCATCATATTAAAAAAACTAAAACTTATTTGTTGAATCAAATTGGGACCTTAGACTGAAAGATCTGTCGCTCAAAGGTGGGCTTTGTGCTCCCTACCCCACCCACACCCCCATCCCCAAGTAAGGGGGAACCTTAGAGAGCGCCCTCGAGTGACAGATCTTTCAGTCTAATGGAACCTATGACAAATTTGGTTTTGCACCTTCATAAAATCGATCAATACACTTTCAAGAAATTAATAATTTAATCTGATGACTGTGAGGTGTACCCTTCTTGGCAAAAAATGACTGATAGTGGAAGCAGATGTTCAATGCTTTTCTTCAGGCAGTTTACCTCCCTGTCCTCACTCTCACTCTCATGTGTAACTTTCTTAGTGAAAACTGCTGAAATATTCATCATATTGATACCAATTATTATGTGGTTGCACCCAAGGGTGGCACTCTAGAATTGTAGCATGGGGCGTTTTCATGTCCAGCATGTTTATTCTGTTTTTTTTCCACATCACTGCAGTGCTCCGTGACATGTGGCTGCGGTACCCAGACCCGTCACATCGACTGCCGGTTGGAAAAGGATTCTACTGAGGCAGTTGAAATGTCAAGCTGTGAAGCCATTGGAGAGGGACCTCCTACTGAGAGAGATTGTAACAATGGACCCTGTCCTGGCCCTTACAGTAAGTGCATACATATCTGACACATAACTTGAACTTGTAAAGGGGAAAATTCTTGGACTTTTAATTGTTTTCCACCTTCAGGATTTCTCTGCCTCTACCATGATTAAAAATTAAAATTGTAAAATTTATTTTCCAAAGGGGGTTTTAGTAAAAAGTTATGATTTTTCTTGAAGACTACAAATAGCATTGGACATGATACCTAAAAAAGAATTATTGGACTTGGATACAGATTTTTTTTCAACTAGAAATGTTAAAATTAGCAAACAGGTCTTTCAGTAGTATTTAGAAAGTTCCAGCAATCAAGTTTTAACAATGAGGAAACTTAACAAGTCAGTAGAATATTTCATAGTAACTGGTAACTAGTCTAGTGTTTGTGTAGTTCTATTAGAAGGACTGTGCTTATGGTATCACTAATACTCTTTCATAATTTTATTTCGGCCGTATATACATAAAAATATCACACTGTGTATATATATTGGATATGTACAAGGGGAAACCTTGAATTCAAGTGCACTATGGTATTAGTATAACCATGTCCAGAAATGTTGACAGAAGTATGTGTGTTCCTGTGCATGCGTTAATCCGCAGGTTTATATACTGATGTGTGTATGTATCATTATAACCTGACTTCATCAGTGTCTGCTTTCCATAGAACACAGCAGTAGTAAGAATGAGATATTTTACTCTGGAATTGAACTACATACAGCGTGCATACATTTATTGGCCATTATTTGCCCCTTTGCATGTACTGTGTAGCTGTTCTTTGAATAAAACAGGTGTAAACTTCAACGGCCAGTAGCTGTAAAGTTTCACTATTTTTGTTTTGTATGTCAACTGCAAGTTCTCGTCCCACTCCTCAAAGAATGTCAAAAAATCAACTATTTAGCTTGTCAACACAGCCTCTAAACATGTCAAATGCACTGTTATTGTTGACATTTTGAATACTTGTCCAGTCTGGTATCACTTGTCAACAAGTGCAATGAAGTCTTCACATACACTGGCTGAGTTGACACACTCAACACCACGTATCTCAACATGAGTTTGGGAAGTAGATCTTGAAACTGTCGTTGACACTAAAAACAAAAATAGTGAAAAAAATCATCAAAATGTTACAGCTACTGACCTGTTAATGCAGTGAAAAGCTAATCAACAATGTCAGTTGCAAAGTTACCATAATGTTATTTCTCATCATCCATTACTCTTTAGACTGTGGGAATACATTCATCACTGAAACTGGAACATTGCAATCACCTGGATATCCTGCAAGCTATCCACATGACATTGATTGTCCAAATACCATTGCTTTGAGACCAGAAAATGTAGAGAGGGAACGACTTGGACATATTCAGATACAGTTCATTCAGTTCCAGCTGGAAGCCAGCCTGGATTGCAGATATGATTTTGTTGAGGTGAGACCATCATTTGTTAAGACATTATCTGGCCAGCAAAGCTTGAACCAGTAAGTGATAATCAAGTCTGATATCACCCTTTGAATGCAAAAGTCAATTTGTGTTGCTTTTATAAAATATATCCCAGTCAAGGTTTTTTCAGATTTTTGCAAAAATTTTGACAAAAAAACTGTAGTCAATGAAATGTGATGTCCATTTGGTCCAAAATTATCAAAAAAATGACAGAAAAATTGGTAAAAATGTTGCATTAAAATTTTATTGGAAAAATTACAGCACTCAAGAGGTTTAGGTAGTTCACATGTGGAAAATGAAAGATTTAAACTTTTGAGAAAATTTTCCACAACCAAGCTTTCAGCCATTCTCTTTCAAAATCAAGAATAAAAACCAGGTGTCACCGTGCAAATTTTGGTGCTAGGAAAACAAATTACCCAATATTTACCGACACTTGAAATTAATGGCAGACATCCCTGTGTTAACTCTATAGATGAAAATACAATTTCTGATTTTGAAAAAACTAAACTGACGAAAACTTTTTGTAAATCATAAGCTTCAAAATAAGTCACACAAGTGGTAGACAAGAAAAATATTGTAAAGTTTGAGAGCCCAAATGTTTGTCCCAGAGGTACGTATTATATAGGCATTTACACTGCCATACAGATGTCATCTTGGCTCCCATTTAGGCAATAATCATTTGATAAATAATTGAAAAATGTTCTGGAAAACCATGAGCTACTGGGATTAGGAGGAGGGGTAGGGGATGCTCAAAGGTCAAATGTAATAATAGTGAAGCCATAGGGTGACCCCGTCCTAGGACTGTCCACCCCAGCCCTCAGCCTGCCCCATTGAAACTATAATAAAACTAGTATTATTGTTCACGTTGACACACTCATAATTGATCATAATGTGGTAGAATTCAGCCAATGAATGTATTGCTATTTTCAAATTTCACAGATCTATTAAATATTCATTTGACGTGCTTCTTGATCTGATGTGATGTGAAAATTGTTACAATAATGAGCTTCACCGTTGTGTTCTGACATTGAGTAAACATTTAACACTGTTGAACCTACTGTGAATGAAATGATTCTGCAAAAATTGCATTAACTGTTGAAGTTGAAGGTGAAAATAAACAATATTTACAGAAAAAATGACACAATAAAAACTTTGGCACTTGACGTCAACATCAATGTTCAAAAAATCATGTGTTTTGAATAGACAATTTCAAGGACAGTTTAAATGACACTTTATTTGTTTATAATGTTAGCAAAAAAATTGAAAAGTTAAATCTATTGCTTATGGTTGAGTGGTAACATAAATATTGATATCAGTTTTTCAAAGTCACATTAAAAGCATGCTATATGTTTATTTTATATTTCCAGATACGTGATGTAGAGACAAACGGCCGTAGGAGGTTCTGTGAAGAGTTTGAAGACCTGCCTTTCATTTATGATTCACAAGGTATGACTGTGGAGGTTAATTTCCACAGTGATGCAACCGTCAGTGCCCCCGGCTTTATTGCCACATGGAGTTTGGTGCCTGAAGAGCCAACGCCAACCTATGTTGTCGGAGATTGGTCAGAGGTGAGGTTATGGTGGGAATTCCACCAAACGCACTAGACTTTGCCACATTTACTGAAATTGTTTGGCATTGATCTGCTTTTTACTCAAGAGAGAGGGCATTTTTCCCTTGATTTAAAACCTGACCAAATGATGTTTTTGCTCAGTTTTAATTAGATGTACCCATTGTAAGTTCACACTTCTGCATGACATGTGTCTTCAAAAGATGACATAGAATAGCCATGAAACTTAACAATTATTCAAAAGTAGAGCACTGTAAGTTATGTACAGTATATGTGCAAACGGATCCCCAAGCAATTACATGTATCAAACTTTTTTTACAGTTGGTCTCAAAAGCAATTACAATGATTGTGAGTATTGGGCAGCAACCAAGTGATATGACTGAAAGTTGAAGTCATTCAGTTTCATATGTGTGTAGTTCCTTAAATGTTTTTTGGGGTCTTGTGTTGATAGTGTACAGCCCCCTGTGGTGTTGACGAGCAGAGAAGAGAAGTCAGATGTATGCTTAGAGATATTGAGGTTCCAGAGACAGACTGCATAGAGCTTGGTCTAGAAAGACCGGCAGACAGACAGCCTTGTCCAATTTTACCACCATGCCCAGATTACCGTAAGTTTTGCATTTCAATTATTTATTGGTCATGCATTTCCCATACGCCAAGGAGTCCATCTTGCAAATGAAGTGCACTGCTCTAGATATGATGTTGAAGTCACATAAACATTTTAAATACCCCTGTCCATATTTAACAGTGCATATACATGGATCTTGCAAAGTTAATTTAGACTTCTTGTTTTCAGAGAAGTTTGAATTTCAATAGCCCAATGAATTTTCAAATGTAATTTTCAAGTGGAAGATTTAAAATTCATTAGTAGCACTCTGGTAGTCAGAGCTAGGGAGTACGGACACCTGCTAAACTCAGTAAGCAAAGAAGTTTAGTTACATGTCTTACTCCTTGTGAACTCCGAAGAATATTTTCAATACTTTCAACAACAGATTTCAGAATATGTCCATACCTGTCAGATTCTTAGGATTTCTCTCTAATTTCTCAATGTGGCATGATCCGCCTGTAATTTTTGATGTACAAATATTAACTTTTTGCATCAAGATAAAAACAATGTTTCTAATTGTTAGTATTAAAATTACAGTAATGAACAATGCCTCTTTAAAGATGTGAAGTCATTTCTCTAGATTTTCAGATTATCTGCACCTTTTTTTGTAAAATATCAAAATTTATTTTGATATTCTTGGACTGCTTATAGAGCCAGTAGCTGTAAATTTAGGATAGTTTTTTCACCATTTTTGTTTCGCATGCCCAGTACCAAATTTTCATTCTACTCACAATGGAACACCCAATTCCAATGAACCAGGGTACAAACAAAACCATGTGCACAAACGCGTACATATATATCTGTATTGCCATATGTACATATGGGTTTGTTTGTCCAACCACTACGTGATCATTTCAATTATTTATTGGTCATGCATTTCCCATACGCCAAGGAGTCCATCTTGCAAATGAAGTGCACTGCTCTAGATATGATGTTGAAGTCACATAAACATTTTAAATACCCCTGTCCATATTTAACAGTGCATATACATGGATCTTGCAAAGTTAATTTAGACTTCTTGTTTTCAGAGAAGTTTGAATTTCAATAGCCCAATGAATTTTCAAATGTAATTTTCAAGTGGAAGATTTAAAATTCATTAGTAGCACTCTGGTAGTCAGAGCTAGGGAGTACGGACACCTGCTAAACTCAGTAAGCAAAGAAGTTTAGTTACATGTCTTACTCCTTGTGAACTCCGAAGAATATTTTCAATACTTTCAACAACAGATTTCAGAATATGTCCATACCTGTCAGATTCTTAGGATTTCACCGTGATTTCTCAATCTGGCATGATCAGCCTGTAATTTTTGATGTACAAATATTAACTTTTTGCATCTAGATAAAAACAATGTTTCTAATTGTTAGTATTAAAATTACAGTAATGAACAATGCCTCTTTAAAGATGTGAAGTCATTTCTCTAGATTTTCAGATTATCTGCACCTTTTTTTGTAAAATTTATTTTGATATTCTTGGACTGCTTAAAGAGCCAGTAGCTGTAAATTAAGGATAGTTTTTTCACCATTTTTGTTTCGCATGCCTAGTACCAAATTTTCATTCTACTCACAATGGAACACCCAATTCCAATGAACCAGGGTACAAACAAAACCATGTGCACAAACGCGTACATATATATCTGTATTGCCATATGTACATATGGGTTTGTTTGTCCAACCACTACGTGATCAGTTCAATTATTTATTGGTCATGCATTTCCCATACGCCAAGGAGTCCATCTTGCAAATGAAGTGCACTGCTCTAGATATGATGTTGAAGTCACATAAACATTTTAAATACCCCTGTCCATATTTAACAGTGCATATACATGGATCTTGCAAAATTGATTTAGACTTCTTATTTTCAGAGAAGTTTGAATTTCAATGACCCAATAAATTTTCAAGTGTAATTTTCAAGTGGAAGATTAAAAATTCATTAGTAGCACTCTGGTAGTCAGAGCTAGGGAGTACGGACACCTGCTAAACGCAGTAAGCAAAAAAGTTTAGTTATATGTCTTACTCCTTGTGAACTCCCAAGAATATTTTCAATACTTTCAACAACAGACTTCAGAATATGTCCATACTTGTCAGATTCTAGGATTTCTCTCTGATTTCTCAATGTGGCATGATCCGCCTGTAATTTTTGATGTACAAATATTAACTTTTTGCATCAAGATAAAACAATGTTTCTAATTGTTAGTATTAAAATTACAGTAATGAACAATGCCTCTTTAAAGATGTGAAGTCATTTCTCTAGATTTTCAGATTATCTGCACCTTTTTTTGTAAAATATCAAAATTTATTTTGATATTCTTGGACTGCTTATAGAGCCAGTAGCTGTAAATTTAGGATAGTTTTTTCACCATTTTTGTTTCGCATGCCCAGTACCAAATTTTCGTTCTACTCACAATGGAACACCCAATTCCAATGAACCAGGGTACAAACAAAACCATGTGCACAAACGCGTACATATATATCTGTATTGCCATATGTACATATGGGTTTGTTTGTCCAACCACTACGTGATCTCTTAAGACCAAGTTTAGCATACTGTGTCAGCAAGATACATCGCATTCTTTTGATTTTGAAGTAGAACCATTGTGGTGAAAATAATCATCAAAAGTTTCAGCTATTCCCCCTACTAGTCACTTCTCAAATATTTGCCCAATATTCTTTTCATTTCCATGAAAGCATGATTTGATAGTTTCAACAATAAAAATGAAGTTTCTTGCTCATCATACAGCTGATTTGTGTAATGACACGATTCTCACTAATGCATCTGAGATCTATTCACCGGGATACCCAGCCAACTATCTCGAAGACACTGACTGTGTAACATCCATCAGCAATCCTACTGGCTGTGTGAGAGTCTCATTCACCATGTTGCAGATAGAAGGACGCTTAGAGTGTGCAGAAGACTATGTTGAGGTCAGTTCTCTTCTTATCTTTTAGTTCATATTTCCTCCCTTGTCCCCCTCTCTGCCATCTCTCTTCTTCCTCCCACTTTTAGCTCATGAGCTAATGTCGCAGCGATGTCTGTCTGTCAGTCAGTCAGTCTTTTGGTGCGGTATCTCAAGAACTGCTAATAGGATCAGAATAAAATCTAGCGTAGATTCTGTTTAAGAATGGCAATAACTGATTAGTGTTTGGTAGACATATTTCATGTTTATTTGCATAATTAATAACTAAAGGAAAAACAGACATACATTGAGAACGGCTGCACAGAGTTAGATGAGATTAGCTACAAATGTTGATCACACAAGGATTTATCCGCCATGAAAGACATAAAGAGATGACATGAAAGTTAATTGCTAATTTGCGTATTTGATGAACTTTCCTAATTAGGGATATATATCTGAATTGACTCATTCAAAATTGACGAAACTTTGTATGTATATTGAAGGTACTATGATTTAACCCTTTCACCCCCAGTTCCCTGTGTACAGGTCCAACTTTACCATAGAAAACAATGGATTTGGGACAAACCATGGTGGTGAAAGGGTTAAGGTGAAGGTGCATTAAGGTAGAATGCACCATGGAGACACATATTCTGACTCTCAGAGTTTTTTACAATACTTTTCTGGTCTAGCACCTGTGGGGGCTCATTTAGAATCTATGTGAGAAAGTAGTTTTCACTCTCGTAGTTTAGTGAGAAGTAAAACTTTAATTCTTCCACATAGAGTTAATTACATTCTCAAGGATGGCGGCTGTTTTGAATTTCAAATACCAGTAAATCTTTGGTAAATGTTTTTAGTTACCAGATGACCCATGATTTTTAGCTCACATTTGGTATACCAATGTGAGGTTATCGTATAAGCTGAAGTCGGTGGCGTCTGTTTATGTGTGTATGTATGTATGTATGCATGTATGTATGCATGTATGTATGTACAGTATGTCCATCAACATCAAAAACTCACAAACCGCTGCACTTTTTAGCTTGGTATTTGGTGTGTTGATGCATCCTGGGCTGTAGATTGGATTTTGTTCAAATGAAGTTTGCATCGCCCAAATTATGCAAATGAGCTTTAAAAATGTGAAAATGGTCAAAAATTAATAACTCAAGAGCCACTGTTTCGATTGCTTTAAAATTTGTGTTCAAGTACCTTAGCTGGACCTTATACAGTTTTACGTATATTGTGAAGATATCTTGAATTTTGTATTTTTGCTGAATTTTTGGTGTTTTTCTCATTTTAAGTAAAATGTCTTCTTCTTTGAAATTACAACAAAATTGGCAAAATTACCATTTTTGGGCAGTTTTTGTCATTTTTGGTCAAAAAAATTGTACAAATTTTTTTCTTTAAACTGCTGGACAGACAGTGCCCAAGGATGACAATAGTTGGACATGTGGAAATTGTCCTGAAATATGCAAATTTGTATTTTTAAAACAATTTTGTCATTTTCGGTCAAGAAAACCTATTTTCAAGACAATTTTGCCATTTTTGGTCAAGAAAACTTGTTCTTAAAAACTACTTGTCTGATAGCTTTGTAATTTGGTGTAAAAGTCAAGAAGGATATCATTAGTCAGATAAATCCTTTGCTCAAAGTGTTGGGGAAACCCCCAAATTTGTATAATTTATTAAGTAATTTTCTCAGTGTCTGACCTTAAATGACCAATACCAACCCAGGATTAGTTGTGAAACAGTGATTAAGGCTGTGAACATAATCTTGTCATATTTGATATCAATTTGTTGTGAAATGTGATCTGGAAAACAAGCTGAAGTTATTTTTTTCATTGCGGACCAATTTTCACAACTTTTCCATGTAAGACACATAAGAACTGATAATAAATGTGGATCCAGAATAATTCCACATGTCATAATCACCAACCACAGTGGAAGGCATTTCACTATCTGTAACTAAAACTTACAATTTAAGTGCTGTTTACATTCAAATAACAGCACTGACAGCATTTAAGAATTCCCAAGGTTGTAAATAGCTCACCTACTTTACTTTTCCTGCCATCTGGCCATTGTAGGTCTTTATGTAAACATGGTCAATATCAAGGGGTGGAAAATTTGATATGGGGGAGGGGGGGCTGGGGTGTTGTGTAGAAGATTGATGAGGTCGCATTAATTTTTTTTACCTGATCCTTTGTACATATTTTTTCCCCACTCTCCCACCTTTTCTTTATGTCAAGCCTTCTCTGATTTTTTTATTGACATTTGCAAATGTATGTAGGATCTGCTTGTCCCAATGCTAGAGAAGTTGATATGTATGTTCCTAAAGTTGACCTCAAGTACCTAAGTTGCAGACCTTATTTGCTATTGTCATTCTTGTTTTTCTGGTTGTACTGTGTAGAAATCATTGTCATACATATCAACGTAGAAATTTTGCTGCACTGAACAGATAGAAACAACATTCATTGTATCAATACTAGAATGTACCAATTCTGATCAAATGTGAGCAACACTGTATCATTGGCGGTATTTTTATTCTTGCTTTAATTGTTATGAGAATTTTATAAAGTTTTCAATGAGAAAATGTTGAGCAAAGGAGGTCTTTCAATTTCACAGTGCATAAATCCTTAATCATCTCGATATTTTCATTTCAGCTCCATGATGACGCATACCCAGCACTGAATGACAGATTCTGTGGATCTCCACTCGAGATGCCACACTGGCAATCGCTCAGTGGCAGTGTCACTGTTAGATTCCACAGTGACTCTAGACGTGAAGGAAGAGGGTTCCATGCCACAGTAGAATTCACAGAATGTTCTGACTATATCTGGCTTCCTGGACCATGGAGCGAAGTAAGTATATGCTCATCAGTACAACTCAAACAACCAAAGTCTCCCATTGTGTGATTCATGAGATTGAGTAAATTTATTCAGTGTTTTGTGGCACCCCAACCAGATCAGATTCAATGTAATATTTTCAGTACATTATTTTCGTTACTTTTCATGTTTCACAAGATGAAAAAATGAATTCTCTGAATACCTTTTTATTTAATCCTTAAATTATTCCAAAACCACCTAAATTTTTCCCATCTGTCTTTGATGAACACTTGAAAGAAGAAATAGGAAGCGGAAGACGGATGTGATATTTTCTGTAAATCTCTTTCCAAATGTTACAAAGCCCTGTTGTTTTGAAATGAAGCAAATAGAAAACTGAAAATCAACTTTCTACTTTTATCATGGCAGTGCTCAGCTTCATGTGGCATAAATAGCACAAGAACACGAACAGTGGAATGCTTCAGCAGACTTACCTTGCAAACAACTAGCTCTGCACTATGTACAGGTGAAATGCCTCCAGCAGAAGAGGTTTGCCGTGTTCCACCATGCGCAGGTAAGATGTCCCGTCAGCACATGAATGTTACAGGCATCTTAAGCAAACATAAAGAGCAGGTAGTACAGGAATGACTTTATAAAGAAATTTATGTTTTAATTAGTGACTGATATTTCTGAAATTTGTGTTCCTTTTCTTCCAAAAGTTTTTTGAATACTGCTCCAGTTATTTTATCATCACATATGAGTCAAAATTCTTTCTGAAAAGGTATTGTCTTAGAAAGTACTCTTAAAAAGTCTCGTCCTAGGTGCTTTATATTTCACTGTGTACTGAGTGTGTTGCTGTGTGAAATTTTGTAATTGTATGATTTCTTTGAAGTTTATAATGTGTGGCAGTTTTGCCGCTTTTCAAAGCCGGCACTAGAAAAATTATCATTTTTTTTTAAAGGATAACATTAAGGCAGGAAGTTTTTGAATTTGTAGGCTGTTGTCTCATTGACTGTTAAAGTGACCTTATCTCAAGTCTGTCGATGTAATGATGTATAAGTTATTTAACAAGTGTTTGTTTTGTTTTTACATAGATTGCAACCAGGTGATAAGAGAGCCAAACTCATATATCCGCTCACCTAACTTCCCAAATCTCTATCTCAGTGACGACTCGTGTGAGGTCACAGTCAGCAACCCAGACCAGGATGGATGTGTCCGCCTTATATTCCTTAACTTTGACATTGAATCTGGCCCAGGAGGTTCATGTGATGCAGATAGACTTGAGGTAAGCATTTGACCTAGAAACTTGTCAAAACACATCAATTATATAGGTCTGATTTTTTACTATTTGAATTTGTTCACTTCAATGCGTTTAATTTTGCTACAATGTTTGGTTAAATGGTGTCCCATATCTGTGGGGTGTTCGATTGTTTTTGCAATTATTATTCTATTATTTTTCCAGTGGTCCATATGCAGATACATGCTATAACAGTACCTATCTTAATAAATTTGATTAGACACCTAATCTTTCACAGTTCATCTGCATTGAGTTTTTATGTGACAATGTCTGTGTTTGGGAAATCGGTGATAACCCGAAAAGTTTCAAAGTAGATTCTGACAATTTCAGACAAAGTATCTGTTATGTTCACTGGCAATTTACGGTACGCTTTTTTTCGCAGATATTTGATGATGGCAGTGAAGACAGCAGCATCACACTGTGTGGAGACCATCTGCCACCTTCCTATGTGTCCTCAGAACCGACAGTCCATGTGAATTTCCAAACAGACGCAGAGGTTGTTGCCTCAGGGTATGAAATATTTGTCAGATTCGAGGAGTGCTCGCCTTTGTTCTTGTATGTTGGAAACTGGTCAGATGTGAGTATAAGTCCTATTTTAAGGTAGAACGCACCTCAGTGACAGACATTTGGACTCTCAAACTTTTACAATTCTCTTCTGATATACCACATGTGGGGGTTCATTTTAAAGCCCTTGGTGAAAGAAAACTCTTCACCGGCTTAGTTTTCCGTAATTCGAAAATTTTTATTTTCTCCATAGAGTTAACACAGGGATGGCGGCCATTTTGAATTTCTAATATCGGTAAATCTTTGGTAATTTGTTTCTCTAGTACCAAAATTTGCACGGTGACCCCCTATTTTTAATCTTGATTTTGAAAGAGAATGATTGAACGATTCCTTGAGGAAAGTTAGAGCAAAAGTTTAAGTCTTTCACTTTCGAGGTGCATACTACCTTAAATGAATTTTATTTTAGCTATCAGTCAACAGTTACTGTTTTCTCTTTCTTTCGTGTGTCAATCACAAGTTCTTGTCTACTTCCCAATGCATGTTAACACCTCTAATGGGTACTATTTAGCTTGCAAACGCAGCGTCTATGCGTGTAAAATACCGTGCTATTGTTTACAATTGACCAGAATTCACTTGTCATCAATAACAGTGTAGTTTTCATATGTGCCAGTTGAGTTGACAAACTAAACAATGTGTATCCCTACATACTTTTGGGAGTGGAGCAAGAAATTGTAGTTGACATTGACAGCAAAAATATTCAGAAAATATTCACATGTCACGTTTACTGAGCCTTTGATTTCAGAATGTGAAAGTAAAGACACTGGATGAAAAAAAGTTTGAGTTCAATCCATAGTGACAGTACATAATTTAGCTTACACATTCACAAATACCGTACTCTGTAATATATGTACACTTGACTCAAAACAATAACTTTTAATCACTGGAAAATGAAATATTTTATTAGTCATGCTTGGAAGGGGCTCAGGATTACATTTATTGATAAGACTGGCATGCAAAGGCGTTCAGTTATAATTTTATAGAAAAAGAAACAGCTCTTACAGAAAAAGGTCTTCCATATACCGGTACCTCTTCCATGTAATTGAATCATGTTTGTTTCCTTTAATTTGAATATTTTTGACCTAGAAATTTCACAAGCCTTTGGCACTGATGAAATACGTGCATTTACATGTATAACATTACTTTGAAAAGATAGGTGAATGAAAATTAGAGCATTGTATTTAAGTCAAGACTACACTATTGGTAAATTTGCAATTGCAAATTTTTCAATTTATTAAAACAAACGAGAAGAATTGAAATTTATTTTTTGCCTGGAAACACAATACTGTCTCTTTCCTTGTCTTTTATCTTATTTTGCTTCTCTCAATTTTCAATGTTTCCATGTATTGCTTCACCTGCAGTGTGATGCCAGATGCGATGGAGGGTACCGATACCGGGACATTGCGTGCATAGACACCACCAACGGAAACTTGGTGGAGGTTCAGATGTGCCCAGGAATAATTCCTTCATTTATCGAAGGGTGCAATCAACAGCCATGCCAACGTAAGTACAGCATCACTCTCCTTCAACATTCAAATGAAATATTAATCTACATAGTCATTAGAATTGTGCTAAATCATGTTTGAATTGTTCTCAACATCATTTTGGTATTGGCCACTACTGTTAAAGGTATACAGTCACTGTAATCTAAATATACCCACATATGGTCAAAGGGGCGTTCTTTGGTATTCAAAATGCCCATGTGAGGGCGCTGTTTTTAAAAAGCGGCCACCCGCTTAAAATCTGTGATTGGTTAGATTTTTTCTTTCCATGGTAACTGTGGTAAAATTGGAACAGGTGACAGTATACCTTTAATGAGCTCAGAATCGAAGAGATAGTAGCGAAAAGGTTTCTTCTAATATTTATGAATGTCTCAAGATCTACACCTTCAGGGTACATTTATATATACATGTTTGCATGCATTATGTGATGTATTAAATGACATTTTATATATACATGTTTGCATTCATTATGCCATGTATTAAATGACATTTAGTATTTTTCATCATGACAGAACTCTGTTGTTATTAATCTTGTGTTTAAATATATTGTATGTGCAGTTCAGTGAAATTCATACTTTTCATTACTGCAATTGATACTTTTTATCACAATTTCTATCCCAAAAGTATTTTGCTGCGATACCATCATCCTTTACGAAGCCTACAGAGCCTTTCATCAGTTTTCACTTTTGAGCATTGTACATGCTCATTCATGTCAACCCAAGCCAGTTGACTTGGAACACATCGCTAGCTACTCTTGCAAGATTACATGTGATAGCGCTCTTTACTTGAGAAAGAGTCAACCACTACTCAAAGGATACTTGCCTCAGTTTCTATCCTGGGACTATTTCACTACACCAATTGTCCTCTTCTACAAAACCTGACCTTGCCAAAACAATTCTCTTGCCAGCATGCCACAGGCACATTCAAGTCAACCCCATTCAGTACACTTTGAACATAATCAAGTAGTCATTAAAGATTGTATATGATAGCGCCCTCTACAGCCATCTGTGTATTTTCCATGTTCTGTTTCCACTGGTCTAAAGGCAGTCTTTCAGCATGTGTGCCCACTTCTATTCAATGAGAAAGGGGAAACATTCTTTTGCCTGTTTGGCACTTCTGGACTCGGAAACTACAGATGCAATCACGTCTAAACAATTTTACTGTTGCACATTGACAACTTTATATTTCATGGGGACTATGTCATTGACAATGACTTCTTTCTTATGCAGCTGTTCTGTGTAGAGAGGAAATAACTGAGTCCAGTAATTTGATTGAAACTCCCTACTTTCCAAGGCAATACCCTAACAATGAAGACTGTCAAGCCAATATTACCAATGAACTTGGATGTGTCAGAGTTGCCTTCCTCTATGCACTTGACATTGAACCTGGCACCACCGAAGGAATCTGTGACAATGACTACATTGAGGTAAGGCAAAAAGTACAGAGCGTAATTGGATAGGTAGCGCAAAACTTCCAAAAAAGTTTCAATTTATAGGGTGCAGAACAAATTCAGAGGAACTGCTGTTGTTCTCAGTGATTCCAATGAAAGCAATATGCAGAAGAGTTTAAACATTTTGCTATGGACAAAAAAATGAATTGTGCTGTTCCGATAACATGGTTTTCAAAAATAGGGTAGGTAGGTCGGCAGGAATTTTTTTTTTCCAAAATATTTTATTTTTAAATATGCATTTTTCAGGGGTTCAGGGCGGTCTAACACTGGCCACAGCATTTCCAGAAAAAAGTATCATAGTCATACATATAAAAGGAATAAAAACACAAAAGACATCTTCGTTTAAGCAAAAATCAAATGCCAATTAAGTATCGAACGCCTGATTTTACGGGTTTTTTCTTTCCTTTTTTTTACTTCTGTGTTTACGTAGCTCTAAAAAGTTTAGGGTTGGCAGGTGAAAAATAGGGTAGGTCGGGTTATCGGAACAGCACAACTTTTTCTGTTCGGCGTAACTGTATTCTTAGTTTGCAGACTACATCAACAATGACACATCGGAGACATGATAGAGTTCTCCTCAGTGCAAACACTTTTTCTTGTTCCTCTCACCAGAATGGTGTGGTCCAATCACCAGAATGGTTTGGTCCAATGCCATTGTTATCAGTGATGATGCTTGACCATTTGAATGGAGAAGCCTTCCCGATTAACTTCCCGATTAAATCATGCACACATATCTGTATAAACCTAATGCCTCGACATTTCCAGAATTTTTTCTTGACCATAGTGATCAAAACTGCTGAGAAGTATTGTCTGTTCAAGAAAGACCTGGCACACTACTCATGCATTCTTTCTACTCCTGTAAAGGAGAGACACTGAGTGGTAACTGAGACGCACACTTTTGAAGTGCATTCATTTGTCAGGTCACTTCTAATCTTCCAATGCTGACCTTGTCCTCTCCTTATTTTTTATCAAAAGATTGTTGATTACAATGATGATGCACTAACCAAGCGATACTGTGGCAACGAGTTTCCTGATCCATGGGAATCTTCAAGTGGTTCTGTCAGGGTCACTTTTAGCTCTAATGACGCCATCACTGGCGCTGGAGGACAGGCATACGTGAACTTCTTCCCATGCCCGACATACAACTGGGTTCCTGAACCCTGGGCGCCGGTGAGTTTGTTTAACCCTGACAAGATTTCCTTTTGCAAAAAGTTTTTGTTATAACAGGGGTTTCATTAAGAGCCAGCAGCCGGCGAAATTGACTGGTTACTCTCACGATTTCGCCGGCTACTTTTTCGGAAATTTGAACTCTTTCATAGCTAAAATATTGTTTACCTTCTGAAATGATACGCACAGGTTTCACAAGCTGTGTAATCAACTTTTCAACGGCTTTTACGTGAAACAAAATTTAGAAGACGAGCGACTACTACGATTGCCTTGTACTACGATGGAGCACGGTCTTGCGTATACTGCCGCAATAAAAATCGGAATTGCAACGGACGATTCTATTGGCTACCCGAATTGCAGATATATGTGGTGACATTTATATACCCCAATGAAACGGACATACTACACCTGTCGGCCGTCGTGAGCTCGACTCAAAATGGTCGATGAACAAATGAAGACAGAAGCGATCGCAAGGTCAGGCTTCGCTGTACGATCCTCGTTTAGAGGTGGACCAAGAAACAAGAGAAGGATAATTACGTGGATTTAAACTGTTTTAGAAGGCAATGACCTCATTTTTTTCTCACGAAAAAACTTCCCGATTACAGTTGGAATTTAGTAAGCCCACGTGCGTTGCACTTCGGTAGGCTTAAATGTGAAGGTATATGACCAGCTGGACGTATGATATATCTGCTTTTCGGTCTATCGAAGCCAATAAGAATGTCACCCAGAGTGGTTAAAATACGATCAAACCTCTAAATTCACTTCAAAAGCGATCGTCGGGTTAAATCCAAATGTGAGTTTCTGAACGTACGAATGTTCATATCCTATATCAAGGTTCTTACTTTGTATACCCATATAGTCAAATAACCTTGAGGGTCTTTGTTTCTATTTGTGAAATATGGTAATGATTGTCCGTTTTTTATCATTATCATTATATAAATTATCCTTTTTACCTCCCCAGTGGTATAAAAGTTCTTCATCTGCAGATTTTCATACCAAACATCATGGTTCTTAATTTTAAGCATAACATTGTACATTAAAGGGATATTAGCTGTATCTTTTGACTAATTTTTCACTACTCTGTTTCAATGTATCAACTACAGAGTTTTACTATAATTCGATCATCATGACCAATGTCCTGCTTGCCAACACAGCCTGTATATGTGAAGTGACCATCGTTATTGTTGATTAATGTATTCTAGTCCGGACCTGAATACAAAATTTGAACAATAACAATGCAGATTATACTCATATAGGGTATATTTATGAGCTAAATATTTGGAATTTCTCCATGGTTCAGGGATTCAAACCAGAAACTGCAGATGATACACAGAACAAACAAAATTTAAAAAATGAGCAAAGTTACAGCTAATGGATCTTTAATGAAAAGTTTCTCATTTACTGTGCTTAAAATGTGTTTCATCCAGGATGGCATCAACAAGGGGGATTTTCCCCCTTTACTAGACAATTTCGGGGGCATTTCGCCAGTTCATGTGTTCTACTTGTACCTCTAAGGTGTGACTGGCACCATTTCATGAAAGGGGGGGGGAGTGGTCCCCTTGACAAATTAATTGGGGTGCCAACATTTCAACAGAGGGGGAATCCCCTATCCCCTGTCTAGATGTAACACTGTACATGTATAATATCATCTACATATCAAATTTATATCATTAATAATTGTGAATTATTATAGTTTACCTCCTAAAAGCATAGAGGCTCTAAAGACTTGTTTTTTTGTTCAAAATATCGTCAACATTACCACATTTTATCATTTTTAATTATGAATTATCATATTTAGGCCTAATCTCCCAGGAAAATGGCTTTTATGATATGAACACAAATTGCCCTGGAACACTGCTGACAATTCTCCTGAAAATACTAGAAATTAATGTGACTGTGAGCTGTAAAATTGAATTTTAACTCATTTTTCAGGGTTTCCGGCCTTCCGCGGGAGGGGTGTTCCCCCTCCTGGACCCTCCCCCAACGACGACCGCTTTGTGGTCATAGCAGCTGCAAGCCGCCGACTTTTCCATTCTGGCCCCCTACTTCAAAACTTAATGAAACCCCTGTATAAGAGAAACACAAGAACAATAAAAATAGAATTTCAATTCTGAATATTGTTCACATGTTGCCGCGTTATTTAGTCGTTTCTTCAGTGACGTTAGGTAGTAAGCACTTTGAAACTGAATGACTTGAACTTTTGCTCAAATGTCGGCAAGGGAAATTTACACCATCCCGTTCCATAATAAAGAATAAAAATCAGGGGTCACTGCACAAAATTTGTTACTAGAGAAACAAATCACCCAATATTTCTGTATACTTGAAATTTACAATGGCCATCATTCTATGGGAACAAACTGGTGTTTTGATTTTCATGAAAATATCTGGTGAAAACTTTATTTTAATACTCAGTGAGCTTGACAATAAGCCCCCACAAGTGGTCGACCAACAGGACTATAATAAAAATCCAATGATTTCCAGAATAACGATGAGACTCTTTTAGATATTCCATATCTGCATATGCAATTCAAGACAGAATTTTCATTGTATCACCTGTTTGGTTGAAGGTGTCATATATTAAATCTGATGTAAAGATCTGGATACAGTGAAGGGGTGCTAATGCAACAAGAATAAGATCATAAAATAAGGTTTAAGCTAGTATGCGCCTTGAAATTGAAAGCCTTAAAAATTTTTGCTCAAACTTTCCTCAAAGAATCTTTCAATCATTCTCTTTCAAAATCAAGAATAATAATTGGGGATCATCATGCAAATTTTGGAACTAGAGAAAGAATTACCCAAGATTAACCGATATTTGAAATTCAAAATGGCCGCCATCCCTGTGTTAACTCTATGGAGAAAAATAAAATTTTCGAATTTCGAAAAACTAAGCCGGTGAAAAGTTTTCTTTCACAAAGAGCTTTAAAATGAACCCCCACATGTGGTATATCAGAAGAGAATTGTAAAAGTTTGAGAGTCCGAATGTCTGTCCCCGAGGTGCGTTCTAGTTTAAATTCATCACCGAACAAGTGATCAATAAATGCAATAAGTACACTGTCAAATTTCATAAAAGCTACACAAGCAAACCTGCTGTTATTAATTGCAACTGTAATATTATACGGTACTTCTATTTTTTTTTTCGATTCAGTGGGTGCATTGTTCCTCATGCTTAGCTTGAAAAGAGTCATACCCAGCAAAAGTTGACAATCCAGTAACATTGCAACAAGGCCACAAAGCTTGTTTGAAGATATATTGCCATTTGTGATTGGATATATGCCTCTGTTGTCATAATGAAACATGAAAAAATTGACAGATCAAAGGAAGGGGGGACGGAGAGAGAGAGAGAGAGAGAGAGAGAGAGAGAGAGAGAGAGAGAGAGAGAGAGAGAGAGAGGGGGGGCGATGGAGGGGAGAGAGAGAGAGAGAGAGAGAGAGAGAGAGAGAGAGAGAGAGAGAGAGAGAGAGAGAATGAATGAATGTCGGCAGCCTGCTTGCATGCTTGTTGACCATAGCATGTGGGTGGGAAGTGTATCATTTCAATACAGATACTTGCTGCCATGATCTCATCACAAAGCCTGATCTTTATTTTCCCCCCAGTGTGATGCCGAGTGTGATGGTGGTACCAGAGTACGTGTTGTAAACTGTCGAAGTACTGCCTCGAGAGACATTGTTGAGGATTCATTGTGTACATCTACCAGACCAGCAGACTCAGAACCATGTAATGAACAGCCATGTCAAGGTGAGAATTTCAATAGTAGTTATCTCTCATTTTCCCTCCGTATTCTCTTTTCTCCTCTAATCCCATCCCGACACCTTTTTTTTTGCCCTGTAATTGGTCAGTAGCCTGTAAGATTGTTCTGCACAGGTAATGTTGAATCAGTTGCAAGCAGTTTTGCCATTGCCTGTGTAGAAAAGTAAGAATAGAACCGCTAATGTTTAGAATAGAAATGAAATTTTCCAATACAAATACATTTTTTGAATGGCTTGTAGTGTTTATATTCAGTATATAAGGCACCCATTACAATCAGGTTATTGAAGCCGAATATTCCCCATAGGTGTTGCTCACAGGAAAGACTAGACTAGGGGGGGGGGGGGGGGAGGGGTGCAGAAAATCCTTAACATGGTACATTTCTTACCATTGTCCTTTCATTCTTAAGGAAAGATCTGTGATGAAAAAGATCAAAATTCACCGAGCTAAGCCCCTCCCTTTCAGGATGCATCAGTCCTAAAGACACATAGAAATGCTGATGTAGATGTCTTATTGTGGAATGTTTAATTACCCCTCTAATGACACTACAGAAGCTAACTGACAGAGACCCCTCGCCTAAGTGTTTTTATTACATAGTGTATTGACCCAGTTTTTATTTTTAGTTCATGTCGGTTGACATGCTTGCCACTTATAAGTTCGGTACATTTTACACTATTATTCATTTCCTTTAGATCATTTCAAGTGTATCACTTTCTCAGTATAGTTCATGACAAACATTGTGCTGCACATCCTGCATAATGGCGTTTATTTACAAAGGGTTCGTTGCATTGATCAGATAAAGATTCACCATCAGTCCACTGGATTGATAGAGGCATCAATTGTCTACTTCCTGAAATCCAACCTTTGTGAAAGAGCCAGCAGCTGTATTAAAGGTATACTGTCACCTGTTCAAATTTTGCCACAGTTACCATGGAAAGAGAAAATCTAACCAATCACAGATTTTAAGCGGGTGGCCGCTTTTTTAAAACAGCGCCCTCATATGGGCATTTTGAATACCAAGGAACGCTCCTTTGACCATATATGGGAATATTAATTTTACAGGTGACTGTATACCTTTAACCCTCTTTCTCCCAGGTGGGAATTAGTTGTAAGGTACTATGAACTTACCAAACAGTATCTACATCTAGTTAAAACTGAACATTAATTGCCCAGGCACCAGTTACTCTTATATATCCCAAGTCCTTTTTAGTAGTAACCCTTTACTATAAAATACTATCAAACACAGTAAACAGTGCAGGAGGCAACTACTTTGCTTTACTATGTCAAGCATAGCAACTGGGCAACCCATGACATGTTGCAACCAAGTCAGACTTAGTAACTTATATTAGACTGACATGGGAGAAAGAGGATTAACTTTTGGTGATTTTTTCACTTGTATCATCTTTAAAGGTATACTGTCACCTGTTACATTTTTGCCACAGTTACCATGGAAAGAGAAAATCTAACCAATCACAGATTTTAAGCGGGTGGCCACTTTTTAAAAACAGCGCCCTCAAATTGGGCACTTTGAATTCCAAGGAACGCCCCTTTGACCATATATGGGCATATTTAGATTACAGGTGACTACATACCTTTAATTTCAACTGTAGTTTCCTTCTACTCTCCGCAAAGCATTTTGAAAATGAGATACACACAGTTTTCAGCTTGGCAGCTCAGCCTGTACATGTGTAGACTGCATTGTTATTGTTGACACAAGTGAATTCTGGTCTGGACTAGAATTCAAATGTAAACAATAACTAAAGCATTTTTACACAAGCGTTGACAAACTAAATAGTTGGTATGTCTGCATACTATGGGTTGAAGGCAGAATATTTACTGTGGACGTACAAAACAAAATGGTCAACAATTCAACAAAAATTATCGCTACTGGCCCTTTGTAATGCTATTGCTGTACAAGATTTCACATTTCAGAGAGTTTGCACCTGCCAGTCAATTCAACTTTCCAGAACTGTTGAAAAAGTATTACGTGTATCATTTCTTATCTGACGTTCCATATTTATCCTTGTAGTTGATTGTGACATGGAAATCACACAGTCTGGTCAACTCTTCCAGTCTCCAAATTATCCAAACGAGTATGACAATAATCAGCACTGTCATGCCAGTGTTGCCAATGACATTGGATGTGTCAGGGTGGCTTTCATTGGTAACTTTGACATTGAAGCTGGATCAACAGAAGGAGTTTGTGATAATGACTTTGTAGAGGTAAGATTTAGTCCCCTTATTTCCATTAATGGAACAATCCCTTGGTATCAATTCAATGGCTTGGAGGTCAGAAAAGCTCTTTTCAACACCAGAAATGTCTATTTATTCAAACCATATGAAGCACTGTGTTTTGTTTGTTATGGGGAACAAGAGACTAGTTTTGAATTTCAAAGTATGATGACCAGGGCTTGAATTTCCTTTCTAGATGACAGTCAGGTTGGATGAAGACTGAAAGAGACTATACCCATGCCAGAGTTCCTGTCAAGGCATATTTTTGCGCTATTTGCGCAGTGTCTCTGACTGCCCTCGCGGTGAAATTTCATGTTTGGGCAACTTAAGTTTCAGTCATTTCGATCGTTATTAGTTTTGGTAACGATAAACATCAAAACTCGGGGCGAAATAATCTCAGTGCCGATTTTACTTCTACATTTTGAGTTTTAGTGCTCACGGGCGGCGTAAGCTTCAAACTGAACCCCCTAGCAAGTGAGGTAGAACAAACTGTTAAGTCCAAATATTGATCCCTGGGGCGCATTCTACCTTCAACCCTTCGAGTACTGTAATTTTTCCCACCAAAATTTTAGTGCAACATTTTAAAATTTTTATGAATTTTTCTGTAATGTTTTTGATAATTTTGAACCAAATGGACATCATATTTCATTGGCTAGAGTTTTTAATCAAAATTAAGGGAAAAAATCTGAAAAAATTGACTGAGGTATACTTTTTAAAGGTGACAAAAATTGGCTTTGTGCTCAAAGGATTAAGAAAGCCCTATTGTTTTCAAATTGAGATTTGGCACTGTGTTACACAGAGGGGCCATCAGCTTTACTACTATATCATAACTTTACCATCACAGAATATCACATTGTCAAGTGTTTTCACATAATAGTGATTTTTGTCCCCAAATAAAAATCTCCCAATAATAATAATTTTTCGCCCCTGTAGATTGTCGACAGGAGCAATGATGCTCTCACAAGAAGATATTGTGGCGACACAGCCCCAGCACCTTGGGAGTCAAGCAGTGGTTATGTAAATATCACCTTCCACAGCAATGACGCTGTAGTTGCTAATGGATTTTGGGCATACGTCACCTTCCAGCCCTGTCCAACTTATGCTTGGGTAGAAGGATCCTGGTCAGAGGTGAGACTGCATGCGCAATAATTAGACAATTTTTTTTTTTGTTCCTGCCATTTGAGATGTGCGGTAATTGTTCCTTGAAAGAATTTGATGACACGTTCACAAAGAGCATGTTTTTGCCTATTATGACATGTGAATAAACTTTCAGGTGAAGTTAAGAGTTGTTGCATGAAACTCCTTCAATTAAATCAGAGTACTTACTGTCATGAGTAGAAGTAGGTAGCCAAGAAAACGAACATTCACAGCGTTCAAACCGGTGATTGAATCAGGTGTGCTCCCTATCCTATTTTCATATTCACAAAGTTTCAGACGTTTTGATGAAACCCAAAAGTTAAAAAAAAAATTTCCACATTTATATATCACATCTATGTCTCTCTGACTGCAGTGTGATGTAACCTGTGACGGCGGTGTGAGAACACGAAGTGTGACCTGTCATAATACTCGAACCCAGACAGAAGTTAATGATGAGCTATGTCCACCTGCCTTGAAGCCAGCGGAATCTGAAGCATGCAACGAACAACCATGCCCACGTAAGTAGAGACGTGAAGTGGAAAGTTGCATGCCTGCTCTGGCAGTTATAGTTACAGTTTTGTTCATTGTTCGTGGCACACTTTGCTGACCTTGGCAATGCAGTTGCTGGTTCTTGAAAGACGTGTCACCTCCTTCAAAAACTAGTGGCAACAATAGGGCTGTGTGTGGTTACAGGTTTGTTACTAAATATAGCTGCACATGCGACATTGGGCACTGCTGCTTGAAATGTGGACAAGATTTTGTCACTGTTGCATGCATGGCTGTTGTTGCATTTTAATTTAGATAGTCTGGCTGTAAATATATATCTTTTGGTATTCATTGTTACACCATAGTTACCTACTTGTCATTCTTGCTTCCATGATTTCCAAAACGGTGATCCAAAAATGTGGAAAAATATTTATTTTTGCATACTGATGGGAGAATGACATAATTTGTGAACAGCTCTATTGAAAAAGTTTTACCATGCTCTATGGCTCAGGTTTGCCAGTCGTGCAAGATCTCCACATTATAACACATTTTAAAGGGATATAGTCGTCGGAACTGCGCCTGTGCGAGTTTCTTGTTTACAAACAATGTATTTCATGCACGATACCAAGATGCACCTCATCATCATAGCTGCAACATTTAAATTATACGATGATAGATTATGACAGACATGTTTTAACTGTCATCAATCACCATTGTGCCTTGGATACATTGTTGCCATGGGTCGTATGGGTCCCATACGACCTTTGAGCGCAGTTCCGACGACTGTTAGTGCAAAATTTGGTACAGTAACTGTAGACTGATACTCTGCCCTTGCAAAGCTTGTTTTGATACCGTTTCTTTTCCCTTTCTGGTACTTTCAGCTCCAAGCTGTGACAGAGTGGTAAACACCATGGAAATGATTGAGATCACTGCTAATGAATATCTCAACAACAGAGACTGTCAGATTACAATCACCAACCCCAGTGGATGCATGATTCTAACCTTCTCAAGAATTGACATTGAGCCTGGTGACACAGAAAATGAATGTTCCAATGACTACCTAGAGGTAAGGTTAATTGATCCACACTCTTGCATCATCATGATATACCGTACCTCCTACTCAATGATTCCCTTCACCCACCTTCCCTTCTTACTTCCTGGGTTCAAATTTATTGATTTCTGTAGTGCTGAAGGTATGCTGTCTAAAAAATATCCCAGTTTTAATCATAGTGCGTTCTTCAAAGCAGCATATCAACAAAACTTTTGGCATCTAATGGAGCATTCCCGTCCAAGACATGTGTCGCCTCAGTACTTGAAGTAAAAGTACATTCATAGCACACCTCAACTTACTAACCCCCCCCCCCCCCCCCCTTTGATTTTGATACCTGCAGGTTGATGATCTTGCAAGTAACGTGGAACCGCCAAGGTTCTGTGGCACAGAAGAGCCACCAAACTGGCAGTCAACCGGTGGAGTGGTGGTACTTCGCTTCCACACAAATGACGCTGACACCAGAAGTGGTTTCCAAGTTTTCCCGGTCTTTGGTGTATGCCCATTGTATTCATGGAGTGTTGGACAATGGGGTCAGGTAAGTGCATGTTAGGACACTACTTCATACCGGTATGAATGGTATATTTAATACCAATCCATTAATCCATCTATCTGTCCATACCATGACATATGTACCTATACACACACACACACACACACACAATACAGTACATTCATAGTACATGCATATACGCCTACATTCATACATAATGGTACATACTGTACATACAAACATATATCCATACTGGTACATATACGTACATTAATACATACATTCATTCATTTATTCATTCATTTGTATGACCCTAAATGAGGTACGTTTATACATAAGAAAGTACAAACGATCATGCAATATGCATGCATGCACACATACTCCTGATGCCAGCATATATTTACATGTATATCCTGTACACTTACTAATGTATTCAGGAAGGAAAACCTTTTCAATTGGTACCGCACTTGGCCACCAGTGTCAGTTTTGAAAGCTTTCAATCAAATGTAACATTTTTCAATCAGAAATGAAATAAATGTGTTTAGCCTAACTGAATAATGTGCCTCTGTAGTTAATTTGTTGACCTCCGAATATAACAGCAGTATTACAAGAGAGGGTAGGACTTAAATCCCTGTACTAAACTGATTCACATATCCTGTGCCATTTTCATGTCATGATATTAATTTGCTTTTTTCTTGCTAACTATAAACAGTGTGATGTAACCTGTGGCGGTGGCACCAGGACACGTTCCGTGACCTGTCAGTTGCAAAATCAACAGCTAGTGGCAGATGGCCTCTGTACAGCACCAAAACCTTCAGAATTAGAAGTGTGCAATTCTGACCCATGTCCAGGTGAGATATATATGCCCATTGACCACTAGAAATAAAGTAACCGGAAATCTGTTTTCCCTTTAGTTTTCCATACTTGACCACAACACCAGAATAATAACATGCATTCATGTGACTCATCATCTACAGAAAGAAGTATGGAATAATGTTTTCTTAGAATGCAAATTTCAGCACAAATTTAGATACAACTAGAGTAAACAAATCCTGTATGTCATGGGAGTATACCGGTATATGGTACAATTGCCTAATGGATCAGTTGACCTATCAAACTAGCTGTGTCATAGCCACTCACATGCAAGTTCACAACAAATTTTTTTATGATTTCAAAAGCCAGCATTAAGCAACCATCAAGGAAGCACATCTGACAATCTTTGAAAAAACTTACAGACAGGGTCCGTACGCTTCTGGAAGGTCCTGGAAAAGTCCTTGAAAATGAAATTGAGTCCTGGAGAATTGATAATCCTCCCACAATTTTCAAAACACACAAGCTGATCATTTGTGATATCAAATTATGTAACCTGATACATAAAAACATTGTATCACAAAAATGACACCCAAAAATGGTATTTTGGACCTCAAAAAGTCCTTAGAAATTGCTGAAAAAGTTCTTGAAAGTCCTTGAATTTCAAGTGATTTTGAGCATATGAACACTGTAAGGCTAGAGATCCCAGCAAGAGCAGTTTACTTAGGGTGGAGTGGACTAGACAACAGTGTCCAGACTGTTATTCTGTATGACAGATGGAAAATAATAATGTTTACAGAACTACTAAACAAGATCAGAGGACCATCAAGTGCTCTTGATAAGTGACCTCCAACCACCAAAACCAGAAGGGAGTTGCTGACCCCTGTGATTCAAGAGATTCTTACTTTTCCCTGATCAGTGTGAGCAATTTAATTGCCCTTCTGATGGCCAGTAAAAGCTGTAACTTTTGATGACTTTTTTGCTATTTGGCTTTGAATGCCAGTTGTAAGTTCTTAATCTTCTCCCCAAAAAGCATATCGCAACACCCATCATTCAGCCTTGTAAACACTACCGGTACGTCTGTAGGTGTAAAATGCACTGTCATTGTCCACATTAAATTCTAGTCCAGACCAGAGTCCATTTTCAATAATACAACCCTTTTCAGAATTAGAGCGCGAAGCCACTGCAGTGAACTGCTATAAAACTGCTTACACTAATTAGTTTCAGCTGTAGCCGTGGCCACTTTGGTGTTGAACAAGGCTACTTGATAAAGACCAAAAAGTCTGCTTGTACAAAGGCAAAACTAGCTCTGTCTGAGGCTCGAGTTGTAAATGACAGTTTACGATTGGCACCCTGTGTTCAAAATTAAGATACAATGTAACATTACCATGCACTGGTCCATGTACAAATCTTTTTTATTTCAACTTCCTCAGACAAACTGTCTGCATGGGACATACAATGTTGTCGACTTTGCCAGCTGGCTACAGCTGAAACTAATTAGTGTGAGCAGTTTTATTGCAGTTCACTGCAGTGGCTTCGCGCTCTAATTCTGAAAAAGGGTAGTAATGCAGTCTGCATATGTACAGGCTGGGATGAGAAGCTCAACACTGTGTATCTCAACATGCTTTGGGAAGTAGATTAGAAACTGCAGTTGACACTAAAATGATTTATATAATCATGAAGCAGCTGTATCTTTAACAAGAGAATGAAAGAACAGATATGACGCAACCCACTAAAATATTATCTCTGTTTCCACAGGTTGTGATGCAGTTTTTACCACACAAGGTTTCATCCAATCACCAAACTATCCCAGTAATTATGTCAATGACCTGACTTGTGTGACAACTATCAATGCTCCATCAAATCTCTGTGTACGCCTCTCGTTTGTTGCATTCTCCCTGCAACCCGGGTCCAGACCTGGCCTCTGCGATACTGACTATGTTCAGGTAAGATACAAAATGTGTATACACTACTGTTCGCTGTGTACTTGTTGTTGCAGAGGTGGTAGTGTTGGTGGTGGTTATGAGAATGGGTACGAAATTTGCATGGTTAAAGGGACAAAGTTGGCCATTTTTCATGAATTTTGTTTGATGCAAGATACTACATATTGTTTGATATGTTGAAAGATAATGAATGGGTGACCATTCATATATTCAACCCTGGTTTTAGACAAATTAGATGAAACCATCACGAAAGTGAATTAATGGTCATGACCATTAATTCATTTTCAGGATGGTTTCATGTATCGTGTTGCTTGGAGTGTTCTTTGTACAGTAATGTTTTCCTGCGCAATACCATATAGTGAACACTCCATGCACCTGTTGCTATGTGTACGTGTTCTGTAGGGACAGCAGTGTAGCAAAGCACCTTATTGGGCAGGAAACGAGTTAACACATGCTCAAGGCTCCTGCGTGTCCTCATACGGCAGCTTCCTAAACTGGCTACCCGTCTATTTTGTGTTAGGTCGGTGACACAAGTCATGACAGTTGCTATATATTTCTTCCCAAACACAAATATGGATGCCTTTTTAATTGTTTCAAATTGTAAAGTTATCTTAGGAAACATTATCAAGTGCAAATCTTGATCAAATTAAAAATTTTGAAGCCGTAACCATGAAGTGCAATGACTCACTCACAGACATTATGGAACTGCAATGGCAGCAACTATGCTGTCAAGGATTGTATTCTTATCGCTCTGCAGTAAGGCATGCGTATCGGTGAGCTGCTTATATGGTTGGCATCTGTAACCCCACTTCGTTAGCTATAACTGAGCTTATAAATTCCTTCTCTGATCATTCTTTGTTAATGTTTGGTAATATACCGGTAAATGGTAAATATTTATATCTAGTGTAAGCTTCACCACTTTTGACCTGCGTCAAGAAAGTACAAATACTGTGCTCGTAATGAAAATTATGGATGTATTGAAATCTGATTGGTGAGAATGATAAGAATTGCGGTAAAGATTGGTTCTGATCTTTCTTGATCTTGTTACCACAGTCGCTCTTATATTCACAAAATGGCTCAAAACCTGTTCCTTTGTGTAGTGAAAAGAAACATCAACTGAACAGATGGCAAATGGGTTTTAGTCACTATCTTTATGGCTCTTGTTTCTTGTCTGCTTTTTTGTTCCATAGGTGACAGATCTAAACAATCGTGCGATGAATGACATCATGTGTGGAGGAGATTCCCGTTTGTTCAACTCACTCTCATCAGATGTAGAAATTGTCTTCCATTCGGATGAAAACTTCACTGACTCTGGATTTCAGCTGTATGCCAACTTTGTGGCCTGTCCACAGTTTGCCTTCATACCAGGAGAATGGGGTGAAGTAAGTCTTAGTCGATTTCCCAAATTTCGTTTATTTTACCAAGGAATGGGAAGATAAATGCCAAATAACTCTTGACCCAAATGTTGTATTCAAAATTCGAGATCCACACTTAACCTTTGACCCTTGGTTTCATACCCAAAATCAGAAATTGCAATAAGACCGGACCGTAGACCCCGGTGTACTCAGTCAAACTAGAGATTCAGGTGCAAACCTTGAATCAGGTTTTCATATTCAAAATTAAAGATCTACCAGTATGTATGACCCTTGACCACAGTCTTCATGTTCAAAATTAGAGATCCATGTATGATCTTTGACCCCAGTGTTCATAATTATTCATAAATAGAGATCTACATATGACCCTGTGTCCACAAATTTGATGTCAGTCTCAGCTCGCATATGACAGGTGTGGTAGTGAAAAGAAAACAAACTGAAGCTAATGAAAGGGACAGTGGTTGTAACTTTGATAAGATTCCTGTGGTCTTTGTTCTACAAATCAAGCTCACTTTTTCCCATTGTTCATAGTGTCATGAAATACCAGGAGTTGTCCTTACAAACAAGGCACTGTTTACGCTGTGCAATGTGAACATTAGTAAATAAATTTTAGTCCAGATTTAATCAATAAACGATAACATTTGACATTATTGGCGTTTGAGCTGTGTTCAGATCTCGGACACTTGGCATATTGCCAAGAGTTTGTGTGGGCAACAAGAAGCAAGCACAATAATGCAACAATGGAAGATACTTCAAAATGTAGAGCTGTAACTGTGACATCTGTATGACTCATTAACCCTTTTCCTGCCAAATCCATATTTCACCACCAGGTCAAGATGGTTAAAATTAATGAAACACAACATATTCCATATGATGTATTTGAACATAATACTGTACATTTGAAATGCTGTAAACTTGATTTTTTTGGACTAAAGATGCTATAACAGACCAAGCCAAGTGGGTGAAAATACGTCATGTTTTGGCTCAATACCGCTTTTTACTGACTTGGCTGATGGGGAAGTGATACTGTCTGGCAGGAAAAGGGTGAAAAGGCCAGAGTAGCTGTAACATTCGATGAATTTTTTTTCCATTGTTTTAGTTTGTAATGGCAACAACAGCTTCTTGTTCTACTTCCCAAAATCATGTTGAGATACTAGTATACAGTACTCAGGTTTTCAACGTGATCAGCTCATACATTTGTAGACTGCATTGTTGTTGTTGACAGGTGAATTCTGGTCCGGACTAGAACTCATTCACAATAACAGTATGTTTAGCAAACTAAATGGCGTTTCAAAATGCTTTTGGGAGTAAAACAAGAACTTGTGATTGACATTCAAAACAAAACAAATCAAAAAAGATTTGTCAAAAGTTATACTACTGACCCTTAACCCCTTGCACCCTGACCCCATGGTGACCTATGATATCATACTGACATTATTTTCCAAGCCGGGGTCAAAGGGTTAAGACTACATAACAAATATGAAAGAACATTGGAGGGGCATCCTTAACCTTTCACCCCTAATTCCTTGTAAACAGGTCCACACTAACCATTGATAACAATGGGTTTGGGCCAAACCATGGTAGTGAAGGGGTTAAATGTACTTTTTTGTATTTATTTGACTTTCTTCTTTTCCAACAGTGTGATGTGACCTGTGGAGGTGGTACCAGGACTCGTGCTGTGGAGTGTCGACGTGTATCTGACAATGCAGTCGTGCCTGATGCACTGTGCACTGGATCAAGACAGCCTACAACAGAACCTTGCAACTTTGAAGAATGCCCTGGTAAGACACCAACTGGTTACAAGATCTCTTTGTGTATTAAAGATGTCAATGGTAGTTTTCAAATCGCTATCTTTTTTTAAATGGTTTTGTTTTTACAACAAACATCGCTCACATTCTCCATAGTCTCAAATAAAACTGCAATCGATGACTCAGTCTTTCACTTTCATCCGGAAGAATGACATGTCCACATATTCTTTCAAAGTTTATAACTGGTATAATCTCAATATTTGAATTGTCAGACTTTGTACCAACATAGAACACTGTAGCGTTTGCGTTCTCTGATTTTGAGAACAATTTATATAAACTCCCACTTTAGCCCTGCAAGCTATAAGTCAGTTTGTTCAAGGTAGATTCTGTTCCTACCCTTTGTAAATCTACAGTACTTTCACTCTTGACTCAAAACATTCCTCCTGACTCCCATTTGTATTTTTTTTCACAGCTTGTCTAGAAATCTTCACCGAAGGGTCTTCGACAATCAGCTCTACAAATTATCCCAGTGCCTATCCGCCCAACCAAGACTGTGTCTACACCATCTCCAATGAAAATGGCTGTGTCAATATCGTGTTTCTGACACTTGACATTGAGCAGGGAAGCCAAGTTGGCGTGTGTGATAATGATTATCTCAGGGTCAGTTGAATGTCATTATTATATCGCTTTACCAAACTCTGCTTCCAATATTTTGTAGACTATGGAAAAATGCTTGAATGCGATTCAGCTTGAATAATGCATTTGAAAGCACACTACAGAAAAAAACTAACATTGACTTACCTCTTGTGATTACTCCGAGAAAATCTCCTTTTCTACCATCATCTTATATAATTTTGCCCCCATAGAAATATATGATAACATGGTGTAGTGACAGTTGAATTTTGATCAAAACCTAATAACCTTGTTCACGGTTACAGGTTTGTTACTAAATATAGCTGTACGCGCGCGACATCGGACACGCAGCTTGAAATGCGGACAAATTTTATCAATGTTGCATGCGTGGCTGTTTTTGCAGCTTGTACTCTGAGTCGTGAATATGTTTTTTACTATTCACTGTTACACTAGCACTGAGATGTATTTTCGTCGTTCTTGCATGCGTAATTTTCAAAAGCGTAATCTAAAAATGCGGACAAATATTTATTTTTGCATATTAATGAGAGAACAGTGACGTAAACTGTGAACGACCCTATTGACATGTGTGCTGTTAAGAAAAATCACAAGTGAAAAATGCTAAATATGTATTTGTTTTTAATTAATCTGTTTAATTCATCCCCCTACAGTACAGTAACTAGCAAGATGACTGTTATATTGTGATACTGAATTTTGCAAAACTTGCAAAAGGCAATCTAAAAATGTCCACACATCTGAAGAAATGATAATACTTTGACTTTTGTTCTCACTTGCCTTGTTCATATACCAGTAGTTTGACTTTCTCAGCAAAGGCTTGATAAAGCTTGTCCAAAGTTCCAGATTTAGAAATGCTGAAAGTTAACCCGAAGTCTATTTTTGTCTGTTTAAAAAATAAACCCAAGTCAATTTTTCTCAGATTTTTGCCAAAATTTTGAGAAAAAAGTGTAGCTAATGAAATGTTAGGTCTAGTTGGTCCAAAATTATCAAAAAAATACAGAAAAATTCATGAAAATTGCTAAAATTTTGCACTAAAATTTTGGCGAGAGAAAATTACAGCACTCAAAAAGTTAAATTCAGTTACATGATTTCTTGTACAAGTGTCTGCCCAGTTATTTCTTGCTACCTCTGCTACAACAAAACTACTTCATCTTATCGATGATATTTCTTCCCTTTCAGATTGAAGATGCCAACTACCCCTTTTTGACGGAGACATACTGCGGTGGAGTCATCCCACCAAACTGGTTCTCGGCCAGTGGGTCTGTAAACATCACTTTCCACAGCAATGGGGCTCAAGAAGGCACTGGATTCAACCTGTTTCAGTCATTTCGTCCATGTCGTACCTATGACTGGGTGGCAGAAGGCTGGGGAACAGTAAGTGTTGGCAAATTTCATTCTGAGGCTGACTGTGTCTCAGGGACAGTTTTTTTACACTAATGTTCACAACGTTACGCATTGAAACTTATTTGGAAGCCAGTGCAGTAAATGAAGCCATCCCTATCTTGTTTTCTGAACATTAAAATTTGATTTTTCCCATCAAAGTTAACACAGAGATTGAGGCATTTTGAATTTCAATTATCGGTGAATCTGTTAGTGATTTGTTTCCCTTTAATCAAATTTGCATACTGATCCCTAATTCTTATTGTTGATGGTGAAAGAGAACGCTTTATAGTTTCTTTGAGGAAAGTTTTGTCAAACTCCTTAAACTTACAGTTTCAAGGTACATTCTGCCATAAAGGGACAACATGTTTACATTACGGTGTTTATTGTATTGTGGTTTATTGGGGTTCATTCACATGCCAGAGCTGAGAACGGTCACATCATGTTTGGAGCTGACCTGAAACTTCAATTTTCTGAAGATAAAATGACAATAAAACAGCTTTTGTGGTACGTTGAAATGGATATGTGTATTTCCAAGTTCAGGAGGAAAAGATGAAAATCACACAACTTTCTGAGCAAAGATGATGGTGATATAGGGTGAAAAGTCTAGCTCATCAACCAAAAGAGAATTGAAAATTTTATCAACATGTCGCTGTGGAAACACCAAGGGGTCTGTTTGAATTCTTTTTTTTAAGGGACAATGGCTAATGAGACACATTACTGAGCATGCTACATGTCCAAAGAATTGAGAGTTTCATGTGCAACACAACCTGGCCCTTTTGCACACATTAGAAAATGTAAATTTTTTTCCCATGGATTTATTACAAGCTACTAAAAATTGTTCTAACATACTTTGTGTACATCTTTGTTAATAATGCTACGGGGTAGTGGTTCCATATGTGGCATTTGGTTGATCATCAAGACAAAAGTATAGAAAAGTTATCAATACCGTCAGTTGGCAAAAATTTTCATCCTTGTGGAAATGCATTTTTTTGTCCAGAAATATGTAACCATTATGCATGAAATCATTTTTGTAAAATTAAACAATTGGCTTCTCTTTTCTCACCAGTGCTCAGTAACCTGTGGAATCGGTACTCATTCACGTGCTGTTGAATGTCGTGACACCATCACCAATGCACTCGCACCAGCTGACTCTTTGTGTGTGAATGAAAAACCTGTCTTAGTTGAAGCATGCAGTGATCAACCCTGCGTTATCAGTAAGTAAACAGTAGTGATTTTCAACATGTTCCATAGCAAAACAGTTATACTAAATTGTGTCATTTTTTCTAACCAAGATTGTGATACTTAATGAAAAATTTGCCAAAATGGCAATTATTTAAATGGCAATTATTACATTCCGTAACAAATCTACACTTTCAAGTAACAAATCTCTGTGACTTACCATGTAGAACAATATGCCTATACTGACCAGACACAGAAATGGTCAGGTTTTAGGATATTTCATTTTAACTCTGTGTACTTGTCTTGGGCTTCAGGTATGTGCATGGATATGCACATAAGTGCATCCATATCTGTCTAGAGTGGTTTCTCAAACATGCAAACCTGGCACCAAAGACTTTGTTCTGTGATACAATCAGTGTTTCACCTTTATTTTGTGAATTGTCTCCCAACAGATTGTGATGAGACTGTCACAAGCAATCAAATGATCCTCTCCTACGGCTCACCAGCAAACTACGAAAATGATTTAGATTGTGTGACAACAGTCACAAATGCCAATGGTTGCATTAACTTTATCTTCTTGGAGTTTGATGTGGAGGCTGGCACTACTGAGGGAGTCTGTGACAATGATTACCTTATGGTTAGTATCACAGTTCTGTGTGTTATAGTTGCCCTACAGAGGAATGTTTTTTCTCATTTTCTAAAAATTGTGATGCTATTGCAGCAGTAAAGGAAGAAAATATCAAAAAGGAGACTCCGAAGGCTTGCTATGAAAAAAGGATATTGTTTGCACTCAAAGAAGAATGACTTCTATAGTACCTTGCTATACGAAATAGTTTGAAAATTAAAATAATGGAGGAGTAGATTAGAATAAAAGGCATTACATTAAAATTTTAAAATGATAATGTAATTTCAAATATGTGTTATGCAGTTTGCTTTAATTAAATGGCCTTCAGTGTTCTCTGCAACTTTGAAAACAGGAGGATGGCCAGTCTACACAAGAATGCATAATTTGCATAATTTTTGTTGCAAAAATGTATACTCTTGGACAATTGTTAACAGACGAATAGATTGCTCCAAAAACAGAGTGGAGTGGCCTACCCCCAAAATCTCCAGGTGGAGAACCCTGGGCCTTTAACTCTGGAATAAAGCGCCGCACTCTGACCACTTCTGTGTGTTCTATGGCAAATGGAGGCTGAAGGCACTGTGTAACAGTGGTACAAACAAGTTCATATCAAGGAAAGCGTGCAAAGGAATTGATACACATGGTTCTATCTATGTTTCTGTTTGTGGTTTTGTTTGTACTCTAGTCCACACTGCAGGCTTGACCCATGGTGGTGATACTTATTTTTCTGACAATATTGAGGAGAGTCTCCTTCATCCCATTTTCATTTTTTGTCTCCAGATTGAGGACATCAATGGAGGTCTGTCAGAGAAATACTGCGGGGTGTATTCTCCGAATCCATCCTTTAACTCTGTGACCGGAAACGTTCGACTGACTTTCCACAGCAACAGTGCAGTGACCAGTTCAGGCTACCGGATTTTTGCCTCCTTCGGCAGCTGCCCACAGTTTGATTGGACCGTAGGTCAATGGGAAACGGTATGTACCCAAGTATCTCAGACAGAAAATGAATATTTTACCATTGTCAGCGCTAATTAAGACAAGCAATTTCACCTTTAAACCTTGACCCTATTCTCTTTGTGACATTTGACATAACATACAACTGAAATGTTGCATAGTGTTTATAACCCATACTGCTCATCGCAGCGGACACACATGAATAATCCCAATGTTCTATAAGCCCAATAATCCAAAGAAAAAAAAAGACGATTGATTGCTCAGAAGACTGTGGCCAGTTTCTTTGTTCTCTGTGGCAATCATTAGAGTTTAGTTCTGAAATTCTGACAGGACTTGAACTCAGTCATCAAGAATTACAATGTGCCTCTCCTGCAACCAGCCTTAATACCCACTGTGTTGATTTTCTTGATGTACCCATATTCACCATTGATACTTACATGTATGTCCTTTGCAGATACAAGTATTTAACCGATGTTCGCGACTGCATGTTGCATGAGTGAATTATTCAAGTGTATTAAAATAACATAGTACAATCAACTCCTGTTTCGTTTATTTCCAACAGTGCTCTGCGGCGTGCGACGGCGGTGTTCAGACTCGCACAGTAGAGTGCCGCAATGTCCAGACAAATGCCCTAGCATCAACTGACACACTCTGTACCCAGACGAAACCTGACGTTAGCCAGGACTGCAACACCCAACCTTGTGAACAATGTAAGTCTAGCAATACTCATTCAGTCTCCTCTTACGGTGATACTGAGAAATTCAACATCCACAATGCTGGCAACCCACTAAGTTCACATTTTTGCTGATAAGTTCGTATAGTTTTCTTTTCACTTTTTTGTTTCAATGCTATCTGAAGCTACCTCAAACTTGTAAACATAACTGATTCAGTTACATAGCGCTGAATTCAGGGATAAGTTTACTTTCCACTTCAGGCAACATGGATTTTGAATATTCTCTCAGATTTTTCAAATTTGTTCAAATTTAAAACGAGTTACAAAGTGGACTTTTGCCATTTCAAATCAGGAGTTTCCTAAGCTACCATCATTATCCATGTGCTGAGAGAAGTGTCTTGAAAATCAATCCACTTATGTGTAGTACATGCATCGAAACTGAAAGACTTGAACATTTGCTCAAACATTCCTCGATGAAACTTTCAAACATGCTCAAAATCTAGACTGTAATTTTCCCCATAGAATTACTGTAGGGATATAGCAACTATTGAATATCAGAGATCAGTAAAGTTTAAGCAATATTTCTTTAGCACCAAAATTTACACAATGACCGTTGATTTTTTATTCTAGACTTTAAAGGTATACTGTTACCTGTTCCAATTTTGCCACAGTTACCATGGAAAGAGAAACATTTAACCAATCACAGATTTTAAGCGGATGGCCGCTTTTTTAAAAAAAAGCGCCCTCACATGGGCATTTTGAATACCAAGGAATGCCCCTTTGACCATATATGGGCATATTTAGATTACAGGTGACTGTATACCTTAGAGAAAAGGGTTATTTTCCTTCAGGAAAACTAGAGCAAATGTTTGAATCTGTCAGTGTTGAGGGACTTAAAGTTTTTAATCCTTATCCTGCCAAGATCATATTCACCGTTTGGTCAGGTTGGTGAAAACCAGTAAGGCATAACATGTCCAATATGTTGCTAAACAAAAATGTGAAGGCTTCTGAACACCTAGATATGATTTTTATTGACCAAACTTGCTACACATACCAAGCCAAGTAGGTGAAAATATATTACACATTTGGCTCAACACTTTACTGACTCAGCAGATAGGGAAGCCATTCTGTATGGTGGGATTTTAGGTTTATGAAGGATTAAACCTTGAAGATAATCCCCTGCTGTGTGATTTTTTTATCTCACTGTATTATGACTTACTTGCCTCAATTTCAGACTGTGATAGAGCTCTGACAGTCAGTGGTGGACAACTCACATCACCTGGTTACAGTGGTAACTACGACAACAATGAAAACTGCCAGAATAACATCATCAATGTGAATGGATGTGTGCGCCTGACCTTTGCTGACATGGACATACAAGCAGGCACCACAGAGGGCGTATGTGACAGAGACTACCTCCAGGTATCTGAAGTTTTCTCAAATCAAATCAACATCGGCTGTTTTCCAGTCTCTTTATTCTTTATTAATTTTCACAGGGATTTGCTTTTATTTTTTGATGAGGGGCACATCTTCACATGGATGTAAATTCAGAAATATGCCATCAGATTAGTTCAAATCCTTATTTGGCATTTTGCCAAAGGATTTCACTTTAGTGGATTCGTGTCTCAAACACCAACAGAAACAAATAGTGTCTTTGCAGAAGAAGTGGACATGTGGCTGCCACAAATCTTGCATAGTATCATGGTGCGGAAATAAAATGCATGCTTGCGAGAATTCTCACAGTAAAGATGGACTAACTTTGCCATCTTTGCTGTGAGAATCTCGCTATCAAATCTCAGTGAACTGTTAACGCTCTTCTAATATTCCCCTTCAGAATTGAAGAATATGAACATTTCCTATATCAGCGAATAGCAACGCAATGATTTGTGTATAAATTACCCTTTCACTATCATGCTTTGACCCCAAACCCATTGTTGTCGATGTTGACTGTGCATGGACCTGTTTATAGGGAATGGGATGAACAGGTTAAATGCCAAAATTTCCAAGTAACCCACCAAGTACAAATTTTCTCCAACCCTTGTTTTAAGGTAGTTTGTGCCTTGAAAGTGAAAGACTAAACTTTTGCTCAAACTTTCCTTCATGAAACTTTCAGCCATTCTCCTACAAAATCATGATTAAAAATCAAGGGTCACAGTGCCAATTTTGATACTAGAGAAACGAATAACCCAAGATTTACCAATATTTACAATTCACAATGGTCACCATCCTATGGACAAAAATTAAATTCTAGATTTTCGAAAGACTAAGCTGGTGAAAAGTTTTCTTACTCCAAGAGCTTTAAAATGAACCCCCATGAACCCCCACAAGTGGTATATCAGAATAGAATTGTAAAATTTTGAGAGTCTGAATATCTGTCCCCTAAAACAAGTCCCCAAGCTGCTAACTGACCAGGGAACTGCCTTCTGTTATTTACATAATATGCTGTGATAACATGAAACAAAATGACTGAAATGCTTGTCCTGAAAAAATGTACAATGGAAGAAACGTACTCATTGGATCATCACCGTTAAAAGCAATAACATTGTGTAACAGATTTATTCTGGACTTCAGAACTGTTACTCTAATACTTAAGATTTTCGAGAAACTAGTGAATGTTAGTCAGTGAAAGGTAACATTTTATGGCAAATAGGACGAACTGAGCGTGAACTTGAAAATGAAAGACCATGTCTGCTGACTTCAATTTCTTAACACCCCCTCCCCCTTACAACTACTACCACCACCACTACTTCAAACATTCAAATAATGTGTAGATGACCACTTGACTAACAAGTGAGATATTCATGTTCTCGTTACATTGGTGTTTATTTTTTTCTGTTTCATAGATCACAGACCTGACCAGCAGTGACGTCACCTTATACTGTGGAAGCACACTTCCCTCTCAACAATGGCTGTCCACCGGCAGCAGTGTCAATGCTCTGTTTGTCAGCGATGGCTCTGTCACAGGAAGGGGCTACAGCCTGATCTACACCTTTGAGAATTGTCCCACATACACATGGGCCTTTACATCATGGAGTACAGTAAGTCCCATAATTTAGTCTTCCAAAATCTCATCAACCTTCAAAATATATCCTGAAATGTCCTGTCCCACATACATGTGGGCCTTTACATCATGGAGTACAGTAAGTCCCGTAATTTACTCTTCCAAAATCTAATCAACCTTCAAAATATATCCTGAAATATCCTGTAGCTGGAACTTTCAATGAGTTTTTCATTATTTTGCTTTTATGTAGACTGCAAGTTCTTGTTCTACTCTCCTAAGCATATTGAAATGCTCACTATATCTCTCTGCGTAAAATGCAGTGTTATTGTTTGAGTTCTTCTCCAGACCGGAATTTATTGTCAACAAAATGAGTGAAGGCAACACATGTACTGGCTGAGTTTGTAAACTGAATGCTGTGTTTATCTTAATTTTGAGGAGTAGAACAAGAAACTGTTGCAGACATTATAAAAAACAGAAAAAACCTGAAAAGATCATCAAAAGTTACAGCTAATGGCCCTTTTAACATCAGGGGTTTACCAATCATGTAAAAGACAAGCTTGAAAATTTGCCTGGATTATCTTTTAGGTCTCCAGTACAAGGAATCCAATCGAGTGAGTCAGAGCTCACTTGTGTCTGTTAAAAAGACTTCTTCCGTCAACTTTTTTTTTTTACTTCTGTCAAACTACCATACTTCTATCCAGAGTTCAAAGGTCATAAAGCACAGTATTCCCTTTGTGCTTATTGTGCAGGGTGTTTTAGGGATTGAATGTATGCACTCTCCCTGATTTAAAGCTGTTATTTTACCATTCTGACCACAGTGTTTATAAATGTTATTCAAAGTTATTTTTCGTCTGGTTATAGGCTAAGCAAGTTATTTTGAAACAAAAAATTGTCTAAATAAACATATTTCATGTTACAGTGGAGCTCACTATTCAATACTGCTTTCATTTAACATGTGTCTGACTGAATGGATATGGTTTAATTGCCCTCAGTGAATTCTGGACAGGACAGAAAAATAAAATTCAGCTGCCCAAAATATTATCAGATATTCTACACACATAGGCTGCGTAGACAAACTGAATTGTGGTCAATTCAACACAACTTTGTGAGTGGCACAAGAAACTGTTAATTACCATTAAGATACGAACAGTGACAGTATATGAACAGTGACAGATGTCAGAGCTTTCATGTTACTCTCTTTTTTATTTTTTCAATTTTTTTTTTTCATTTTTTGTTTCAGTGTTCAGTAACATGTGGTGGTGGAACTCAGTCCCGCACTGTTTACTGTCAGAATGAGAGCGGCGGCATAGTCTCGGATGACCTGTGTCCAAGTACTGGCAAGCCTGCCACCGTACAGAGCTGTAATACTGATGAATGCCCAGCACGCTATGCATGGCAGACACAGCCCTCACCAGAGGTAGATACAGCTTTGTCTTTCAACCAATTTCAACTTTGCCCATATTTAGAATTTTTGTTCACGTCATAAATTGTGATATTAAAAAGCACTATTGTTACTGCCAATAAATTTCCTGAACACATGAGAGATTCTTTTGTGGAACCATAAAATCAAAAGGGCAAGTAGCGGTAATGTTTTTTTTTATTTTGTCATAATTTTTGTTGTGTATGTCAATTGCAAGTTCTTCTACTCCTCAAAACATGCAGAAATACCCACTTCTAGGATAGTCAAATCAGCATCTATATGTGCAAATTGTTACTGTTTACGTGTGAAATTTTAGTTTTTACCAGAATTCAGATTTCAATGATATTAATGCAGTCTAAACATGTACAGACTGAGTTGACAAGTTGAATACTGTGTATCTCAACATGCTTTGGGGAGTAGAACAAAAAAACTGTAGTTGACATTGAAAACAAAACTAGTGCAAAAAAATCATCAAAAAAGTACTGGTCCTGTACTTTAGATTGTTAATGAATAAAAACATCATTATCCTACCTTCCCACTCTTCAACTCATGCCACCCTCTTCTTGAAAAGTTTAGTACCAGCTGATGTGATTAAATGTCTATCTTTCATATGTCCTTAGTGTTCAGCTTCCTGTGGAGGTGGAGTGCGGTTCGTACTTGTGTACTGTCAAGATCTGCAGACTGGTGGTAGTGTCTCTGATATCCTCTGTGAGGGAGTCAAACCACCGTCATCTGAAGTCTGCAATGCAGAGCCATGCCCAACAGACGGTGTACCAGGTAAAACATTGACAAGCTCCATTAACTAGACATCTATCATTTTATCATAGAAACATGTATGTACTATGTTGCCTTTTACATTGGTTCATGTTGAACTGGTGTCAATACAAGAACCTGACATTGAGGAATTGCCTCCTTCCAGACAATGTTTCACCCTTTGGAAGGGGTTTCTTTTTGTGATCAAGTAATATTACCGCTAGACGATAGTTACACCTGACAGTATGTCAAGTTCCTGTATTGCCAAACTGTTCAACGCAAAGCACCGTAAAATAAAATCTGTTTCATTTTCGTATGTAATAAATACAGCCTCTTAATTTTTGCTTTGAGTCCTAACTGTGACATGTATACCTTTTTTTCCCATTTACCAGCATGTGGTAGTAGAGTGTCTGATGCAACTGGCACCATCCAGTCTCCAGGCTACCCTGCTGCATACGACAACAATGTCAACTGCATCATTACCTTCGACATACCTGCAGACACCAGAATCAAGTTCACCATAAATGTCTTCTCTCTGGAGGAAGACACTAGCATAAGATGTGAAAGGGATTACCTAAAGGTAATAGGATTTTCCCACACTAGGGTATGACAGTGTGGTGGGGATTTGTATTACTTTTTTTTGCTATTTGACAGTAAAATACCTCATCACTTCAGACACCTATTTGATGTGGGGTACCTGAATGTCAAGACCAGAAGTGAATTTTAAAATGAACTGGAATAAACAGTAATTTTCACTCACATGAGCTCAAGTACATGATCCATGTCTGGAGTCAAAGTTCTTCACCAACTGCTTCAAGATAACTTCACTCTCAATCTTTGGACACTTTGCCATATCCCTCTAGTGGTAGTAATCGAGTCTTCTCTGAGGAGGCCTATCAATTATCATTTACCTCCTTGGATAATGCAACCTTGAACTACAGCATGGCAAGGGCCCTGGATTTTTCAGTCCTGTCATTTTATGCATAGAATGACAAACCAACAAGGGCTCGATACTGACGCAATGATACCTGTTTAAGTTCTATATTCCCACTGTTTTCCCACATCATTTCAGGCAGAACATATTATCTGGGACACATTTGGAGAAAACTGAGTCCTCAAGCTCATTATCTATAGTACTTTAGTTGATTAGACTCATCTCAAAAGCTGATGAGTGATAAGTTTTCATAATCTTATTTTTTTGAAAAATTAGAAGTGAATGGCAGCCGTTGTAACTGTCTGAATCACGTCACAATCAAGCCGTTGTAATTCTAGTAAATTATTTAAGAGCACTCCCATCGACACCTATTTGTCATGATTTTATCAAACACTAGTTCAAAGATTTTATCAGTAGACTTTGACCCTAAGATTTAAAACTTTCGTGTTTTAAGATATGTATATTAATAACTTCATTACCAGATATATTAACCCTTTGAGCTCCAAAGTCAATTTTTGTTGCCTTTATAAAACATACCCCAGTCAATTTTTTTCATATTACTGCCAAAATTTTGATAAAAAATTATAGCAAATGAAATGTGGTATCCATTCAGTCTAAAATTCTCAAAAATAATACAGAAAAATTCATAACAATCGGTAAAATGTTGCAGTAAAATTTTGGTGAGAAAAAAGTATAGCACTCAAAGGGTTAATTAGTGTTATTCCTTTGTTTTATTTGCAGTTTGAATCCTTGCCATCTGGCAACACTGCTCTGTATTGCAAGCAGTATTTCTTGCCTCTCATATGGGAATCCTCAGCCGGTGACAATGAAGTCAGAGTGGAGTTTTACAGCAATGACAGCGGCACAGAAGCTGGCTATTCAGCAGACTGGGAACATGTGTAAACAGGTGAGACTTTTATATCAACGTTGTTTTACGTTTTAGGTTGGTAGAAATATTTGTCAAAAGACCTTGCATGAAACGGATAGGACTAGACTGACACATATTTTAGACAAACTTTCTTTTGATCAACTGAAGAGAATTAGCCAAATTACAACCCATTTTCAGCGTTACATCGTGTTCTTTTAAATGAAGGTGAAAATTATTCAATGTAGAACTGCATGTATGAATGCCAATCCACTGCAAAATGGGACATGTGATGGGAATATCAGTTGCCTCATTGCAAGGACTTACATAGCAGAGTAAAGGCAAAATATGCTGAAAAACCTTGCATTGCCACTGCTTGAAATGTTTCTCTCCATATTTCATTTGGTTTTCTTGTACGTATTTATTGTTCCCATCTTTCACTAGGGGTGAATATTAAGTCCTTTAGAATAAAAATACAGAAAACTCCTATTTTTTGATCCACATATAATGAGTTAGCAGCAATGTGTGCCTACAGACTCACAACTTGGTGCTAAAATGTAATATGTGCTTTTTGTTTTCGTTATCTCTACAGCTGCAGCAGAATTGCATTCACCAATATGCAAGAGGACAATTACAAGCAGAGAACCACCAACAAACAACAAATCATTGCAAACAATCCAAGTACAGGGTGGAAATCCAGTTCTCAACGTTAAAAGAAAGAAAACTTTGACTTTAAATCACTGACTTCAAAAATAAAAAAAATTCAGATATTCATAGCTTGACAATAATATCTCCAGAACATGTGTATAGACCTTTTGCTGCGGTTGCAAAGCAACACATGGGGTTTTTGTTTTTTCTGCAAGTTTACAAACTTAGATAAATCAAAAATACCCATTAGTGTGTAATTGGCAAAGCAATCTTTCATATCCAATGAATACTTTTCACACACAAGCAATGGTTCTGTGTAAGCAAGGACTCTTAAAGATCATTATTTTAACACTTTAATAAATTTCCAAAGCATATTACATATTTATACTATTTTTGCCACATGCTGTAGATTTTTTATGAGACTAATCTTAGAAATTCCACTAAAATGTGTTTTATTTTCCATATTGCATTGTGAAAAATTGTAATTAGTAAGTCCATTTTTTCATTTCCATGTAGTAAGGATGTTAGAAGTTTTTTTACACTTTTCCTAACATTTTTATATTTATTTTTAAAGATCTCAGGATACACTGTCATTTTTTGTTTAAAAAAAAATGAAATTTGGTTCATTTATACCAAAACTTAATCCAGTCACCTTTGTCTTCCAAAGTCTTAGACTTATCCATCCCAAGAATAATGGTGGAACTTTGATCATTCCTTTGCAACAAAGGGATGTGTGAGCAATCGGAGAAACAGCATTATGTGAATCAGTATTAGTAGTATTGTTATCAGATTAACACTTTCACCCCAATTAGCCTGTATTCAAGTCCAATTGTTCTTTCAGAAAGCTACACCATTTGGCCTGATTGCATGATTTATTGGAGTGAAAGGGTGAAAAATGATTTGAAAATAATTTACAGTGACTACATACAGGAGCAAGTAATCAAATCAAAAGTCTTCAGAATCATGAAAGTGTTTTAAGTCTCCCAAATTGTCCGGTGGCCATGATCTGTGTCCTTGATTGTATGTGCGTACACGGCTTACTATAAAATAGAATAAAACGTGCGTGGCTTACTAAGATCATTCAGACATCGGCTGTTTCATTTTACTTATTTTAAACCATTTACAAACAAAATTCAAAATTACGGGAATTCAATTTTAGTTAATATTCAAATCACATAATGAGTAGACGAAACTGCTATTGTCAAGGCAATGTAAATGATCATATGCAGCACAACAAAGTATTATGTTTGAAGATGAGATGAATTTGTCCCTGTACACAGCAGAGCCATTCTACCAAATGTAATGTTGGAACTGTTTCAAGTCCTAGTTCATTTTATCATTTGTCGCCAGACAAAACTCAAATAATCATGTACATTTTAATATCTGTATATAATGCATATGTGGCTCGTAATAGTGCCACTTGGCAATTTTCTCACCGTTCTTTTTATCAAAACCCCATATTTAATATTCATACATCATGAATTTTTTTGTAAAATTTTAAATGATATTTAGCGTATCATTATGGATCAAAGTGTACGGCTATGATTTAAAAAAAACACTAATTAATGAAATCTTTTTCATTTAGTCACTAATAGTGCTTTCAAGAGCCAATAATCAAAGAATGAAACCAAGACACCAGTAATTTTCTCTTTGATTTAAGCTGGGGTTTTTAATTCCAAACGATCAGGAAGTTTCATTTATTATTAATTAGCAGGCGAGTTGATGCAATCATTGTAGAGTTAAGGGGTCAAAGTTCAAGTCATAATTCTCTTCACTGTCATTGCGGTTGCTGTATACCACATGGAAATGCATGTGGATTTTGCCTGTATGTATTTCAGACAAAGGTGTATTTCAGTGAATTCAAAGAAAATAAAACTGGAATGGGAAAATACTAAATGAACTTTCAAATGTCTGTGTGTTTTGCATTTCTGTAAGATTATAAAGAACACAATTTGAATATTTTTGGATAATTGCATTTTGTGATGAAATATTATTTGAGGCTGATAAAAATGTTGCCTTTTGTAGAGAAAAAATAGAGTGAGTTGACGATGCATCATCAGGTTGATGCAACATTGCGATAAAAAAGTAAATGTGGAGATTTTTCACCATATTTGACTGTTCAATTAGCCTAGAATGTTTTCAGTTTTGTTGAAGGCAACGTGAAAGTGTGTGCAACACGAAATCTCTGTCACCAGTTACTTTCTGAAATAGCATGGTGTGTCTGACAAAACATGTGTCTTCCCAAAAATATTTTCTTCCAAATGTTGAAATGCATCACAAATATGAAGCAAATAGACCAAGCATGAACTCACAACATTTACTTGGCAGCAGTTCTCCCTCTTGCAAATAAAAACTCTGAGAAAAGTCTGTTTTCCCACAGGCACTTGGAGTGTCCAGTGTGCATGTAGTGAATGTAAAAAATAGCGTCAATGACACTGTAGCTCCCATCCTGGACTATTTAGTGTTTGTTCTCTGGTCAGATATTTGAACATGTGTGAAAGGGATAAAGTGCATGAAGTGAAAATACTTAAATGAAATGTACTGGAGACAGTGAAATTGTTAATGTAATTATTCAGAATATAAAATGGAAAAAATACAGAATTAGATATATCGAATACTGTGATACAACCATTAACTCAACAAGTCATTTACAATGACATAGTCCCCACTTGTAATAGGAGTATTAGTCTCGATGGGCAGGAAAATGTGGTCATTAAGAAGTATCACTGGAGTGTATATGTTATCTATGGGCACATAGGTCTATGTCGTTGTTCCCAATTTGAAACACATGAGGCATGTCTAAGTTATGGTTCTAAATCGGAAAAAAGATCAGACCTCTAGCAGTATTGGCCAGCCAAGAAATACATATGCGCATTATAAATGAGGTACAAGATGTGACACGTTAAGGTCTAATATCCTATCAAAATTGGAGGGTATAGAACTTGTGGTTACTGAAATATGCATATATATGTATAATCAAGGTCAAAGGTCATCAAGGTCACATGACATTTTGAAAAAAAAAAAATATCGCTAATTAATCCCTATATGCCAAAAAATCAGATCTCTAGCTCTATTCGCTTGCCCAGAATTATATGTGTACATAATTAATGAGGTAAAGCGTGTGTTGTCATAAGGTCTCCCATCCTACTAAATACAAAGGACATAGCACTTGTGGTTACTTATTTATTGACATAAACATATATTTTAGGTAAAAGGTCATCGAGATCACATGACATTTGGTCAAAAATTTCTCTCCTATAGTTATCCCTATATACCAAAAATCAGACATCCAGCTCTATTGGCTCGCTCAGAATGAGATATGCGCATAATTATTGAGGTACAGTATGTGGCGTCATAAGGTGTCCAATCATACCAAACATGAAGGGTGTAGCACTTGTGGTTACCGAGTTATGGAAAAATATGTATATTTGAGGTCAAAGGTCACCGAGGTCACGTGACATTTTGTCAAAAAATTGTATTGCTAAGTTATCCCTATATACCAAAAATCAGACCTCTAGCTCTATTGGCTCGCTCAAAATTAGATATGCGCATAATTAATGAGGTACAATATGTGGCGTCATAAGGTGTCCCATCATACCATACATGAAGGCTGTAGCACTTGTGGTTACTGAGTTATGGACAAATATGTATATTTGAGGTCAAAGGTCACCGAGGTCACGTGACATTTTGTCAAAAAAATTGTTTTGCTAAGTTATCCCTATATACCAAAAAACAGACCTCAAGCTCTATTGGCTCGCTCAAAATTAGATATGTGCATAATTAATGAGGTACAATATGTGGCTTCATAAGCTGTCCCATCATACCATATATGAAGGGTGGTAGCACTTGTGGTTACTGAGTTATGGACAAATATGTATATTTGAGATCAAAGGTCATCAAGGTCACATGACATTTTGTCAAAATATCCGAGATATCTGCGTGAACGGATGGACTCACGGATGGACGAACAGACCGACATGACCCAATCTATAAGCTTACTGGACTGCATCCGTGGGGACTAAAAATTGTGTCACTGCATCCTTTTTGCAATATGAATACAATGAGAAACTAACTTTTTATTTTTCGTGGCCTTATACATGGGAGTCTATGGAGATCTGCCTTATACATGGGAGTCTATGGACGTGTAAACTAAAAATATGCAAATTTCACCACGATTTGCCCAAATTTGGGAAAGGTCACTCCTATGCACTTCCATACCAAGTTTCAAATCAATCGGACTTGTGGTTTCAGAGCAGGAGATTTTTTGACCAAAAATGGGAGAAAATTACAAAAAAATTCATGAAAAATAGCAAGTCCAAGATACTGACCCAAGATGTGCACAATCATTTCATGTCAGCCCAAAGTACTTACATGCTAATTTTTCATGTAATCTGCTCAGTGGTTATTGAGTTTTTTCAATTTTGACTGTTTTTACATTTTTTCACTTAATTTGCATATTTTTGGCAATGACAACTTCATTTGAACAAAATCTCATCTACAGCCCATCATCCATGTACACACCAAATATCAAGATGAAATGTACAGCGGTTTGGAGTTTATGATGTTGACAGACATACAGACATACAGACATACATACATACAGACATTTCCCTAGCCTATAAGAATAGCTTCCATTGCCATATATACATATGGCTATGGGAGCTAAAAAGGGGAAAGTATGGCACAGAGCCATAAAGCTAATAAACTTGTTGTATATTAGGGCAGTATTAACAGTCAAATGACCACCATTGATCGAGAGATAAATAACCCTTTGACATTTAGTGTCCATGTTTGACACAAGCCAAGTATCATTTAGTGCCATTTTCGCCAGTAAACTGATTACCCACACTTCAATTCTCTTACTCATGAGCTGCAGAAATGTGTTCTGAAAATTTTCAGGAGAAATAGAGACGTGATCCTACTTTGCATATTTTAAACTTAGGCATAGACTTGGTTCAAGTCGGTGAATTTAAAAAAAATAAAATCATTTATAATAGTTTCTCTTGTGTCTCTCCTATTTCGTACGAACCTATCCGGAATTTGGCAGCTCACGCCAGGTTTTCCCAGCGATTGAATGCGTCACGTTTGAGTCTGCGCAGTATGAGTTAGTTTCTCCGGGTGAAACTCCGCTCTAGCGTTCACTCCACTCATGGCGTTCACCCCACTCATCGCGTCCACTCACGGGCGCGAGCGTTTCACATGAAAGCAGAATACAAATCATTGCGTTCACTCCACTCAAACATTCACAATCACAGACTTGAACCAAGTCTAACTTGGGCATTAAACAGGAGGTATTTAGAAACCAATAGAGACGCTTTTTCAATGGTAAACATATCTCACTGTATAGAAATTCATATTCTGGAGAGCAAAACCATGTCACACCTACCCTTTTTTCTGTGTACACCACATTGTAAACTCCAAGCGCCCATGAGCTGTCCAGGGCTAGAGTAAACACAAGTGAAAATGTCTGAAATTCATTGCAATTCTTGGACTTTCATCCAATTCTGATGTTTGAGAAATGTTACATGCCATGGGACATCATATGGTGAAGTGTAAGGTTTATCTCAATGTCACCACCAGTGGAGGGAAAGAAGACTATTCCAAGAGCGTTTATATGTAATCTTGACATTTCTGTACTTGACAATCTGAAGCAAACGCCGGTATAATAGGCATGCTCAGTTCTTTAGATTCTAAGTGTCCACTTTGTGTAATCTACCCAACAGGTTAAACCAGGAATTGGAATGGACTGTGGTACGAACAAAACTACATGTGCAAGCTCACACAGAAATATGTGTATTTCTGTATGCATTTGCACACATGAGTTTGGTTATACCGCCATTACACTGTCTCTGGGGCACTTACTCCATGGAATACATTTAAATATTACACCTCACTCATTCAGCGTGCACTGCCATTGGTTAAACACGATTATTACACCTCACGTGACATGTAAAAGAATGTGATGATGCCCTCTGCAAATGTGATGATGCCCTCTGCATTTGATATTACATGGATGACGTCATTTTACTTACTGCGCATCCTTTCTGCGCAAAACAAATTGTTGTTCGCTTGTTGTACTTTGCAGTCGGGGACTTATGGCTGCGAAACGTCATGCAGAGCTGTCACCGGCACAGTTAGACGATATTTTGATGCAAGTAAACAGCAAACGAATGAAAATGGCAACAAGGAATGCAATTTCTGTGTTCAGCGACTATGCAAGCAACAAATTTGGATATGCCACCGATGAGATCGGCAAACTTTAGCGGCAACCCTAGACTCGGAACTGTACTCGAAGAAGTCTTTGTGTTTTTGTTTCTTTGCATGTTTGCTTGTTTGGTGTAATAAAAATAATAACACATGAGAGCTTGGGCAATATCACGATCTTTTGCCTGCCCTCGGGCTGGTGGTCATGATCGAAATACTGATGATGCCTTCGCCTACGGCTCGGGCATCATCAATATTTCGATCATGACCACCATCCCTTGGGCAAGCAATAAATCGTGATATTGCCCTCGCTCTCATGTGTTATTATTTAACTAACACTGGACAACAGATATACCCTCGCCTCCCCAACCACCATCTGTGAATGATCTTTCCTGCTGAAACACTTGCTGAAGTCCACATTTTTCAGTGTAAAAATCAACTGAAGACAACTAAACGGGAAACTGAATGCAATTAAAAGACAGCATTGTTTTATTAAATCTGATATCAGAGTATACTGTATCATTGCACAAATGAGTACTGATAGACCACAGTGTCAGTGCAAAACACAGGCTCACTGTCAAAAATATATCTTTCTTTACACATCATTTACAAGTTCTGATAAAAATATTCTCTCCAACTACATCATGGACCATCAGATCTGTGAAAACTAAATCATGACATTTATCTAATATTTTTCAATACTTGACAAAACATTAAAAAATCACATGGCAATTGCTTGATTGGACTTGATGACCATAGCAAAGTAAAATTCACAATATTTGATATACTTCGTTATTTTGTATAGCAAAAATATGGTGGAACAATATTTTCAATAGATATCGGCAAATGTTCATAAACCTGTGATGATCATAACCTGAGTGCATCTTATTATTTTAAACATTGCAAAGATTTATTGAAAATATACATGTAAATCTAAAAAAAAACGTCTATGATATTTGAAAGTTTGGTCATATGAAAATATGTCAGTGTGAGTATAAAGTTGCCAAAGATATATGATCAGACTAGATATATAATGGATCATTGTAGCATAGAAATTGACAGGTGTACTTGCTTAACTTTTTTGCTGTCAATCAATCATTTCCTAAACAGACACAACAGCCAAATTGTTATTGATGACTTTATAGGTGTCTAAACTTCAAGACTGTGAAATTTGGCCAGAATTTTGTCTTCCTCTCTCGTCTCTGCAAGGCATGAAAGCGCTGCTTTTTTCTGTCTCTGTCATGACGGTATATATCTTGGCAATGCACTGCTGCAGCGCTGCCTGCTAGGCAACAAGAAAAACAATTCTTTCCATGCACTTTGCTTGGAACTAGATACATATGTGCAAACCTGACGACCTGCATGCCTTAAGCATGAGACAAACTTGACCTTAAATTCATACATATTAAAATTGCTGTTACAGACAATCACATCATAAAGGCTACATGTAAGTACCGATACTTTCTACAAAATAACAAAAGATGTCTTTTGATTTTTCTTCTATTCTTGGTGGGATACGTTATTGCAAGTATAATGATATGGAAGTGGGTAATACGAAAGTTGAGATGCCAATTTGATCGCCATCAATCATTAATCCCATTTGAGCATGAGACATACTTTACCATAAATTCTTACATATAAAAACTGCTGTTACAGAAAGTCATATGACAATACTTTCTACAAAATAACAAAAGACTTCTTTTGATTTTTCTCATATTCTTGGTGGGATACATAATAGCAAGCACAATGATATGGAAGTGGGTAACAACAAGTTGGAAGGCCAATTTGATCGCCATCAATCATTTATCCTATTAAGCTTTTAGCCCTTTGAACCCTGTTCTGGGGCCAATCTTCACATGATGTTGTAGGTCATCAGAGTGCAGTGCCAACCTGAAACTCACAACAACACAGAACTCGGTAAGTCAATATGGGAATTTCTTGAAAACTCTTGGCATGAGCCACATACCATTATATGTGACATTTAAACTTTTCCTGTATGAAAGAACACTTTTCAAAGTCATTGACAGGGTCATAGGTCAGGTCATAGGACTCACTGTTAGTGGGTCATGATCAAAGGGATAAAAAGGGTTGATGAATTCTCACTGTTTCAAATGGATGCAAAGGAACTAGTCTAGAGCAACTTCATAATGACAGCCAGTACCACAGCAACAAAGACAAGGAATTTCAGAAACCCACTAATGCCTGACTTTTTCAACGGCTCGTCGACCGGTCGTGTCTTAGTGGCATATATGACTCGGTACCATATTTTTTCGATGGCCTCTTTTGCACCTGCCCATTTTCCTGGACCCATCAAACGATACTGGTATGGGGTATAGGGACCAAAGAAACACTTTACAGCTAATTTGGGATCGGTAAGAAAAAGCTTATAAAAGTTGGGCCTGACACCAATCATTTCAGCAATTTCATCCATGTATTGAATAAAATCAACTTGTATGGTGTGTCGCTGTGATTTGACATATCTTAAAGCCATTGCTTCTTTCTTCTTCTTTATATCAGTCATCATGGTTTCTTGAGATGGTAGTTTTTCGAGGCCTTTGAAAACCCTTGTAGCCCAACGACACTGAAGCTCTGATATTGGATTAATGGCGCCAAGTGGTTGTATGAGTCCGATTACCGCCAATGTGCCGTGTTTCATGTGAGGAGGAAATACATATTTGTACATGGTTACTTCGTTGTTGGTCACTTTGACGATGGACTCATCCAGGAATGGGAAACCAAAGGTGTATCCTGTCGCCATGATAACCTCATCGATGTCTTCTTCCACTGTGCCATCTTCGAACTCTACGCTAGTTTCCAAGAAATGCTTCACATTTGCCTTGACTTTGACACGTCCAGACAAGATTTCATTTGGTAAACCATCATTCACCGTAGGATGTTGCTGGAACACACCATGTTTTGGTCGTAGCCCATAGTTGGCATGGTTAAAACGCTGATTCAGAGTGCGCTCAGCAAATGATTCCTTCCAAGACATGGGAACGAGATCTGCAACCCGCCTTATACTGAACAAGTCTAGTGGTATACCATATTCTCCTACACGATTTAATACCCAACTTCCTCTCCTGGTACTCAGGAATACCTGAGAGAGACAAAAATGCATTACGAACACACAATCAGCAAAACAAATCACCATTTTACGTTAGAATGCCCCTGAGGGACAGATTTTCAGACTCTCAAACTTTAAGAGAGCTTTTTGATCTACCACTTGTTTGGGGGTTTATTTTGAAGCTCGCGAAGAAAATAAAGTTTTTGCTGGCTTACTTTTTTGAAAAATAAAAAAAAACTTGATTTTTCCCCATAGAGATAAACAAGGGGATGGCAGCCATTTTGAATTGGAAGTGTCAGTAACTACAACATTTGTTTCTTTTCAAATCTTGCGAAGTGAACCCTGGTTTTTAATCTTTATGATGAATATGTTATATATAACCTATGCTTACTAACATATACATAAATATTATATATACAAAGTACGCCTACGCTTACTAAATTTTGAACCACTTAAAAATGAACAATGAAATCAATCTCAATGTTATCACACACTTGTGTAATTAGTTTGTAAAGTTGTTCCAAAATTTAACGCAGTATGAGTTGCGGCAAACAACAGACATATGATAGTGTTGTTTCACAGCACGCTTCCCCTGTAATTGTATATGGCTGCATACCCTAATTCCTGCATTTCAATTCACCACTGTCACCAGTGTTGACAAACCTTTTGCAGATAGCCCACATTTTGGCAACTTTCTCCGTTATAGCTTCTGGTTATTGTACACCTCTTTTCAAGCGGACCACGAGATTTTTTGTCAAATAACTTCAAACCATACAAAGGCAAGGACAAGAGTCTTACATGTATGACTCAGCTGTGATACAACATAACCAAGAGCGATAAAGGAATGTAATATATGATTCCATGTTCGGAAGTGCTCTGCACAGTGTACTCCCTGTTATGTTTATTGTGGGTCGTTAAAAGCTCTTCAATTTTCATCGCAGTTACAACAAGCAACTCTTGAGGCAAATTTTGGAACAACTTTAAATATGCAGATATGTCTATGACACACTTTGTAAAACCAAACGAACATTCAATGAAACTTGTCGGTAATGAGAACTTCTACAGAAGAGATCCAGAAATTTAAACTTCATTTTGATTTTATTTCAAAATTGTTTCAGTCGTTTATGATAAGGTAGAATGTGCCTAGGTTATAGATAGTCAGACTCTCAAACTTTTATAATATTCTATGGGCCTACAGCTTGTGGGGTCTCATTTTGAAGCATATGGGGTCAATAAAATCTCCATCATCTTACTTTTATGAAAATCGAGGATTTTGTTTTCCTCAATAGAGATAACACAGGAATGGCAGCCATTTTCAATTTCAAATAATCATTAAAGCTTGGGTAATTTGTTTCTCTAGACTGGTTCCAAAATATTACCCCTGATCTTTATTCTTGATTTTGAAAGGAAATGGTTGCAAGTTTACTTGATGAAAATGAGAGCAAAAGTTTAGGTCTTTTGATTTGAAGGTGTGAACTACAACTGTACCTTAAACAAAATACAATGTGAATATATCACTTACATTCAGTTGAGAGTAACCGAATGCAGATTAGATCTGCAGAGCATGTATCTAGCATTGTCTCACCTGTGAACCAACTCTCGCCAGTTCCACCGCTGCGTCACCACCTGAATTGCCAATCCCGATCACCATAATACGTTTATCCTCGTAACCCTTTGATTTCTTATAATCGTGAGTGTGGACGATTCTGCCGTGGAAGTCTTCCTGCCCTGGAAATTTCGCCACATGTGGATCAACATGATGACCCGTACAAACCAACACCGCATCAAAGGTTTCTGTCTTGCTCGTGCCTTTCTCCTTGTCTGTATATTCTACATCCCACTTTCCAGTTGCGTCATAATCTGCTGATGGTTTCACACTATTGATATGAATTTTGAACTTAATGTACTTCATTAATCCAAAGTGTTCAGCATAAAGTCTGAAGTATTTCATCACCCAGGTATTATGCATGAAGTTTGGATATTCTTTGGGTGGTGGAAAATCACTGAAACTCATCACCTCCTTGCTAGTGTTGATGATAGTTGAGCGGAATACACTAGCATGGCCACTTTTGATATCTTCATGGTAGTTCCACAGTCCTCCGATGTCTGTACCTTTTTCCAAGCACACTGGCTCAAGACCCTCATCAAGACAAGATTTGATGGCAATCAGCCCACTGGCTCCAGCTCCAAGAACAGCCACTCTTTTAGGCATGCTGAGATATGAGATGGTATTTGTTGACTGGATAAATAGAACAGCAGAGTCCAGAAGGTTAGCACTTGTCTACTGTGATACAGTGGTTTGTCCACCACAGACCTTGTCAAGTATGCTGCCATGGAAGTACCAAGCAGAGTGTACCATTATTCTTTAGGGGTGATTGATGGTCGTGAGGGACTGAATATGCTTGTTATATAAAGGGACCAGCAGTAGACAAAGTGCTTGTGTGGCAGTAGTTGTTTTAATGGTATATCACTTTTTGGAGGATTGAAAAAGAAGTCATACTCATAGGACAGTTTTTTTTTTCTTTCCAATTACTGCAAGAATACCACTAGCACTGAAGGCCAAGAGACCAGTGACCGTCTTTTGAGAAATTGTGCCATTTCTGAAGATGTGAAAGACATATTCACTCTATGCAAATTTTATTGTCCTGTAATGTCTCTTGCCGTTTGGCATCCCACTTCATACATTCTACACCAACTTTTGCTGTTGATTATACCTATTCATTTTGGCACCTTTCTTCACACATTCTATTACAGCACCTGTACAATATGCATGGACACAAAGTTTTAACAACTTTAAACTTGTAACCCGTTCCCATGCAGGAGTTCTTGAACTAGTACATTGTTGAACTTAGTTCACAGTGTTGAGAAGACAAAATTTATGACTTATTGAACTTGCACATCGTTATAATTGGCAAAAGTGTTGTATAACTGCTAAATTCAGGCCCTGACATCTTTTGGCCACCCCTAAAAAATAGTGGTACAGTCCGTTAGGTACTTCCGTGACAGCATACAAATACAAGTCTACTGAGAATTAAATCCATGAAAAAAGCATGCAATGTCATTTTTCATAAATCTTCATTTTCAGGCAGATTTAAGTGGCTAATGTTTTGTACACAAAATGCTTGAGGAGTGTGTGACTTGCTTGTCTTTTCATTAGAAATAGGGTCAAACCTAACCCCTCCAGAGTGGACTCGTCTGACTGTGAACTTGCAACCTAGATTTCACAGCCAAGTCCACATATTATACAAATAGACTGTTTGATTGTCCTGTGATATTTGCTCATGCTTTCATTCCATTTTCTGGGTTATCAATTTCTAGGTCACACTGACACCAATGTTACATGTAGCCATGTCAAAGTCGATCTAAGTCCTGGTCTGACAGAGTACGATATCTGATACATCCTGAAAATCATTCATGAAGAAGTTTCGCCTTCAGAATCTATGTATGCACTGCTGATATTCAAAGTCTGGATATAAGGATTACCACCATGGAGACAGAATCCAGACCATGGGTATAATCTAATGCCAGACATTTCACACCAAAATCGTTGCATCTTTTAGGACGAGTTGATGGTACTATACTTTAGGCGAAGTGGTATTAGTACGAGGTGGTACTTGGGGCGAAGTGGCGTTGGGCGAAGTTGTACTTTGAACGAGGTGGTTTTTGTAGGAAATGCTTTCGGGACGAAGTTGTGTGGGGCGAACTGGTTTTGGTGCGAAGTGTCTGCACCCCCATATTGGCATACGTGTACCTTAGCAGCTAACCTGCTGTATGAACTCACCTTGTCGACGTCAAACGGATATCAAATTATAGTCTTTCTAAACCCTAGAAAGGACTATGCGAAGCAGAGAATGGGCTGGGCATGTATTAAAGTGCTTCAATCTATCAGCGACCATGAAAACTTCCGAACTTCTCCCACAGGGCACTTCTCAAACCACAGTCGAGTACCTCGACACACTGTTCACATCCAGGATATATTTGTACACACTTCATTCATCCGTCGCGTCGGTCGGGCGACTCGTCTTAGCAGTGGATTTCACTCTATCGTCGCGGAGACACCTAAATCAACGCGCAGCTGCTAATATTGTAAACTGAAATGAACCTTGTATCCTCGAAATGTGCTCTTTGAACAGCTAACCAAAGTTCATAGACTTCGACTTGCTGATCGTATCGTTTCAGCGACCTTTCACCCACCTTTCACCCCTAAGAAAGCAACCACCATTGAGGGCGCCCTCGGGATGATCACTGGAGATGATCACCATTAAACTATCAGTGGTTCAGGATGGTCCTACTAAAATTTGTAAATCACAATTGTCCCATGGACCTGGTATGATTATTGGACCAGTTTAATGTTATATATATATATATATATATATATTATATATATATATATATATATATATAATATATATATATATATATATCTATATATATATATTATATATATATATATATATATATATATATATATATATATATATATTATATATAAGAAACTGTAGGAATTCAGGTGATCCCCAGTGGAGCGTGGAATGGGGTGAAGATAGAAGAAACTTGGGTTAAAACACACTACCACACCTGGTTGTTAGGTTCCAAACGTATTTATTATACCTCAAACACAACGTTTCGCTTCGTTTCGTTTCGTTTCGTTTCGTTTCGTTTCAACCAGGTGTGGTAGTGTGTTTCAACCCAAGTTTCTTCTATATATATATATATATATATATATATATATATATATATATATATATATATATATATATATATATATATATATATTATATATATATATATATATATATAGCACTGATGGCTATAAATATAGCACTGATGGCTATTCTGTGACGTTTTTTAATGATTGATTTTCAAAATGTGAGATTTTACCTCGTATTACTACAGATCATCAGCCAGCTGCAGTTGATATCAAATCTTTAGAAGGGGAAGAACTTCGGAAACGGTCGTGGAAACTCAATAAGACTGAGAGTCATTCTCTGTATTCATTTAACTTAGGAAGTCTTCATTATTTACGTCCGGGGGAGGGGGGTCGGAGGAACGGGGGTTTCACTCGAAAAAGTGAAAACTATAAGAGGGGTTGGTAAAAATGTGGAGAGAAAGAAGGGGGTTACTCAATTTTGGGTGTAAAATAAATTGAAATGCCTCTTAGATTACACAGTTGCACACATCAATTTTTCAAAATTTTCAATGCGAGAGGGGCACTACTTGTGCTCCCCCACTTTTGGGTGTTCTAACAGTTTTATTTAGTAAAAAAAAAAGGAATTGAAAACATCTCTCACATAGCACACAACAATTTTCCACCGAAGAGCGGGGACACCACCTCTGACACTTCCCCCTCAGCCTTTCGTGTGTTCTCCCCCAGTACTTTCAAATTCTACCCTGTCAGATATCCTAGTGAAGACCCTGTCTTGATACCCGTCCAAATTAAATAATACTATATGGTTGGATTCGTGAGCTTTTACATCTACATTTTGTTGACTTTAATTTAATTTTGTTGATTTCACTTTTTCAACCGTCATGAGATAACCGATGATAATCTAGCAGGGTACATCAGGATTTGAAAGTCTTTACTATTGCTGTATTTTTTGTAAATTTTAAAAATACAAGTATTGATATTTAACTTATGTATGGGGGGGGGTCAGTCAAAATTTCTTTGTTAGAGAGGGGGTTCACTCAAATTTCAGAATTCCGATTAAATTCCTCCGAACACCCAGGTCGTAAATAATGACTACTCCCTCAAAACCAAAACAGAATAGAAAATCTGTTGATATTCTGACAACATCGCATTTTGATAGCATTTCGGTCTGGTGGGACAAAGGAAAATATAAATTCAGCGATTTTGCAATTAAACATGGTATTCCGACAAACTGAATTAATATTCTGTTGGAGACGAGGCTACACACCAAAATGCCAAAAAATATCAATCTGCGAGCGATATTTAAAATCATATAAATTGCCGATGCTTTGAACGGCTCTATCGGTCGAAAGAGTGGAGAATTAGTAATCGAAATATGTTTTAAATTTAGGTAAATAGAACGAGGGAAAGAAACATAGGGCCAAAGTCCCTGAAGCTAGTATAGAAATGGACACAAAATTAAGTATTTCCTGACTGTATGAAATTATCTCACTAAGGTCATCCTAAGGACCTGTAAATCAAATATTTAAGCTGTCTGACCAGCGGTTTTGAAAACAAGCAACCCAACAGTTGACAGAGCTCTGCTGTGTTATGTAGAGGATAACTTTTTGTGACACATGTATTGATGAAGAAGGTGGATATCTTTGATAGCTCATTTTTGGTCAGGATGGCCTGACCAAAAATGGCAAAATTAGCTGCAAAAATACAAAATTGATGATTTCATCATAATTTCAATATATTACATTAAGATAAAACAAATATTTTGACCAAAAATGGCAAAATTTGACCCAAAAATACAAAAATTGAAGATTCATCAAATTTCAATATATCACACTAAGACAACCCCGAGGATATACCAAATATCAAAGGCATCTGACAAGTAGTTTTTGAGAAACATTTTTTGACCAAAAAAGGCAAAATTGCACCAAAAATACAAAATTGCAGATTTCGTCAAATATTCAATATATCATATTAAGTTCATCTGTAGGAACCTGTATACCAAGTATCACAGCTGTCAGACAAATGGTTTTGATGAAATAAAGTTTTGACTAAAAATGACAAAAACATTCCTTAAAAATACAGATTTGCATATTTCAAAACAATTTGAACAAATCTAAGTTGGGTTATCCCTAGGGATCTGTATACCAAATAACAAAGCTGTCTGACCAGCGGTTATGAAGAAGATTTTTTACCAAAAACGCCTCTTTTGCACCAAATTGCATATTTTCAACAATATCAAAGAATTAAAAAAAAATTCTCAAAATTATATTTTTCATCTACACAACAAATATCAAATCAGGAAGTACTGCGGTTCTCAAGATATTTGGGTGGACGGACGCCTAAGAAATGGACATACATACATACACACATACATACATACATACATACATACATACATACATACATACATACATACATACATACATACATACATACATACATACATACATACAGACTGACGACGGACGCCGGACGGATACCCATCCCAATAACTTCTATAGACTATAGTCTAAAGTAATTAAAAATTATTCAATAAGGTTGGTTGGTTAGAGACAAAAACAGTTAAATTGTCTCTGATATAGATACTACATTAGATACGCACCAAGCATAGCCACGGCATTTCATTTAGGTGACGGGAAGTAACATCAACAATATCAACATCAGGATTTGAAAATAACAACGATGCAACATCAGATATTATCTTTTGTATCACTTCTTATGTGAAATACACAATTTGGAATATCAGAAATTCAGATTGATGGGATTAAAGCTACCTTCCAATCATAGGTTAAGCAACTCAAATGCTATCTATCTGTATGGATAAGTACGTTGTATTTAATTAAAAGATGATGAACAAAGTTGATGATTTTATGACCAAGTTTTCAGCCTTAAAGGTAATGGATGCGTCTTAAAATCATTCCTATGATGATGTTATTAGATTGTTATTATTTATTGGCAAAATCAATGTTTGAATAAATTCAATTTTACAAAAAATAAAGATATACTAGTCCGAGGGCATCATGGGAAAACCGCTCAACAATTTTACATGTTTACAATATACACATATAGGGCTGTTCACAGTTTACGCCACTGTTCTCTCATTAATATGCAAAAATAGATATTTATCCGCATTTTTAGATTACGCTTTTGAAAATTACACCTGTAAAAACGACGAAAACACATCTTAATGGGCGACAGCTAGTGTAACAATGAATACTAAAATGCATATTCACGACTCAGAGTACAAGCTGCAAAAACGGTCATGTATGCAACATTGATAAAATTTGTCCGCATTTCAAGCTGCGTGTCCGATGTCGCGCGTGTACAGCTATATTTAGTAACAAACCTGTAACCGTGAACAGCGCTATTTCCATGAGGGCAACAGCATACGTCTGTACCCCGAGGGACTGTGAGTCACCTTCCCGAGACTGTAGGCCGAGGGAAACAGTCTGTTTTTGGGGGTGACTCGCAGGCCCGAGGGGTTAAAGACGTATGCTGTCGCCCGCATGGCCAGTAAATATGTGTTTTATAACACACCTCATCCGTAGCCATGCATAAGAGCGTATTATAACACGCCACATGCTCATTCCCTGTCGCGTTTCGCTAGAATACGTCACGTGACGAGAAAGTAGTTAAATAATAACACATGAGAGCGATGGTGGTCATGATCGAAATATTGATGATGCCCGAGCCGCAGGCGAGGGCATCATCAGTATTTCGATCATGACCACCAGCCCGAGGGCAGGCAAAAATCGTGATATTGCCCTTGCTCTCATGTGTTATTATTTTTATTACACCGAACAAGCAAATATGCAAAGACACAAAAACACAAAGACTTCTTCGAGTACAGTTCGCCTTTCTGAGTCCGGACCTCAGCGTAAAATGTTGTCAGTGCCACAGAGAAACATAAACAGAGTCGCAACGCTTGCATGCCTTTTGTTCCATGGTCGTCTCTTTAGACTATTGGCTTTTCATATTAAAATGAGCTTCAAATGTATTAAACTTTTTGGAGGCTTTGTTTGTGGTTGATAATTACACGAGATTCTGCGAAAAATACGACGAGATGGCATCGTACTGCCAGTCGCGTAGCAACCATAGTTACTTTGTGAGCTCTCAGGCCAGAAACACTGCTTCACGCCAATCAAAACATAACACGCCAGCAGTTTCATAAACATGTCCTTCCTTGACGCACGTGTAAAAGACGGTATGACTGACCGTAAAACATTGAGTAAAACCAGACAGTATCGATAAAAGACTTTCAAATTTGGTTCAAACACACTCATTATATATTCATAAAAATATGAGAGGAATTTTTAAAACGGTAAAACTCACTTTCCTGAAGCTCAAAACACTCCCGTTTTCGCCAGCACGTGAATTCCGCTCAGCACCACACGACAAAAACAACACAAACTTTGCCGAACATACTTTTGCTTAACAATTGGCGAAAATCCAAAAATTACCGAAGGATGCATGGTCGGCTCTCTTCGGAAAAGAGAGGCGAGGGCAACCTGAGGCGAGGCGAACATTGATGGGTTACGTAACAGCTTCACGTGAGTGAAGTGTAAGTGAGGTGTAATAAATACGATTATTACACCTCACTCATTCAGCGTGCACTACCATTTGTTAAACACGACTCACGTGACATGTAAAAGAACGTGATGATGCCCTCTGCGAAAGTGATGATGCCCTCTGCGAACTTGATGATGCCCTCTGCATTTGATATTACATGGATGACGTCATTTTACTAACTGCGCTTCCTTTCTGCGCAAAACAAATTGTCGTTCGCTTGTACTTGCTACTATCGCTGCGAAACGTCATGCAGAACTGTCACCGGCACAGTTAGACGATATTTTGATGCAAGTAAACAGCAAACGAACGAAAATAGCAACAAGGAATGCAATTTCTGTGTTCAGCTATGCAAGCAACAAATTTGGATACGCCACCGTGGAGATCGGCAAACTTTCAGCGGCAACCCTGGACTCGGCACTGACAAGTTACACTGAGATCCGGACTCAGAAAGGCGAACTGTACTCGAAGAAGTATTTGTGTTTTTGTGTCTTTGAATGTTTGCTTGTTCGGTGTAATAAAAATAATAACACATGAGAGCTAGGGCAATATCACGATTTTTTGCCTGCCCTCGGGCTGGTGGTCATGATCGAAATATCGATGATGCCCGAGCCGTAGGCGAGGGCATCATCAATATTTCGATCATGACCACCATCCCTTGGGCAGGCAATAAATCGTGATATTGCCCTCGCTCTCATGTGTTATTATTTAAGTAGTCCCCACCGGATCGACAAAAGTGACGTCAGAGGGCATTTTTGAAAAGCTATTTACCTAGGGAAATAGTCCTGACAAAACTTGGAAAAGTGCTTGGTCACGTGACCGTAGTGTCGTCTGCATCTTTGCAACAATAGCGGGTGACTAGAACGTGATGTGCGTCCGGGATAGGTGACGACACATTCTCTAAAACAGATTTTCCAACATTTTCCAACATTCCAACAGCGTAGGAACTTGAACAGCTCATCGACGGAAAAGATTAAAGTGCAACTAAGGATGTCGCTAGGTACTAGGTGTGTTTAGAATATTTTTTGAAATAAAGTGGTACCACGTACAACTGAAACCGCTGGGGAAACATCGCCCAGTGAACTTGTCACAATGGATTGTTGCGGTGCAAAATATCAAAACACATTAAAAACTATATAACAATATATATAACTATATAACAATACAACACGAGCATGTGGTGTGTTATAAACCATAGGGGATTCAATCTCCGATGATGACGATTAAAAATGAAGATAAATAAACATATATTTGGACTCAGTAAATTGGTGTTATTGTTGTTGTTATTGTTGTTGTCGTTGTTGATACTATTTGCAGAAAAGAACAAAGTATGCGCTGCAAATTTCAACACAGCCTAACTATACATGTGCGTTGCAAATTCAATACAGCCTAACTATACATGTGCGTTGCTGCCTAACTATACATGTGCGTTGCAAATTCAATACAGCCTTAGGCTGTATTGAATTTGCAACGCACATGTATAGTTAGGCTGTATTGAATTTGCGACGCACATGTATAGTTAGGCTGTGTTGAAATTTGCAGCGCATACTTTGTTCTTTTCTGCAAATAGTATCAACAACGACAACAACAATAACAACAACAATAACAACAAATTTACTGAGTCCAAATATATGTTTATTTATCTTCATTTTTAAATATTTAATCATCATCATCGTCATCATCGGAGATTGAATCCCCTATGATAAAACACCTATAGCCTGGTCTTTATTCGGGCTATAGCGCTCGTCTATTACCCCTCATGGCCGTGTGTTACCAGAAACACATCGCTATACCCCTCGGCCTACGGCCTCGGGGAATAGCGATGTGTTTCTGGTAACACACAGCCCCTCGGGGTAATAGACGGGCGCTATAGCCCTCATGACCAGGCAAAAGGTGTCTACTATACACAAAACTTGTCGCATGAATGATGTAATATGTTGAAGTGGTTCGACAAAAACAAGCTTTTCCCGGCAGGGTCGCAATACTTCTGCAAAACATTCAATGCACCTTTGATTATCGTCTTCGTTCGTTTCGAGTCCTTGTTGGAAACCAAAGCATTCAGTTCTTCTTCAGAAAATAGGATAAACCGAGAAATTTCTCGACTATCATTTCGTTCGGTCGCAGACGACATCTTTGTTTACATTCCAGTTCGTGCAAGCGCAATTTTTTTTTTTGACGTCAGCGGGCATCATTTTTCGGAACTGATGCGTGGCAGGCAACAGTTCCGACAAATGATGCCTCATGACTTCGTTCACTTGGATCAGCACAAAAAGAACGCATCCCACGTGACTATCAATTGGCGAATGAGAACACAGACTGCGGATGAGGTGTGTTATAATCACTAATAAGACCCTATCTAGTCACACTGTCCCCTTTGTTGTCTGCATTCACTACATTGAAAACTCCATGCGGCCTTTGTGCTGTTCAGAGAGAGAGAGTGAACACAAACGGCTTGGGAGAGTAATACACTTTTTCTTGTCGAACAACAACAGCTGTGGTGTTCTTATCATTGCTGGTCAACAAATACAACTTTTCCCTATACGGAAAAAACAGAGTAAGGACTACTAACATTGGACAACAGATCTATCTTACTGAAGTTCATACTTCCAGTGTTAAAAGTCAACTGAAGACAACTAAACGGCAAACTGAATGCAATTAAAAGATGGCAGTTTTATTGCATCTGATTTCAGGGTACAGATACTGTGACATTGCAAAAATGATTACTGACAGATCACAGTGTCTGTGCAAAACACTGGCTCACTGTAAAAAATGAATCTGTACACATCATTTACAATTTCTGATAAAAATATTTTCTCCAACTACATCAAGGTCCATCAGATGTGTGAAAACTAAATAAACATTACATTTATACAATATTTTTAAATACTTGACAAAATCGCTTTAAAAATTACATAGCAAATGCATGATTCGTACAGCAAAATAAAAGGCCACAAAATTGATAATCCTCGATATTTTGTATTGCACGAATATGCAGGAACAATATTTTCAATACATTTCATAAATGTTCATTAACCTGTGATAATCATAGCCTGAGTGCATCTTAGTATTTTGAACATTGCCAAAATACGTTAAAAATTACTGATACATGTAAATCTAAAAAACTCATCAACAATATTTGAAACTTTGCTGTCATAAAAATATGCCAGAGTGAGTATCAAGTTGTCAAAGATATATGATTGGATTGGATATGCAATTTATCATTTTAGCATGCAGAATGACTGATGCACTTGTTTAAAGTTTTTTGTTGTCAATCGATCATTTTATCAACAGACACAAAAGCAAAATTGTTATTGATGACTTCATGCAAGTCTGAACTTTAACTTCATTTAGTTCAGTCAGTGAGATTTTGCAAGAAATGAGTCTTCGTTTCTCGTCTGCAAGGATTAAAGCGCTGCTTTTTTCTGTCTCTGTCATGCCACGGCATACATCATGGCAATGCACTGCTGCAGCTTTGCCTGCTGAGCAACGAGAAACACATTCTCTCCATGCACTTTGCTTGGAACTTAGGATACATGTGTGCAAACTTGACGATCTGGATGCCTTAATCATGAGACAAACTTGACCTTAAATTCTTAGATATTGAATTTGCTATTACAGAAGTCATATGACGGAGGCAAAGTACTGATACTTCCAACAAAATAACAAAAGATGTCTTTTGATTTTTCTTGCATTCTTTGTGGAAAATATTATTGCAGGCATAATGGAATGGAAGTGGGTGACACACTAGTTGAGATGCCAATTTGATCGCCATCAATAATTTATCTTATTTGAGCATGAGACAAACTTGACCATAAATTCTTTTTAATCAACATTGCTGTAACAGAAAGTCATATGACGAAGGCCATACTTCCTACAAAAATAACAAAAGATGTCTTTTGATTTTGTATTCTTCGTGGAATAATTATTGCAAGCATAATGAAGGGAAAGTGGGTAACACAGAAGTTGACATACCAATTTGATCGCCATCAATCATTTATCCCATCTAGGCATGAGACAAACTTGACCTTAAATTCTAACATATTAAAAATGCTATTAAAGAAGCCATATGACGAAGGCTAAGTACTGTTACTTTCCACAAAATAACAAAAGATATGTTTTGATTTTTCTTGTATTCTTGGTTGGATACATTATTTTAAGCATAATAATAATACAACAGTTTAGATGCAAATTTGCTCACCATCAATCATTTATCCCATTAACCTTTAACCCTTTGAACCCTGTTCTTGGGTCAATCTCCACATGATGTTAAGTAGGTCATCAGAGTGCAGTGCAAACCTGAAAGTCACAACAACATAGAACTCAGTAAGTCAATATGGGAATTTCTTGAAAACTCTTCGCATGAGCCACATACCATTATATGTGACATTTAAACTTTTCCTGCATGAAAGAACACTTTTCAAAGGCAGTGACAGGGTCATAGGTCATAGGGCCCACTGTTAGTGGGTCAGGATCACAGGGATCAAAGGGTTAATGAGTTCTCTTTGTTTCAAACGGCTGATAAAAAGAACTTGTCTAGAGCAACTTCATAATGAGAGCCAGTACCACAGCAACAAAGACAAGGAATTTCAGAAACCCACTAATGCCAGACTTCTTCAATGGCTCGTCGACTGGTCGTGTCTTAGTGGCATATATGACGCGGTACCATATTTTTTCGATGGCCTCTTTTGCACCTGCCCATTTTCCTGGACCCATCAAACGATACTGGTATGGGGTATTGGGACCAAAGAAACACTTTACAGCTAATTTGGGATCGGTAAGAAAGAGTTTATAAAAGTTGGGCCTCACACCAATCATTTCAGCAATTTCATCCATGTATGGAATAAAATCAACTTGTATGGTATGTCGCTGTGATTTGACATATCTTAAAGCCATCGCTTCTTTCTTATTCTCAATATCAGCCATCATGGTTTCTTGAGATGGTAGCTTTGCCAGACCTTTGAAAACCCTTGTAGCCCAACGACACTGAAGCTCTGATATTGGATTAATGGCACCAAGTGGTTGTACGAGTCCAATTACCGCCAGTGTGCCGTGTTTCATGTGAGGAGGAAATACATATTTGTACATGGTCACTTCGTTGTTGGTCACTTTGACGATGGACTCGCCCAGAAATGGGAAACCAAACGTGTATCCTGTCGCCATGACAACCTCATCGATGTCTTCTTCCACTGTGCCATCCTCAAACTCCACACTGGTTCTCAGGAACCGTTTCACATTGGCCTTGACTTTGACACGACCGGACAAGATTTCATTTGGCAAGCTGTCATTCAACGTAGGATGTTGCTGGAACACGCCATGATTTGGTCTTAGCCCATAGTTGGCATGGTTAAAACGCTGATTCAGGGTGCGCTCAGCCAATGATACCTTCCAAGACGTTGGGACAAGAGCCAAAGCCCGCCTACTGACAAGCAAGTCTATCGGTATACCATTTTCTCCTACACGATTGAATACCCAACTTCCTCGTCTAGTACTCAGGAAAACCTACGATTGAAAAGAAACGTATCAAGAAAACACAATTTTCAAACCAGCCACCCAACAGCCGATTGGGCTAGCTGTGTTTTGTAGAGAATAACTATTTGTGACACGTGTGGATGAAAAAGGTGGAAATCTTTAATAGCTCATTTCAGGATGGCCTGACTGAAAATGGCAAAAACAGCTGCAAAAATACACAATTGAAGATTTCATCATCATTCGATCATAATTCGAATGTATCACATTATGATCATCCCAACAAAAACATGTGTACCAAATATCCAAGCTATAAGACAAGTAGTTTTTGACTAAAAGTAGCAAAAACTGGCACAAATTTCAACATTGCAGTTTTCATCATAATACAATGTAATATGTAACAGGTCTGACCTGAGAGCAAGAGCAGCGTAGGGCATATCGTCATTGATGTTTTCAGGCAATAGCATGCTAATTTCTATGTTTGATGCGTGATGCATATTTTTGCCATTGAGGTTAGAATGCGGTCAATCGTTTTCTAGAATGACAATTATAGATCATTAGTATAGGATAAAGCCCGAGTACGAGGGCTCTTCTGGTATATAAAGTCCAACCCAACGATAAAATGTCGAGGCCGCAGGCCGAGACATTTTATCGTAGGGTTGGACTTTATATACCAGAAGAGCCCGAGTACGAGGGTTTTATCCGACTTAAAAACTATCGCCCCTAACTGATATATTTTCGTTTTCAATGTGTTTACGTCGACCGTCCCCTTTGTCAATGTAACATGTTTAGGATATGAATTAAAACTTTTATTTGTGAAATAGCCTTCCAATGTAATGGAACATCCTATAAATGCCCCAGGGCACATTAGTTTAAATGCCCTGGGGCACAGCAGATTTTGTGTTGCAGCTGGTTTCCGCTGTGTTACCAAATTTGAATATTAAAATGTACCAGATGTCTACAGAATATGACATGTTCACTTTTGATTAGACAGTACTTTACTACGGCGCTGTCATTCGTTTCTGGAATTTGGTGACCAAGGCTTTATGAGTACATAAAACACCCTGAATTGAGCACTCTGATTGGTCAATCAACAGTAGATAGTTTTTAATAGCAATTTAACTCGGAAATGCCAAGTTCACCAACGAAATTATTTCAAACTGGTAAATTACATGATTCCGATCAGTTTATTGTGCGGGAACAGAGACAGTCTAATGTAAAACAAGTACTTGATATTCCCGTCAGTAGCTCTCAAGCATACGATTTTTAATTCTTGCGTGAGTTGAGAGTTCGTTCTCGCGAGAGTTGGCTTGTTTCAAAATGGCGGCACACAGTGATGACCGAACCGGGCTTTCAAAAGTGATCGAAAAAAGGCATTTTAAATAGATTTCTGACTTTCTTGGGAACAGAGAGATTCTTTTGTCGGAAAAGCATATTGTCGAGTAGAATTTGTGGTAGATGGTATCTTTAATTTCACGCAATCGTTGTAAAAGTATTCAAAATGGCCGCCTCCATGTAAACAACCGGCAGTGCACTGTTTTCAAATCCATAGGTATATAGAGATTCCATTCTAAATTTCATGTACACCCGTTAGTCTCAATGCTCGCCTCGCGAGCGGCCTTCGGCCGCTCTCGCTGCGCTTGCTATAAACAAATAATGATAAATAAATAAATAAATAAATATATCATATTGAGATAACCCCTCGGAACCTGTATACCAAATATTACAGTTATCATACGAGTATATTTTGAGAAACAATTTTTTACCAAATAGGTAAAAATTGCCCCAAAAATAAAAACACGTCAATTTCATTGTAATTTGATTTTATCACATGTTGATCATTCTTTTGAACCTGTATACCAAATATAAAAACTATCAGACAAGCGGTTTTGGTAAAAAAAAAGATTTTCACTAAAAATGACAAAAAATGCCTTAAAAAACCCAACCTTGCATTTTCCTACACAATTCGAACAAATCTAATGAAGGTCATCCCTTGGGTCCTGTATAATAAATATTACAGCTGTCAGACCAGCTGTTAAGGAAGATTTTTTCCCAAAATTAGCAAAATTAGCCTCAAAAATAAAACTTTGCATATTTCATCATAATTTGTACAAATCTGATTTAGGTTCTCTCTGGGGACTGCACTCCAAATATTAATGGAATTGGACTGACCGTTTTAAAAAAGAAGCTTGGAATGTAAAAAAAGTTGACAGACGACAGACAATAGACTCGGCTAAATGTCCACCTATTAGATAAGCTCTGTGTCGCCAAAAGCGGAGCTAAAAACATTATGGATCCCCATTTTAAGATAGAATGCTCCTCAGAGACGGATTTTTTTTCATTCTCTCAAACTTTTACAATACCTTTTTTGATCTACCACACCGGAGGTTCATTTTTAACCTCATGAAGTAAATAAAGTTTATACTGGCTTACTTTTGTGAAAATAAAAACATTGATTTTTTCCTCCAAAACACGGGGATGGCAACTATTTAGAATGTGTAACATATGCCTATTTGTTTCTTTAGTAACAAATTGTGCATGGTGAACTCTGATTTTTATTCTCGATTTTGAAAGGGAATGGTATAGTTTCCTTTTAGAAAATTTGATTAAATGCAGATTCAATCTGCAGTGCATGTGTCTAGCATTGTCTTACCTGTGAACCAACTCTCGCCAGTTCCACTGCTGCGTCACCACCTGAATTGCCGATCCCGATCACCATAATACGTTTATCCTCGTAACCTTCTGATTTCTTATAATCGTGAGTGTGGACGATTCTGCCCTGGAAGTCTCTCTGCCCTGGAAATTTCGCCACATGTGGATCAACATGATGGCCCGTACAAACCAACACCGCATCAAAGGTTTCTGTCTTGCTCGTGTTTTTCTCCTTGTCTGTATATTCTACATCCCACTTTCCAGTTGCGTCATAATCTGCTGATGGTTTGACGCAATTGATATGAATTTTGAAAGTAATGTACTTCATTAATCCAAAGTGATCAGCATAGAGTCTGAAGTATTTCATCACCCAGGTATTATGCATGAAGTTTGGATATTCTTTGGGTGGTGGAAAATCACTGAAACTCATCACCTCCTTGCTAGTGTTGATGATAGTTGAGCGGAACACACTAGCATGACCACTTTTGATATCTTCATGGTAGTTCCACAGTCCGCCGATGTCTGTACCTTTTTCGAAGCACACTGGTTCAAGACCCTCATCAAGACAAGATTTGATGGCAATCAGCCCACTGGCTCCAGCTCCAAGAACGGCCACTCTTCTAGGCATGCCGAGAGATGAGATAGTGTTTGTTGACCTGAATAAATAGAACAGCGGAGTATTGAAGGTTAACACATGGCTACTGTGATACAGTGGTTTGCATTGAACTGGTGGCAAAATGGAAACTGGTCTACAAATAAATAAATAGAGTAGTTGCCAACACTGTCAAGTGCAATTGTCGTCTGAGCAGTATATCACTCAATAACAAAGAAATCATCTCTGTTGAAGTTGAAACATTGTATGGAAGAAGGTCATATGTAATCAAAACAAGAAGACACATTGCCGCACACATCCATGATCCTGCTAACTGTCCAGAACACATCATTTATAAGCAAATGATTGTGCAGATATGGTGGACCAGGTGTTGTTTTGAATATGTCTGACCTCCTCTCAGACTGTTTTCTTTCGACTGATATTGCCACTAGACAATAATTACACCTGACAGCATTGGCAACTACTCAATTTAGACAGTATACATGCCTTATTGCATTGCAAACGGCTCAACGCAAACCACTGTGATTAGTGTCTGCTCAGCTTTGAACAATATTAATTATATTGTATGTATAGTCCTGTAGAAATCACTCGGTATGTTACAAACCTATAGTGCTTCCAGGATTCACAGTGACATTCCAACAGAAACAAAATTTTCAGCATTTACGGTAATTGCATGTCTATACATCACAGGCATTATAGGGTTGTTCTTGCAATACCTACCGAACACATGTACATGTATATCAATATCGCACAGCAAAAACAATAAATGCATATTATTTAATTAATTCACACTCTTCCTGTAAAATTTCTTTCTCAAAAGTTCACAAATATGAAATGGAGATTTTTGTTATTGAACATGACAGAAAGACATTATACAAAATACAGTGATAAAGTAAACACAGGTCCTCAATCTATGTGTATATGTTTGATATTTATCAATTTTATAATGGCTGAAAACATTGAACAATGAATTTTTTAAGTCTACCAATCGGCTAAAGGCTTCAGAGACGTTGCATATGCATGTAGGCCTATGATGATATGCAAATATGATGTCCACCTCAAAATACCAGTGGGAAAAATGGATCACCAAGAATTCAAGTGGTGTGATCACTTTTGTCTTTGATGCAGGAATTGAATAAAAGCAGAGTATACTCACTGGTATAGTTAATATTTGACTGACTTCTATGACTTATTAAGGACTGGCAGTTCAATATTTTCATATGCAACTGAATAAACACACTTCCTGACTCTTTAGTGAGGGATATGAAAACATGAGAATATTTCTTATCTAAGTCAACCAACTGTTACTATGGTGACAATAAGTACCCCGAGTAAGACTGTTTTTAAAGCGAAATTAAATATTTAACGTGTTCCTCAGAATTATTTTCTTCTGGGAGTTTGCTAAATTCAGTCGATGCAACACAAATACAAGTCTAGAATAAAATCCATAAACTGAAAACCACAAGATGTCATTTTTCATAAATCTTCATTTTCACGCAGATTTAACTAATGTTTTGTACACAAAATGCTTGAGGAGTGTGTGACTTGCATTTCTGTTCATTAGAAATAGGGTCAAACCTAACCCCTCCACAGTGGACTCGTCTGACTATGAACTTGTAGGCAAGCTAGATTTCACCGCCAAGTCCACATATCATACAAATAGACTGTTTGATTGTCCGGTGATTTTTGCTCATTCCATTAAAATAAGGACTACGTGTGTGACGGCTGTGGTGTTTACTCATTCAATTAGTCCGCTGATACGAACAGCGGATTAGCAACTTGGCTATGTTTTCGGAGTAATTACAGTGTGTATACACAAGTTGGAGAGGAGATAAGGACTTGTCAGTAATATATAATATATAAAGCAGTCAGACAGTTTGGAGTTGAACTCTTTATTTGAAATATCACAGTCAAAATTAATAAAATCAAATAAGGTAAACCGTTGCACACAAAAAATCTCCTCCCCACCTTAGGGTCCTTTCATCTGTTCCCTGGGAATAACTGAACCAGTATCAGCTAATTTACATAAGAATTGGTTTCATTGTTATGTAAGTTAGGGACAGAAATTACAGGGGGAGGGATGGCATATTTTGGAGGGAGGTTCGCAATTCATCACGCAAGCATTTTCATGTATGTGAAGTACTACAAATTACATCTGCCTTTCTTTTTACATGACACACTTGTTTTTTATGAGTAAATTGTAAAATTGGGACATTCAGCTATAGGGCACCTAACAATTTTGAGAAATTTGAAAAATATGAAGATCCAATTATCCCAAATTTAGTTCCGATCCTGTTGTCTCTAAACTGAAAATTTGAAGTCGGGTCTAATAAGATCAATCGAATGCTTAGATTTCACAATTTTGTGTACGGCAACTTCGTGTTTAGGAAAGTTTTATGAAGTTAAACTCAATCATCTAATATCAAACACATGGATGTCGGGTTTCAGATCAAACTTTCGTAGGAGTAATTCTAAAGCTTGATTATCGTTTCATATCAAACACAATGATTACATATGGTTTTCTATCAAACGCAATCACGGAATTCATGTCAGTTTAAAGGCCCAATAGCTGTATCTTTTAGCATTATTTTTGTGATTCTACTTACAAACTAAAACAAGTTCATGGAAATGTACTCATTGAGGGGTGTTTATACAAGTATAATAAACTGTCCACTGGGACGACTGCATGTGCTATTTTGAGCAAGATAAATATTAAACGTTTGCCCAATTATAAAATGGCGCCCTCATGCAAATAAAGCAAAATACTGTACGTTGTGCATATATATGCATTGGAATCTTCATAGAAACTACAGAGTAGTCCAATATAATGCATAGTGCTTACTGTTTTCCACTGGGACATCATATGCTTTGTTTTCTTTGCAATAATACGAGTTTATTAAAATGGCGGGAAATCAAGATGACTCAGACTCAAACTTGAACAATGTTATGTAGTCTACTACTTGTTTGGGGAGCTCATTTTGAAGCTCATGGAGTAAAGTTTACTTTTCCCCATTTCAAATATCAACAATTCGAGATTAATCCCATATCGCCAAACTTTGCATGGTGACCGTTGATTACTAATCCTGATTTTAAAAGAGCATGGTTTGTTTAGGAAAGTTTGAGAAAAAAACTCAAATCTCTCCGGAGTTCGAGGTCTGTGCTACCTTAAAAGCAGCATGCTTGACTGCGAGCTCAATCGATCAATTGAACGCTCCAGCTCCAGGAAACGGGTCTTTGTCCGGCATTTGTCAAAACATCATTATGCACGATTTTTGTACTTCAAGCCCCCGCAACTCGAATTTTCCCTTGTTCTTCAGTGTATAAAACAGATACATATATACATCCAAACTTGCAGTAAAGTTAATGATGAGTTACTCCGTCAGTTCGAACGCCCTCGCCTACGCTGACGCATGAAAACCAATCCCATAACCCCGATAAGCGTGTGCAGACACATACCAGATTTTATTTTCATTATTCTGTACCTTTGGGCAGGGTTATCATGCTTTGGTTGAGCTCAGCTCAGCTTGCGTTGGCAGTTTATCTTTTGTGTTTTCGTTATCACTTGTTGTTTAACAATTGAACCGTTGTTTATGGTGGCCTATAATTTATAACTGCTGTTTGGGATATATGGGTAGGCTGCATACTAGTCGACCAGTTGCCCTAACTAACATAGCTTCGGCTTGACTTGCCCCAAGTCTGTGGGCGTAATTATGTCGTAATAAAATAAATGCATTTCAGCAAAATTTGTCTTGATTTAATTTTACGTGCTTGGTGTGATCTGGTAATGGCAGTGTGATCGCTATGCGTGGACCAACACTTATAGCGAATACACACCTACACGCAGAGAAGGCAAAAAGCCTCTCGATCACGTGACCTGGCAAAAAACAAAAAAAACAAAAAAAAAAAGACACACACACCCGGAGCGTAGATAAGAACAGCAATAGGAGAGAGGAAAATTCAAGTTGAAAATCTTTATTTAAACGTGAAGAACGAAAAAAAAAACAGGCAAAGCCTGGGCGTACGATGGATAGAAATAAACTTTGCGCTGTTATTCATTAGCTGTTCCACCCAATTTTTAGCTCACGTGTTCACACACGTAGGCTTAAGTCGCAGCGATGTCTGTCTGTTTGTCTGTCTGTCTGTTGGTCCGATATCTTAAAAAAAACCATATGAAACATATGATTTTGGCCTTACCGAGTGTACACTGTATGAAAGGTAAAAGTCGTCAAGATCAATGGTGCAGACCGAGTTTACTTTGATTCATGGATCAGCCATGTGTGACCTATAAGGGTGGAAAAATGATTGATACCCCCTCCCAAACTTTGAAGCCTTGAACACACACAATCAGAATTATACAATAATCTTTTCATGAAATATTTTAATGAAGGAACTTACTCAGACTAGCCTGTGTATTTGACGATCTGTTAGTGTATTTTTGAATCTTATTCAGGAGGGCTCTGATGGAAGTCACAATATTACTGTTTTATAATCAGATGACCTTCTTAAAATAAAGTGTAATAATAATAAAAATAAACTATAACAAGGCAGTATTGCTGAAGGCAATGAGTACTTGGGCCGTTATATAGTAATGTTGAGGACAATATATAATAGTATTCAAATATGGTCTCGAATTTCCTCCTGTCAATTAGGTATTTGATTAACTGGTTATTAAACGAAGCAATGGCATGGCAATGGCAAAATATGTCTAGCAACTTTTGTGGAGCTTTAGGCAGGGATTCTTTATTTATAGTGGAAATTGCTTAAACTCCTTAAATATTCAAATTACAGCAAATTTGTTTTGTTCTCGATGGTAGATGTATAATAAATATTAATATGTGCACAAATAACATGTTGTTTGTTTAACTATATTATGATGGAGATAAACAGTTTACATAATACATGGTTAGTTTCATGACAGTCGGTGCCAGTAAAGCTTGTTCATGACACTAAGTGATAACATTAATATGCTAGCACGCTCACTAAAAGCTTTCCAGCTCTTGCCATTTGAGTCCTGAACATGGGTACCAAATTTAGTATTTTGTGAAGCAAGTGTAGTAACGTTTCAGAATTCTTTCGTAAAACATTTGTAATATATTGAAATAGCGCCCTCATCAGTCACTTTCATTACCTACTTGAAACAAACTGGTAAGGAATGGACCATTAGACTTGGGGGGGTGTCAGAAATGGAAAGAAAAAAATTTCAGAGCAGAAAGTTTGGAAAAAGAATTCAGACTTCTAAAATTTGCAAATCTATTACATTTGAAAAAAATAAAATTTGAAATTCTCAGACGTACAAAAAAATTCAGAATCCGAGCGTGACCACCCCCTCACAAAGTCTAATGGTGTGTCCCTAAGTGAATTGTTCTGGCATTGGGAAGCAAACTCAACACTACATGATTATTAGAGCTAGTTAGAGGGCCTGAGCGGTAACTGCAAAATTTAACCAACCTCAAGTTACCATTTAATTTTCGCACATATTCATTGCTATCTATAAATTTTGCTTGTGGCAGAATTGAAAAATGGGTACAAATGGAGTGGATTCCTGTCCCATCCTGAAGTAGGTTGCACCATGTTGTTTTGTAAAGATGGAAAGATTGCATGTGCACCATTTTTGGTGTTTATCATAATTGTATGGCAGTACTGTGGCCATATTTGGGAGGAGAACCGGTTGCCTTACAGAAATCTATCCATGTAGTTCAACTCAATGGATAATTATACTTGAATAAACATCACAGAGTCAGAACATTTCCATGAACTAACTTTAATATAATAATACAATCAAAAATGATCTCAAAAGTTGTACAAAATTTGCATCAACTTAATGGGTGTTTGATAACCTACTAATCTATACTGCTAGACAAACTTTTGAACTGTTAATCAAGTGTCAAACATAGCACCAGAAATTGAAGCACAATCTGGAAACCTTTTTGAAAATAACACAACTTGCGAGTTTTTTCCTGAGGTAACATTAAAAACAACTGAATTAACTATATTATCAAACAACATGAACCAGCAACTCCATAACACAAGTCATTGACAATGACATAGTCCCCACTTGTAATAGGAGTATTAGTCTTGATGGGGCAGGGAAATGAGGTCATTAAGAAGTATCACTGGAGTGCATATGTTCAGATCTATGGACACATAGGTCTATGTCATTGTACCCAATTTGAAACAAGAGGCATGTCTAAGTTATGTTTCTAAATCGGGAAAAAAGATCAGACCTTTAGCTGTATTGGCCAGCCAAGAAATACATATGTGCATAATAAACGAGGTACAAGATGTGACATCTTAAGGTCTATTATCCTATCAAAATTGAAGCGTAAAGAACTTGTGGTTACTGAGTTATGCATATATATGCATATTCAAGGTCAAAGGTCATCAAGGTCACGTGACATTTTGAAAAAAAAAACATTGTATTCGCTAATTAATCCATATATGCGAACTTCAGACCTCTAGCTCTATTGGCTTGCCCACAATTATATATGGGCATAATTAACGAGGTATAGCATGTGTTGTCATAAGGTCTCCCATCCTACTAAATATAGAGGACATAGCACTTGTGGTTGCTTATTTATTGACATAATCATGTATTTTAGGTAAAAGGTTATCGAGGTCGCATGACATTTTGTCAAAAAATTTCTATCCTATAGTCTATCCCTATATACTAAAAATCATACATTTACCTCTATTGGCTTGTTCAAAATTAGATATGCACATAATTAATGAGGTACAATATGTGGCCTCATAAGGTGTCCCATCATACCAAATATGAAGGGTGTAGCACTTGTGGTTCCTGAGTTATGGACAAATATGTATATTTGAAGTCAAAGGTCACAAAGGTCACATGACATTTTGTCAAAAAAATTGTATTGCTAAGTTATCCCCATATACCAAAAATCAGACCTCTAGCTCTATTCGCTCGCTCAAAATTAGATATGTGCATAATTAATGAGGTACAATATGTGGCGTCATAAGGTGTCCCATCATACCAAATATGAAGGGTGTAGCACTTGTGGTTCCTGAGTTACGGACAAATATGTATATTTGAGGTCAAAGGTCACCGAGGTCACGTGACATTTTGTCAAAAAAATTGTATTGCTAAGTTATCCCTATATACCAAAAATCAGACCTCTAGCTCTATTGGCTCGCTCAAAATTAGATATGCTCATTTTAATTAGGAACAATTGTGGCGTCATAAGGTGTCCCATCATACCAAATATGAAGGGTGTAGCACTTGTGGTTACTAAGTTTTGGACAAATATGTATATTTGAGGTCAAAGGTCACCAAGGTCACGTGACATTTTGTCAAAGTGTCTGAGATATCTGCGTGAACGGATGGACTCACATGGATGGACTCACAGACTGACATGACCCAATCTATGAGCCCCCTGGACTTTATCTGTGGGGACTAAAAACTGTGTCACTGCATCCTTTTTGCAATATGAATACGATGAGAAACTAAATTTTTTTTTCTTGGCCTTATACATGGGAGTGTATGGACTGCTTATACATGGGAGTCTATGGACTGCCTTATACATGGGAGTCTATGGACTGCCTTATACATGGGAGTCTATGGACTGCCTTATACATGGGAGTCTATGGACTGCCTTATACATGGGAGTCTATGGACTGCCTTATACATGGGAGTCTATGGACTGCCTTATACATGGACTGCCTTATACATGGGAGTCTATGGACTGCCTTATACATGGGAGTCTATGGACTGCCTTATACATGGGAGTCTATGGACTGCCTTATACATGGGAGTCTATGGACTGCCTTATACTGGGGGTCTATGAACTGCCTATACATGGGGTCTATGGAGGTGAAAACTAAAAAGTCCTCTAACACGGCCAAATTTGATTGCATTGTGAAACAAATTGACGTGCATCTGTATGAGGTAGGGTACTATCCTTGTACCAAGTTTGAACGAAATCGCTCCAGGCGTCTCTGAGATATCTGCGTGAACGGACGGACGGACGGACGGACGGACAGACGGACGGACGCACGGACATGACCAAACCTATAAGTCCCCCCGGACGGTGTCCGTGGGGACTAAAAACTGCTGAAAAGGAGTCAAAAGTTACAGCTATTCAAGCTCTAATTAACCATTGCACTAAACTTAAAGAGACTTGCTTTGTTAAACACTGCAGGATTATTGAATATACTGTCAGGAAATGGCCGAAGTTAGCACTTATTTGTGTATCAAGATGCAGATTCTGAAGTGATAGCATGCATGCATGCAAGCTCTTGTAAAAAAACAGATGACGAAACAATGAAGTAGGAAAATGGACTGATGATCTGCCGGGAGATTTATTCAACAGCTGCAACTTGTAAAAATGTAATAATATTATCTGGTATGTGTACTGGAATAGTACTTTCAGAGGCAGGATGTCAAGTATTGCTTGTTTTAATTGTCCATTTCCGGGTAATGTTAAAATGCGAATTAGAGCTGGCTTGAAGACAGTAAATGTCTCTATATCCTCATCATAATCTATGGCAATTTTGGCAACTGCACCTGTACCAGTAGAAGAAGGCAAATACGTTGTATTGCATTTTAAACAGGTGTGATCTTCATCCAGGGCTTTATCTCGACATCTTTTGTTAGGGCAAGATGGGTACAACTTTGCTTCAGAGACACCAATAATGGTTCCAGTCTGCATAGCCTCATCATCAGAAACATCAATGGCAGGAAGATCTTCAAAATTCTCTTTAGGTACAGGCTGATTGAAAAAAAGAAACAGAAGATAATTTTACATCTTGTACAATGAGTTGAAGAGTTGGACAGACATGATGTACAAAAGTGAATGTAAAAGTGAATTTACATTCACTTAAGGCAATATGCACCTCGGGGACAGACATTGGGACTCTCAAACTTTTACAATTCTTCTGATATACCACATGTGGGGTTCATTTTAAAGCTCTTGGTGTAAGAAAACTTTTCACCGGCTTAGTTTTTCGAAATTCAAAAATTTTGATTTTTCTCCATAGAGTTAACACAGGGATGGCGGCCATTTTGAATTTCTAATATTGGTAAATCTTTGGTAATTTGTTTCTCTAGTACAAAAATTTGCACGGTGACCCCCTATTTTTATTCTTGATTTTGAAAGAGAATGATTGAAAGATTCCTTGAGGAAAGTTAGAGCAAAAGTTTAAGTCTTTCACTTTCGAGGTGCATTCTACCTTAACAGAAAACATACACCTAAAATGTCAAATGTAATACAGGACATTTTGATACACTGCTAAATATTTATATGGCAGTAAAAATGACAAATTTTGTTTGCATTTAGGTCCTTCAAATGGACTATAAGTTTAATAACACATTTTGTACTTGCAACTGACAAGACTAAAAGCATCCTTAATTGAAAATTTGTCAATTTGAGTGGGCAGACATGTTCAAGAGATTTTTTCTTGCCTATATACAGCTGCTGTTAAAAGATAATTTATTGAAAACTAATACCCTAAATCACCTCTGGTACTCACCTTAATCATGGTGAAGTCAGTTGAAGACAAAACTGGCTCTTTTCTATATTCACCAACTTGGAGACATGAAACTGAAATACAGTCATCAACCGCAACTGATAGCTTTGACTGATCTCTCCAAAGTGCTACACTGACATCACCAGTTGCATCTTGGAGATGGAATTTCTTCAAAGGTATATTTTTGTGACCAACAGTCTGGACATCAGATACCTACATGTATGGATGTCAAAAGGAAAGCAATATCAGTGCATATACAATAAAATCCATGAAATATGACATTGTATCAATTATGAATTTTGTAGCACTCATTCGCCTTTTAGTAAATATATTTGAATGCATCGATTTCATTTGAGAAATTGCTTAGTAACTGTCATCAAACTTATATGAAGGGTTGATAATTTTGTTGTATACTGCCAAGTTTGTTGACCTTAGTCAGTGGGCACAGTGATATTGGCTAAGGTAACACAGTAATTGCCAGCGGCTTCTTATGAAAAAAGGTGATTGTACAAATCAAGTGAGCTACCTAACATTGCTTATAAATGCAGATATAAACGAAACCATGATACTAAGAATGAAAATAGTAAGAAATAGTCAAAGTTACAACTAGCGGAGTGCTTTGATTGCTACATATCGCTGCATGGCTGCCAAATGACAAGTTGTTAACAGCCAGGAAGTGTACCACTTACTTTGATAACTTTGCCTTCAACTGTCAATTTCCTTTTACGTGGTGATGTTCTTGCTTCAGTAATGTTGACTGCAGGTGCCACAGGTACATCGAGAACTTGAGCTGCCGTCAGAAGTGCTTCAGGGATTTCTAGTACTTTGTTGACATCAAACACCTCAGTGTTTTTACCAACAGACACTATTAAATTGCCATCCTGCAATCTGGTGGAGTATTTCTTGATCATGATTACCTTTGACTCATGAAAGGAAGAGAATTTAGGAGGATCCTCAACATAGCAAATTATTGGTGCTGTGTTGTCACAAACCACAGTTCGCCCGGCTGTTTTTTCTTTATCTCCAATTTGGTATTTTGATACAGTTAACGGTTTTGCAACCTGAACTGTCAAAACTCCTTTGGTATTGGTATTTGCTTGTATAGCAGCTACTGTGGTTTCTGATCTCCTAGGCATGTTTCCTGGAAAGAAAATTATATATGTATGCATCAGTGGTGTTTTTTGTAGAGGTTGGGGGGGGGGACATGATAAAATGGTTTAGGAAACTTGATAACAATACCAGTAACAAAGGGGCAGGCTAGTGAAATGACCAGCAAACGCTGTTAACATTTATCTGTTCACCAGACTTCGCAAAAACACTGTCCACCACTCACTGATAAGTTATACTACCTAATAGCACCTAGTGCCACATAAAAATTAGCTAAGAAGTCTAAGGTGGATTTGTCGTACATCTGTTTTGGCACCATGTACATGGTATGTGTAAAAGTATGTGACAGAAGTTGCTCTCTTGTGACCTTTCATTGATAAGCATGCCTAGGCTGTACACACAGTGTTTGTGTAATTTGATCAAATTGGTAAAATGCTAAGCAATTTAAAGGTTTATTTACCTTTAGTCTTACCATTTCTGCTAATACAGATTTTGAAACTCTAATTGACTGCTTTGAGAAATCAGATAATGCTAATCCTGCAATGTGTGGTAATCGTGATAATGCCACATATGCCTGACCTGGGCTTTTGCATTTATGGCCCAAGTCAACAACAACATTCTTTAAGTTAAACCTTGACTTTTGTGAATAGTTATAGCCCAACTTGGTATGAGTGGCAATTGTGTCCTTTGTATTTCAAGGCCACCTTTAGCAATGAAAGTAGTGGTCATGGGTTTAATTGAAATGGTTTGATCAATTGGAGATTGCGTTGACTGTCCAATTTTTGGATTGTCAAATAAAATGTCTACTGCCCTTGGCATATCTTTTCTTGTATCCCAGTGAAATTGTATTAGTGTGCCCTGAGCTCCATTTACAAGGCCTTCTGCAGTGCAAATATTGCGGAGTAGGAGCACTCTACTGCCAATAGTAAGTGTTAACTTAGAAAGCAAGCCTCCACACATGGTATCATCTGAAGGTATAGCGGTAATAGGCACTGGTGAGGCATCAGAGGAAGTATGTATTGCCCAAATGGTGTATACTTTGGATTTTGTCAGTGTAGCGATTTCCTCTGTTTTCATATTATTGTACTGATAGCACTGTAGCCGTGTTGGAAAGAGACGTATAGCTGTATCAAATGGGGGTTTGCATAGATCAATGTTACATCGCTCACAAAGTAAGTTTATGTCAAGTGTTGAGGGGTTGCCTTCTCTAACACGATTGAGTAACTCTTCATATGGTCTGTCATTTTGTTGACGGACATTAGTTTTGAGAAAAAAGGTTTAAAATATTGTATCCAAAGATTTCATGATGGATAATTAGCATCGTCAAAGAGATATCTAGCAGCTACAGGGCGCAATTGGAAAAAGTCTCCAAAGGCTACAATACTGCAGTTTCCAAACACTGATGTACTGTCAGAATCTGGCTTAATTTCTTGTAGCCTGTGATGAATAGCATGGAATATGTGATCAGAAACCATACTTATTTCATCTAAGATAATAAAATGTATACTTGCAAATGCTCTTTGCAAGTTATCTTTCATTGCTGCAGTGAGTGGTATATATTGATAATTTTTAGAAAAGCGATTAGTTACTGGCAAACAAAAAGCTGAGTGTATTGTTTGACCTTGGACATTGAATGCAGCTGTGCCTGTTGGCGCCAGTGTTAATACACAGGCAGTTAGGAGTTTGCGAAAAATTGACTCTCTCAGAATTTGCAGAAGAAAGGACTTTCCACAACCTGCTCCACCTGTGACAAACATGTGCAAAGGCTTGGGCTTTGTTTTGGTTTTGCAGTTTATAAAATCAAGATATGTTTCAGCATATGCAATGATATGGTCTATTACAACTTTCTGGTCTGGTGTGAGTAATTTCATTTTTGTGTTGTAAACCGAGTCAGTCATGGTAAATAGGCTTAAATGGTGCCACTGTAGGTCTTCTTGTTGAATGATGTCAACAAAACTATTTCCATTGAGTACCTGCTGGTCTGATGAAATATCTAATATATGAAAATCTGAAACTTTTGTACCATTATCCCAAATCACTGAGTAGGTTTGATGTTTCAACATGAGATGTATTAGGTGTAAGGGCATCTGCAATTTGTGTATCACCATGGTGCAACTTGTGTAGCAAGTGCACATTGTGTTCAATGTCTTCCATGACATTCTTTTGGGGCATGAACTTTTGTCAAACAGCTGTTTTTTAGCCAAATACACATCATATGCATTATTGAAACCACAAAGGATTTCATCTTCATTGCGAAAGGCAGGAAAAGCAGAAGCTGAGAGTAGTAGTATTCATCATCATGTTCGTAAGGATTTAGAATTGGATATCTTATGCATGCCGGTTTTGTTCGCTGAATTATCCAAGTATTAAGTTTCAGCAACTTAAAACAGGGTTGTCGATGTCCATTATGAGATTTTGCCCTGCAAGGTGTGTACCATGTAGCAAATGTGTACAGAGACATATGATCCCACATGTGGCCAGATGGTCTGTTGCTGTATTGTTCAATACAGCCTATCTGAAATACATTTGTATCATCATCCTGCAAATTTTCTAGAGTATTTTTTGGAAGTAATATTTTAGATCTTTTGGCTGGTTTGAGGCAATTTACAAATACAGTAGCCATAGATGACTGCACAAAAGGTATATGGGTCATTCGGAATGCTATCTCTTGTGCTGATACTTGTCGATGGGATAACACAATGGCCCCGATATTGTGTAGTTTACGTCTTTCTGAAGATTCTGGTGGCAGTTTATCAAGTGCAGAAGATATTGCTTCACGTAAGTGTTGTGGTTCACTTTTGCATATATAAGTGCATATGTATAGGGCAACACCGTACACACTTCGTATCAACTGAATATCCATATTTGCTTGCAAGTTTTCAATATTACCGGATTGTAGGCATTGACCATTGTGTCATTTAGATTTCTTTGGTGATGTAAAATCGAGAAGTATTGCCAGGATCAATATTTGTTTTCAATCTGGTTTCATGTGATGGTGGACGTGGAAAATCAAACCGACAGTGGCCAGTTTTGGTTAAACATGTTTTAGTATGGCGGTGAACCTGTAATGTCAAGACTAAATGCCTTAAGACTGGGTCTGTATCATCTGGTATCATGGTACTAACATGTTTATCTATAAAAGCAGGGGCATGTGCACGACCTTCAAGAGAATCAAGATCTGGGCTGTCCTTTATCCACAGGAACATGTGGATATGGGGAGATCCTCGGAGTTGAAATTCAATTCTTATAAAATGCTCTGTTATATGTCCCAGAGGTTCTGATTTGCCTTTCAATATGTATTTCAAGAAAGCCTGCTTTCGTCTATGAAATGCTTGGCAACTATTATTGGATTTTCCCTCACTAAGGACCATTTTTGGAGTGGCGTTAACTTTCAATATCTTTATGAGGAGCCAATTGAGAAAAAAGTTCTGGCCACTTGAGATCAGCAGCTGTCAAAGTTATGAACCATGTAGGTGGACCTTGCATTCTATTTTTGCTAACAAATTGAGAAGTTGGGAGCGCCAGTATGCTGGTGTCCCCCTGATATTTCTCATGAAGCCATAGGAGTTTTCTGTAATAGCATTTTTACCTGGCTTTTTGACATCTGCTGCAGTGATAGATGATTTACCATTATTAAACAGTACCCCTTTTCCTGCCAAGTCCATATTTCACCACTAGGTCAAGATGGTTAAAATTAATGAAACACAGCGTATTCCATATGATGTATTTTAACATAATCCTGTACATTTAAAGGCTGTTGAAAACATAATACTATAAAGTTGATTTTTTTTTTGGACAAAAGATGCTATAACATACCAAGCCAAGTGGGTGAAAATACGTCATGTTTTGGCTCAATACCGCTTTTTACTGACTTGGCTGATGGGGAAGTGATACAATTATTACTGTCTGGCAGGAAAAGGGTTAAAGGTGACTTCATTCTAAGAGCAATTGAAACACTGCTGGCCAATGCTCTACTTTCATATATAGAATGTGCATAAATAAGTAAAGCAATTCAGATGAAAAGCGCTTGTCTGTATGTGAAAATCTGGCTTGGAAATATGACAAATCTGTTACTTTTGTTGGTCTCTTAGCCCAGAGGCCATTTTTACCAAATGGAAATAACCAGGGGAAGGTCAATTCCTCAAGTGGTTTTATTGTTTTGACAGAATATCAATCGGTTTTGTTTTTGCCATGGTAAAAAATTTGACTGTTTTTGCTTAATTGAAGGTTGAGGAAAGCAATCCTGAGCAAGGGAAAAGTCCATATCTGAGTCCTGGACCTGAGTTGATGGAACTGTACAAGTTTCTGTAGTGTACAGCTGTGGGACCTCTATGTCTTTATACAAGGGATTATTCTTTTTCAGCCACTTTAATGCTGAAAACAATTTTTCAAAGTTGATAGGCATGGACTGTTGTCCTTGTCATCAGAAGGTACAACAATTACATTGGCATCAGCCAATGTACATGGAAGTGACCTCAACTGTTCATTAATATCAATGGAAAAATTTATGCATTGGCCTTTTGTACCATACTGGCCACCTGGTAATGTTACTACAGATATAAATGGCTGGACTTTTGCTAGCAATCTTTTTTCAAGGAGATTTAAACCCTTTAAACAATCTGGGATTGGACCAGGATCCATCTCATTCTGTGAAGCCCATGGTGCTAATGTGCCTTTTCTGGCATATTGTATACATCTTCTACAGTAACATGTGACTTTCTTATTAGTCTGCATGTGAGAGACTTCTTCAGGGAATAATTGCTTTTGGCACATTGCACAAGTTTTACTACAAGTTTGGTTTATATTTTCTTTGAAAAGAAGTATGTCTTTTTCCAAATGAAAAATATTTGTCTCTTACCTTTTGGTGTACTGCTATTTACAGATCTTTTGTTGATTTTCTGTTTTGTACTTTTGAATTCACCATTTGCATTGGGCAAATCATGAGTGGGTTTATTACATGGCTTTTTTAGTGTGGTTGATCGAGTGTTCATTTGTTTTCTTGTTATTTTAAAAGTAGTTGCATGTGCAGTTGCTTGCAAGGCTGGAGTTTTTGCATTTGAAGACATATGTACAGGGGTATTGACAGTATCTGAGAGTGGTAAATGTTGCTGGTTGTGAAATTCTAAAGACTGATATTCATGTTTTTCAATTGCATAGCTTTTTGGGGTATTATTGAAAGCAATAGTACTCTCGAAGTGCTCATGGACATGACTGAAAATAACTGTTTTGATTGGAGATGTCTTGTCACATAATATACAGTAATATAATGGCAGGTTATTGTAATCCATTTGAAGAGAAACATACTTGTTCAGTAATGGTTGTGATATCTCAGAAAATGGTTGTGATATCTCAGAAAGATAATTGGAAGGGAAGGAGTGTGAATCATTTGAGATGCTGTTTTCTGGATCTGCTTGTACATTTGGTTCATCTTGATGGCATATGAGAAAGTCATCATTTTTCGGTTTTACATATATTAAAAGATATGGGTCATTCATTGCTTCACTCAATGAAGCTGTTTTTATTTGTAGATCATTCATTTCAAACCACTGGTCACCTTCCTTGATGAAGGAAACATAATGACCAGCAGACAAAGTGTTACCATAGTGAGTTACAGTACCAGCAAGGACATAGAAACACTTGCCATTCACAGTGTTTAGGGAAAGGGAATCTTCAGAAGAGAGGGAGTTCCTGATTTACAGTGCTAATTTGGTAAATTGATTAAATATGCAAATTAGCTATTAATAACATGATATTGCCCAATGTCTCGCTCTACAGTCAGGGGTCTATCAGATAAGTATGTGTATAAATTTCCATCAAATTTGATGCAGTAGTTTTAAAACTATGTCGATAATTAGAAAAGTTCATTCAATATATGTGCAAATTAGCATGGTTCTTGTTGATTATCCAGTATACAGACAGACAGTCAGAGAGACAGACAGGCATTGCTAAACTTAGCTTAAAACAATTAAATTGTAAACATATATCTGTAAAACTGCTAATAAACAGATTCATGTGAAGTTGCCAGTCTTTGTAGGGCAACTGCACTGATTGCACAAGTGAAAACTCAAAGTCATCACTATAAAGAACATCTGGAATTTCATCATCATGTTCCACAATTTCTTGTAAAGTGCTAACACCTGTATGTATACTACCTGTGCAGTGATATTGAGCAAACTGTGGAAACTCGCATGAGCTTATTGTATAGTAAACATGTAAAGAATAATCACTCTCCTGCACACTGCATGTAGGGCCAGGATTGGGCAAAATTTGGATGTTTGTCAGAGTTGTTATAATTTCATGATGATCTAAAAATGTACATTTGGCCAGCGGAGAAAGTGTGAGATTCTGTATTGCTGCTAATTTTAAACAGTTTTGTTTATTTCCTTGATTAGATAATGTTGATCTTTGTTCCAAATGAATGTTGTAATGCATTGATAATTTTCCTCAACTTCATGCATTATGTATGGTGCAGGTAGAACTAATGGCTCTAACAATACAAAATTATTGCTGTCAGATGGCCAGTGGAGTGCTATCTTTTGCAATAAAACACAACAATGGAGATGTGTGCATTGAAAAGACATACCTGCTTTCCTATTAAAAAGCTGCCAAACCACAACTTCCCTGTAAAAGTGAAAGTGTTCTATGTCATCTTAAAATGCATGAAAATGATTTTACTCATCGCTGCAGTTTATTTACTTTGCAACGAATTGTACATTTTCTAATCTATTGGCAACGCTATCTTTAGACAAAGACGGGGGGGGGGGGGGGGGGGGGGCGTGCTTTGGCATCAAAATTTCAAAATCAGTCAACAACAAAGAAACGTGTTGCCTGTGAATTGGAAATATGCTTTTTCTAATTTGCGCCATTCACTAATTTCTGGACAATTATTCAGATACAGAGAAGAGTAATCATTGAGTTAAAAAAAAATAAGTTGTCCAACAACTCAGACTCTCCTTTCATAATGGGTTAATTTCAAAAATCAACAGATACACTGACGATCATGGCGACCGTTAAACGCGACGCTGAAAAAGGAAATCAAGCACATGCCTTTTATTGACATTTTGCACTAGTGTTCTCAACTTTCGAGATCCATTTCTGTATACGATAAGAAAACGATAGTGGACATTCCCCACGATATAATGAAACCTTATCTTTTTACGAGCCCCGGTACGGTCTGCCGCCGTCGCTTGAAAACAATCTCATAAACTCAGCCAATGGGCAGCTGTGTATGGGCAGCTGGATGCTTGACTTCCCGGAGAACGCGAGCTGTCAGTGCCGTTCAAGCACAGGATTATCAAATTTCAGTAAATGTACCTACCTAGGGGTGGACCATTTGATATCCTGGGGGGGCTTGGAAGATTTGGGGAAAAAAAAAGATGCCAGGTGGAGTTGCTCGAAAAAAAAAATCTGGCTTTAGGTGGCTGATGGAAAAAAATTATGGACCATTGCGACTCGGAAAAAAAAATCTTGGCAATTGTTCGATGCACACTGCAGCATCAATAAAAATCAAGCAGTAGCTCTAGAGTTTTATAAAGCATAAACCATTTCAAGCTTGAGGAACAATAACTGAATATGAACAATTGTACAGTATACATGACCTTCTGATTAGAGGAAGTATGCTGAAATTGAAATTGCTCACCAGTGTTTTCCAGAAATGTGTAAATCTGAATGTAAGGATTTTGTCAAAATACCACAAGAAGAGAGATAGCCTGCAAACATTTTACTATTATCGTTTGCGCATAGAAAACTCATAACAATGAAAAAATGCATAGAGACTCAATCCAATGCGTAATATTATTACGCATTGGATCGACTCTCTACACATTTTTTCATTGTTATGAGTTTTCTATATACGCATGTTTTATTCGTAAATGCGAACACTGTTATAGTGAATTATCTTACCAATGTTTTTCTTAACAAAAGCGAATGTGTTTTGATTAGAATTGAATGAGTTTGATGGTTTTGGGGAAACTACTATGTGGTAATGAAGAATGGGAAATGGGCAATGAAATGAGCAGACAGCAGGTGATTTAAGATTAAATGTTACATCTTCACTGCAAATAAAACCATAAGTGTGTCATAGATAATACAAACAAAACAAAATCATGTTTGTTTGTTTTGTTGTATGTGAGCCACTCTAAGACACACAACAAAAAGTACTGTTTCAGTCAGTAAATGTCACCTCAGATGCCACCAAAGAAAACCATTTCCACTCCAAAATTTCATTTTCGCCTTGCGAGAGGGGGGACACCCCCCTCTCGCACTCTCCCCCTCGTTCGCTACGCTCACTCGCCACTCAGTCGCTTCGCTCCCTCGCAATCCACCCGTCTACTTTCTTAAATTACCCGGCTACTTTCAATGTAAGGACAACAATAACAAGTAAATGCCATAAATGTACGTGATTTTACAAATATGTTTTTGTAAAGTGAATCAAAATGTACATGTATTTACATAACTTCATTTAGTTTCTTGAATATAGTCTGTGTGCGACAGAACAGCATCTTGTTACTGGGTGTGAAAAACCAAGCAAACAAACATTGCACGAAATTTGGTAAAAAAAAATATATCTCGAAGAAGGAAAGTGAAAAAAAAAGTTGCCAGCATATGCCCTGTAGAAAAAAAATAATTCATGGTGAAGCACGTGGGAAAAAAAATAATGGCTCTCCACCAATCTTCCAAGCCCCCCCCAGGATATCAAATGGTCCACCCCCTAGATGAAATCCTGTCTATAGGCTGAAATTTCGCCGAAGTTTGACAAAATGACATAGATTTTCAGGTTCAAATCCGACATTTTTGAGTTTTGAGTGCAGACAGAAATAAGTTTGACTTGAGGCAACATGGCTGCGACCCCATGTTGACCCCAAGTGAAAAGTGTTCGCGATCAAATCTTCCTATATTTTTTCAGAATTTTCGACAAAATCATTGCTTCTTACATCTTTTGTAAAATATTAAAATAAAATATGCGATGTGCCATGTCTCCAGATTTCTAAAAATATCGTTCTACGGAACATGAGCAGGCCCGCACAGCTGTTCCTGCGGTTATGGCAAGGGTGTATAGCTTGGAGTCGACACACAGTCGTTTGGAGAGCTATTAGCGCTGGGACTATTCGCCCCATAGACGAGGGTACAGAAGCGAGAAATACCCCAAGTCTGGAAACAGAATGGCTATAAAAACCACGCCATGTCACATTCCGTGTCCGATTTCACTGTGAAAAGTAGCAAGTTCATCTATCATGCAACCGTCGATCGTTCCCTACCATTCTAAAAAATTCATACCTGATACTTTATCTGATTCAAAAACGCTCGTTTCGTGTGATTTTCGGCCGAATTCGACGGACACCTCGCCAAAACCTGGGGGTGAGCAACATCCGGTCACCTCACAGTGGACGTTGGGCACCTCCACTTTACTGACGTTAGCGCCGCGTACCTATGAGGGGTGACTTGAAGGTTGTTCATGCCTTATGTTTTGCGACGTGTCTTCTGAATTCGGCCGAAAATCACACGAAAATTCATACCTGATACTTCGTCTGCTTACAAAATGCTCATTTCCTGTGATTTTCGGCCGAGTTCGAGAGACACCTGGCCAAAACATAAGCGTGAGCAACATTCCAGTCATCCCTCATGGGTAGGCGGCACCGTCAGTAAAGTGGAGGTACCCAAGAGGTGACCGGAATGTTGCTCACCCACAGGTTCTGGCGAGGTGTCCGTCGAATTCGGCCGAAAATCACACGAAACGAGCGTTTTTGAATCAGATAAAGTATCAGGTATGAATTTTTAGAATGGTAGGGAACGATCGACGGTTGCATGATAGATGAACTTGCTACTTTTCACAGTGAAATCGGACACGGAATGTGACATGGCGTGGTTTTTATAGCCATTCTGTTTCCAGACTTGAGGTATTTCTCGCTTCTGTACACTCGTCTATGGGGCGAATAGTCCCAGCGCCGAATAGCTCTCCAAACGACTGTGAGTCGACAGCAATTATTTTAGGCTTGGCAGTGCAAGGCTTTATCATCTTTATTCGAAAGATAGAGGAGAAAAAACTGAGAAAATGTATAACTAAGTCTTCCTAGTACGGAGAAATGCGGCTGTGGTCATTTGCATAGTAATAGTCTCCTTGCTGGCAATTTTCAACGTGACCTAGTTGAGTCCAAACAAATGTACGTTTTGGGTTTTGGAGTTCACGATTGGAGGGGGTCTAAAAATAGTTCCCAATACAAACCGTAGCTCCAATTTTAATAGGAATTTTACGGCCTTCCGTCAAAATCTTGCTGTGAAAGTACGAGGCCGTACTTATGCTCGTACAATGTCAGTTTGAGACAATTACATACCTCAAAATGGTAATACAGATACAGTTACATTGACTCACTGGGCGATTTCGACTTGAATACTCATTTCGCAAACTTGTGACGCAGTTGAAATTAATGCTGACCGCCAAATCTTCATGAGACGAGATCATTCTAGACATCCTCCAAATTATTCAACCATTCGCATTGAAGTTCAGCTCGCTTAGAGTATCATAACATTCTGCGGCCTTCTTTTAGATCGACCCTAATTTCTTACATTTAGGTAAATAAATTCACAACCTACCTTGACAAAACTTCATCCACCATCCAGGGCCATCGACCAAACGCACAACAAATCTGTCTTGACGTCATCATCTCCTTACATGGTAATGGGCATACCGTTATTTTTAGTAAAGGAGACACAGAATACGTCGGATTATTCAGTTTCAAAACGTATTACATTGTGTGATGTTGTCAAAAAAGGTAATGTTACTACAGTGGTATAAATTACAAAACACAAAAGTTCAAATCAGTTTATTTTGGGCAGGCTTTACCCAACATTTCATATTGTTTCTTATGCCAGATTTGACCACGTGCTTACTGGCGACCCCTTTACATGCAAATTTTGTGTCAAATGATGTGTTCTCCTGGAAAAACAAACGTACGATTTCTAAATGAAGGAGGCGAAATTTGCCCTCAAGACTCGAAACCACCCCTTTACGGGGTGTACCTAGCTATTTTGAATGAGCTTCTCGAATCTGCAGCTCTATTTCGAAATGATGGTCTGGTTTCTCAGCTCAAGGATAAGTGTTCTCCATCGCTGTGGGCATTACTATTCTCAAATGGGGGTACAGTTTCCAGTCGTTGTGTTTTTCATTGTGTCCGGGATATAAAACCTTTCCTTTTGACACTTTCAGTTTGATTAACACTAGTCCACATCTTGTCAGTGATTAAACATGTTTCAAGTTTAAATGTTAAATTCTGGTCTCGAGCCCTCCTGTTCGACCAAACTGAAATTACCCCTCCCACTTTGGCTCGTCCAGTGGGTGCAGCAAGGGTCGTGCCATCGACTAAGAAACGGAGGGTGCATTAATTGTTGCATTTCGATGCACATTTTGATTATATTCAGAAGATTTTGTGGCAAAAACTCAGATAGAGAAGCATTAATATTCACATCTCACTTATTCAAGACTGGCTGAGAGCAGCACTTCCATTCAGTTAACATCATTACGCCATTTATTATGCCAGGAAAGATGAAGCCAAGACATTTGCCCTCCTGGTCTCAGCCAGGAATGGTTATACCTTACAGAGTTTTTTCCCACGGAATGAAAACAAATGTACTTGGGCTGAGGCCCAAGTACAATAAATGCCTCCAAAAATTAGGGTAGGTATGTCGGAGATTTTTTAATTTCTGCTTTTGCTGACTGAGACCCATAAATGCGGTAAAATTCAGAGAAAATACTCGAGACTTTTTGAAAATGCGTAAAAAACGTCTACCCTCGGAGTTGGTGGGGTTTCTAATTGCCGGAAAAACACGTATTTATTTATTTGGCTTAATACCTTGCAGTACATTTTGTGTTAAAATTACTGAGGGCGTTTATAACAAAATCATTTCAAAACAACTATTTTCCATACGTAACTTGGCGAAATTCACAGACAGTGCTTTCGACAAGGATACTCATAGCGCTCACGAGAATATTGCACATGTCTGTAAGAGGTTAATTAAATTGTACCTGTATTTAGGTGCAAAAGAAAACTTTAGGACAGCCATTAACTTGATGCTTGTATTTCACTAGAGGTTCTCAATTCAACGTGTATTGGGTTACGCTGATGACAGAAAACCTGAACCAACTCTATATCATGGCGCCCATGATATTACTAGTGAGTGTTTGACAGGAACACTGACTTTTAAATCCAGGCGTACGCTGAGAAAAATATCGGGAAACCGAATGAAACACTCCTGAATATGTAGGTTGCTGTTATATAAAACAAACCTCAGAAAATTGCAGGCTCATTTTATGACATTTCAAAGTATCACAAATCTCTACCAGTGTATGCTGTCTTGAAACAAAAGCTATGGTTACAGCTGGGGCTGCGTTGCCTGGTTATAGTTAACGGCCTCATCATAAGATGGTGGCGCTGCTGGGACTGCGATTTCCGGGAGTGGTGGATACGCCGGGTCGTTTTCCACTCCCTGTTCGAATTGATACGGGTTCGGCCGGTCCATTTGGTTCGGGCCTTGCACTTGTCCAGCGTGAGTTGTTGTTGGCGGGACTGAGTGCGGAACAGGTGGCAGGGCATTTGCAAAACTTGTCGGTTGGCTGAACTGTTGGTTCTGTAGAGGTGGTAGGTGACCTGCTGGCGGGAGTGGTTGGTTGCCGTATGCCGGTGGCTTTTGAGGCGTAAACCTTTACAGGAAGAAACAATGGGTTGACTGTAATCGCGATTATAGGAAGAGTTATGAAGACATACATTTGTCTGATTGCTTTTGTGACTGACGTAATTGTTGAACTTTGCAGAAAATAGTAAAAACATGCTTAACCCCTAAAAAACTATTATAATAATGACGATTTTTAAAACACTTGTCGACGCCCTTTCTTTAGAACAAAAAGGTCCGGCATTGGTCTTTATTGACAAATCAAACATGCATGCTATCGATTTCTCCATGGATGTAAATTTTGTACATCCATGATTTCTCCACTTCGCTGCACATAGTACTAGCTTTACGGTCTAAAACTCTCCGAATCGAAGGCTGCGAAAGAGTCAAACGTACATTCTTAGAGCTTGATCGAAATGTGGAAAGTATTATTATCACGGAATCTGCGCAACTTGAGAAAATCCCTCAAACAAGTTTCGAAAGCTGCGATGTCCTCTTACCCAGAAGGTCTGATGTCTCGCCTGGCGCCGGTGGTAGTCATTGGCGTTGATGTGGCCGCCGGTGGCGGCGCTGTAGAGGTGGCTCCCGTTGCAGGCGTTACAGCTGGTGATTTCTTCTTGGGACAAAAGTAACAACACAGCGCCAGCAGTAGAATTAAGCCCACGGGTACTAGAGCGCTCACCAAGATAATTACAACGGTGTTGCTGGAGGCTAGAATGATACACAAATATAAATGTTGTAAATGTATAAATGACAATGTGAATCGACATCCCTCATATACGTCTCGTGTACAGATCATGATTGATTGTGCTCGTACGCGTGATGAGTTAGGGCTGTTAGGGAGCCTTCAGTAATTACAGGGGGTGGGCCGGGAGAATTTTGCGCACAACTGTACCGTAAATGTGACCCTACCCCTATCCTCCTTCTAAAATATGACCCTCCCCCTTGTCCGACATTCTAAAACTTGACCCTCCCCAAATCACTGCGGTATACTCCCCAGGAATAACTGAAACAGTATCAGCCAATTTACATAACAATTGGTTCAATTGTTATGTTAGGGACAAATTACAGAGGGGAGGGCTGGTGTTTTTTTAGGGACAGTCGCAATTTATCACGCAAGAATTTTTGAAGAGATATGGTATATCATACATTTGAGGGACGGTCACCATATTTTGTGCAACTATAAGAAGGCAAGATGTAGCTGATTTAGTGCATCATCCAAAAATATCAAATCATAATACACGGAATCTATCAGGCAAATTATTGACAATCCCCCCCCCCCCACAAACATGTTTTATCTGTATATTATATATGCTTGATAATGTATTTACATGTACTTTGCTTGAATTGGGAAGTAAAATGTGCATTTGTGTACAAGGAATTGATTTCTGAATTTCATCTAAACAGTTGGTTCACTATCCATGGTGTCTATGATGAAACTATGAATAGTTTTTTTTTCCAGTAAAAAAATAGGTAAATCTTTGAATTTGTGTACTCTTGATTATTGATATTAATGTTCTTGATTAGACTAGATTGCTTACAAGTCTATGGTTGTGTAAGAAATTTGATTTTGGAATTTCACTGAAATGTTCACTAAGCATGGCGGTTTATGATGAAACTGAATAATTTTTTTTCCAATACAAACCTAGGTAAATCTGAGCATGCATGTGCGCTTGATTATTTATAGTAATGTTTTTGATTAAACTAGAGTGGTTATAAGTCTATGGTTGTGCAAGAAATTTGATTTTGGAATTTCACTGAAAAGTTGATTTACTGACATGGTAGTCTATGAGAGAACTATGCACAAGTTTTTCCAATATAATACTGACAATATCTTTGCATTTATGTACATTTGATAATTGATATACACTTTTCACCTGTTGCATATGTTTTTGTATCTTGTCTTTATTAGTCTTAACTGTTCAAGGTGTTTTGATTCAGGATACCACTGCACCTTCTTTGCTTGTGAAAGTTGTGGATAATGTGCATGTATTTTGTTGGTGATTTCCTATTCAGGAAGTATCTCATGGACAATCAAAGTTTTGGCCATAAAATCAGCTTCTGTCAAAAGTGACCCTCCCCCAAGAGAAGTTTATAAAAAGTGACCCTCCCCCTTAAAATGTTTTCTAAAAAGTGACCCTCCTCTCAATTCCCCCGGCCCATCCCCTCCTGTAATTACTGAAGGCTCCCTTACTTCAATCTAACTAAAGTCCAGTGACCAGCCTATGGAAACTTTACGTTCGTTTGTGAGATTCATCCGAAATCCGCTGTAGTATACGCAACATAAATTTACTTTCATTAAAAAAAACACGCAAGAAAACGAAACAAACACCACCCGGTCAATGAAGTTGAAAGAGGGCGATACGACAGCTTTCGGTCACAAGAGAGGATTCGGACCATCCGTATAATACGGTTAACCTATATTTAGTATGCCAAAGATTTTTTATTGCGATATATGACGTCATTTATATCACTTACAACAATCCCATTCATCCGATTCACTCACACAGTGCGGCACGCCGTCACATTTCAGGTCACTGCTCATACACGTTGACTCATCGCACTCGAAGAGGCCCATTCCACAGTCGTCGTTGCCGTTTGCTGCGTGACAAAATACATCCGATGAATTAATATCGCAAGAAATAATATGATCTTTGACCCTCTTCCGCAGTGCTCATTATTTCATCTCCTTTGAGACGTATCAACACCGCCAAAATATCTGCATGTCACATTTAATTGCTTACTCATGCTGTTCCATAAACAAAGTAGCTTTCAGTAACTGTTATGAATTTTAAATTTTCTCGTCTCAGGTGTTTACTGTGAATCGGTAAACTGATATTTTATCGCTCTCGTAAATTGAAAAAACATGCAATTGACTTCTAAAATCATAATTTTTATCATTCAAGTGACTAAAAACTAAGTCTAGATACCACGAATTGGAAGTTGCACCTTTACGCTGTACACCTTGGAGATGTAAATTTATCATATCTTGTATTTACAACTTGTCCTCTATGTCTTTGACAAAGCATGTCATACTTACAGTCATAAGACAGACCAAACATTCCCTCAAATCCGGTGTACGATTGTCCAACCAAGGACTGTCTGATTGAGGTGAAGTTGAGCCTGATTCTGACAGGTAGCGGTAAGACGTAAGTCATATACGGTTCATCACCACACAATTGAGTGACGCCGCCGTCGCCATCAGTAACCTCGACCACGTCCGACTCGCTGGACCAGCAATCTACAATATTGGCAAACATTAGCATATCAGATACATATGCAGTGCATGCTACCTGTCTGGTATGAACTTTTTCGTATCATTTTCTCTAATAGCCAGCAAAGGGGGACGCCCAATCCCATTATAATTGTCTTCATTGTATGGTTCTAAGAAGTTCAGTTTAAATAAAACCACTCCCTTCGTCTTTCCGTTTTACAATAGGGGGTTGCACAAATGGCCGTCCCCAGAGGTAGAGCCTTTGGGTAGGGGTTTCTTGTTCTTAGCACAGGATTCTTCTTGCCACGGCTTGTTTCATTTGAATACGTTTGACTATGATATGTATTGTTAAGAAAGATTTTACTACTAAACTTTGGTGTCTTGGTCTTATGTTAGCACTGGTTTTGTAACTATTTCTTTTTTTTCCCCTCGCCGTGTCACATATTTGTCCTTTGACAATCTTGCGCGAAGTTTTGTCACTGTGTTGCCTCTATTATGTGATGTGTTTGATTGCCTACTGCGCTAAAGCAAGCAAGGGCAAATTATATATATGTGGACGCTGTCACCAGATTATCACTTTGCCAAAGCCAACAACCAACGCACCAGCAAGGTATCCCTCTTTACATGGCATTATACTTACACGGATCACTATTGTCTTTGTAGGTGTGAAATTCAGTGAAAGTGAGAGTCATATCGGTGAAGCCGTCTTGAGATATGAAAGTTACTTCGCAGTCTTCTGGGTTTTCATCGAGATACGAATCCACTTCTTCGGCCTGGGACCGAACTGTTCCACCTGCTGAACTGATAATTCGACTGCCCGCGCATACTAACGTGGACAGACCGAAAAAATACCAATAAACATTATAAGAAAAGCTGGTAACTTAAAATATTTTCTGAAGTACATATGACAATTTTAGGCCGGTGTCAACCGGTTTATAAAGGGAGGATTGAGGTTGCCAGTCTTATGTGTTTTGAAAAAAGTGAAACCTTCGAACATGAAAGACTGAAGCTGATCTTGCCATCATCTCCTGTGTGAACCCACCTTCTACATTGGTTCCGACCTCCTGATGTTCCATCAAACCGCCGTCATCGTACGCGACATACATTGCATAGAAGCCATTTTTTGAAACCGAACCGTCGCTGCTGAATACCAAGTACAGGTGATTGGAGGTGCTGAAGAAGTCGCCGGGCAAGTTGGATCCCGTATAGCTGACCATATCGAAGTAGGTGTACTCATCTTGGCCGTCGTAGATGTACAGGTAGTCGTACGATGATTCAAGCTGGAATGAACTGAACATCAACTGAAAAGAGACGATGTTGAATGAGTTACCATAGTCAACGGAAACAGTTTCCAGTTTCCCTCGGGCCCTCTGGTGGCTAAATTGGGGCTGTGAGCTGAGGCCTGCTGAGTGAAAAAAGTTCCAAGTGATCCTATCTGAAGCGTTGACGCCAAAGGATGCAATACAGTTACATAGCATTGAAGAGCGATAGGTTTCTGTTTTGATTTTGTAGTGAACGATGTTTTGTTGACACTGATTAATGTACATGTCACAAAAAATTGAAAGTAACAATGCGAAACGAGCTTGAAGCGAATGATGTGGCTTGATCCACAGAGCATCAAAGCTAGATTTTCTACAAATGAACTACGTCAGCTCTTTCAATGTACGCACGACATGCACTAAACCCTGTTCCTTGTTTTTACAGCGCTATCGTAAAGAACGTGCACAACTTTTCAGCAGTGTACTTTTGCTTGTTTGCGGAGCATTATGGGCAATCACCTTTGATTGGTGGACCTGGAACAGGCTGCATCACGTGAGCGGTGGACTACAGATTCAGATGGCGTGAGAGACAAACAGGGGGAGGTAGTATGTCGACATTAAGAAACTCAAAAGAAACATCTGAAAGTGTGAACTCAGCATATGCATAATATCTAGACATATTTTTCGAAATTATCCGAAATACAGTGCATATGCAAAACTATGTGACAATAGAGACTATTTGAATTTTGAAATCAAAAACTTTCCCTTCTCGTCAAGTATTAATAATCCATCTGTTTCAACTTATGATACACACATTCCACAACCTAATATATGGTGTAAAAGATTATAACTCATATATAAAGACTTCCGAGTGAAACGGTGTATTAGCACAAATGCTTGTGAGGCAGGGGTTCTCTGAAAGTAGATTTCGTCAAATTATTTAAGAAGTTCTGTGGTAGATATGGCCAATGATGTTTTATCGAAAGATGACACGTCTGATTCTAAAACAATGAGTAACGGCATTCCTGGCTCTGACTCAGAACCGTAATTTGGTGCACTTTGGTGTCACTTTTGGTCAACCGTGTCAGGTGAAGCATACCTCCAGAGGACGCTTACACATTATGTTCGTCGGACATGGTAAATTGTCCAATAGTTCCCAAGAACGATACTGATTTATTTGGCCAATTTTGATGTCTTATGTCTCGCAATGAAGATAAGAATAGATCTAGTGACCATAAAAAGGACGTCACATTTACAAATTAAGCAAAGAGTAATACAAGATAAGGAAGAAAGCTATGTAGCAGAAACGAATCGAAGTACAAAAATTGAACAAAGCAATAGTGGGGAAGTACATAGTCTATCCGATCATTAATCCTTTACTAGCAAAACTGTGGTACAACTCTGTTTTGTTGTACGGCAAGGTTGGGCCTTTAAACAACAGAGAGGGTTAAACGGTCAAAACATTTATCATGAGGAGGTCACTTCTGAAAAATATAATCCAAAACTCACTTGAATCGTATACCCAGAAGGCACTTCGATGCTGTAACTGCAAGAGGCATAATCATCGTAAGGCGACGGGTAGTTGGGTGACATGACGGCACCAAGTGTCTCGCTAGAGTAACCATTACATTCAACACCACGACTATCTGATGGAATGCGACAAACAAAACAAAAAACAATGTTTGGCGATGCAGTCCAAGCTAAATGCATGCATTAATGTGTGAATGACTGAATGAATGAATGAATGAATGAATGAATGAATGAATGAATGAATGAATGTATGTATGTATGTATGTATGTATGTATGTATGTATGTATCTATGTATGTATGTATGTATGTATGTATGTATCTATGTATCTATGTATCTATGTATGTATGTATGTATGTATGTATGTATGTATGTATGTATGTATCTGTGTATGTATGTATGTATGTATGTATGTATGTATGTATGTATGTATGTATGTATGTATGTATGTATGTATGTATGTATGTATGTATGTATGTATGTAAGTATGTATGTATCTATGTATCTATGTATCTATGTTCTATGTATCTATGTATTACAAAGATTACTTACTCCTGTCATGTCGTATCAGCGAATTGAAATCGTTTCTTTGTACAGCATTGCAGAGATGAGTAGATGCGAGTATTGACAGAATTAATAGGTGAACCAAATTCGTCTCCATAACGATGGTGTGGTGTTGATGAATCTTGCTGATGTTGGATGACACCTTCGTGGAAAGACCACAACGATGAAACTCTTCAACGTTCCCGAAACTGCTACAGTGGTAGAAAATGAAATTTACTACTTATTTGAAATGGTATTGTGAAAACAGTACTAAGCTTTAGAGTATTCCGAGATATCAAATGCAGCCGATGCCGTCTCATTGAAAGAAATTCTTTTTCCATAAAACAAAATTCTCTATCCTCCCGGAACTCGAATGTACTTTTTTTTCAAAACTGTCACAAAATTGCAATTCAAATGGCCAGAGTTGCAAATTTATATTGCATTCAAACTGGAAGGCATATTCCTATACGACTAGATTTATGATAGACGTTCATTGAATAGGTTAAACACAGTCACGTGACATAAGTGGCTTTTTCTGTCAGGACATTGATCTATTCTGACAGGTGGAGCCCACTCCAAGTAATTATGATTTTAGAAAGAATTTTCGTTGTCTTGGAAAAGTTTTTATATTCTTTTGTGACTATTTCCGGCTTCTCAGCTTCCGCCTTAATACCATGGAGCCTAACATTCCCAAGGTGCGCCTTCAGCTTTCGAACTTGAGCACAAATTCGAGAGGAAATTTGGATATTCTAAAATTTCAGTTAAACAGAAACAATCTGTGCCTGAAATAACAACTGGGGGCATTTTCGACATCGGGTAAGTGGCAAAAGTATGAAATTAAGTTGAAAATGCTGAGAAGTATTTAGTACGGCGATATACATGTTCAGTCACATGGGAAGTTCAGTCACGTGAGCAGAGGAATGGACACAAAGACCAGATTGAATTTTCGACTTAAAAATATTGATTTTTAAAAATAATCTACCTGTCAGCAAGTTATTTCATGTTAAATGTATTACCGCATACATTTGTTCATGACAATCAAAACGGTTGATACTGTGGTCGATCGATGACGTCACGTTCTGTGTCGAGGGTAATATATTGTTGATAATAGCATAGGTGTCGGAAACTAATGAATTAATCAGTAAACATTGGTAAGCTTACTGATATCAGCATATGCAGATCATTAAGATGGCGTTGCCTTTTGAAAGAACATGTACTGCACTATGTGTTATCCCCTACGTCACACTGTTTTCGAGATATCACTTACCAGTGCTTTCAGCTCTTCAAAAAAGTCGATCATGAACTGTTTCAACCAGTGGTTTCACTTCTTCGATGGAATAGACGACGACTGACTACATTACTGTGGGTGCATTGTATGTTTTCATATTGACGTGCGTGACGTCGTTGTCCGCTGATTTCGGCCCTGGGTTTCGAGTTGTAAGGTTCTCGAGCGAACGTTTAGTATTTATACAGCCATAGTCGAGTTGATATTACCTCCTGTGGTGAACCGAGTTCTCCCTTTTTTGAAGAAGTCTCCGATCTTCAGTCGGGTGTATTCGTACAACACACAGTTGGGTCAGCAAAGAGCTGGGTATCCTTATCCTAGTCTGGGAGCTTTCCAATGGAAGACGAAAATCAGGCCAGTGCGAACCTGTAGACTTCAATCCCCCACTTTCGTTCATTACGTAACTGCACCTTCAACGTCGCCAGTTTGTTTGACGTTTCCATGATAGCAACTCCAATTCATATTCAAATCACTATTTACTTGTGCATGAGCCTTCAGATGTGCATAATTTATGTAAGGTAGGGGGACTCGCGACCCCAGGAATCACGTTTTGTTCTAGTCTGTAAGAAGATTGTGATTTAGTCACAGCCTTTTTTTTTCGACTAAATTTACTTGAAAGTATAAATTTCCTGACAAGACAATCTGACTCTTGACACAGGTCTTTTTACAGGAGGTCATGTTATGATCAACATGCCTAATACAAACGGTGACGTACGTCGTCATTCCGTGCCATCGATTATTCGACAAGGTGACCTTAACGTGAACTTCCATCACTACCATTAAAAGAAAGCGTCCCTAGTGTTAAAGAGAGCAACTAATCGTTGATGTCGCGCAGTCGATGGACTATGGACATTAGCTGGTCTTTGGGCGGACTTACGGTCAATAACAGCTCAGAAAGTAAGCATTATCTACCGATTTATGGAAAAAACATTTTTTTAATGTCGCGACGATCATCGCGACATTTTTATGACAGTGTTTTTGACAGTTCAAGTGACCTTAATCGACTCCGTGTGATTTAAGCGACTAGAATCGGCGACATCTTGATCAGACAAAGTACGAATAAGTGTAGACTGAAAAATCTGTCGTTTGAAGGAGCTCTCTACGCTCGGTAAGGGGGTGAGCTTAGAGAGCGCCCTAGAACAACGGATCTGTCAGTCTAGAACAAGTGTTTCCGTTCATCTTTTTAATCTCAACATGCAATCCCTATTTCTAATATAATTCCCTTTAGTATACGCAACTTTTCGAGAAGGGGATTTTTTTTCAATTAAATTCATTATTCCCTTTTGGTTGTAGACGCTCGAAGGAGTCATAGAATTATTTTAAAGTTTGGACTACTTTCAGAACATTTCGAAAATACACATGCATTTACTCACACTCCAAACAGTAGTGGCGCTCTCACTTCCGTTTCACTTTTGCTCCGGAAGTGAGAGCGCCGCCACTGTTAGGAAATCCTCCGTTAATTTTGTAAATTTAAAACAAACACATTTTAGTTTGTCTGCAAGCGCAAGCAGACTTGAAGCCTTGACGTCATGTGCTCAATTTTCCCATTCACAAGAACGGTACTTTTCAGTATTATACGCATTGATGATTTTATGACCAAGTTTTCAAACCTTGATATTATTTATTTGCAAAATTAATGTTTGAATAAATTCATCTTTTCAAAAAGTAAAAGATATACCAGTTCGAGGGCATCATGGGAACCGCTCAACAATTTTACATGTTTACGATATACTTTACTGCGGGGTCTAGACACTTCGCACCAAAACAAGGTCGCCCAACACAACTTGGTCCCCAAACAATTTCGTACAAAAACCACTTCGTCCCAAGTACTACCTATTGCCACGCAAAATCGCCCCAAAAGTGCCATCTCGTTCTAAAACGACTTTTATATCCCCAAGTATATAGTACGGTCAATATGCTACCAACTCGGCCAGACCTGAAACTACGATCATAATAGTATCGTTTTACATACAACCTGGAAGCATTACCGTGTCAAGACATTTTGCACATTCAAACTTGTTCATTCAAGCCTTAATAGCTAACAATTTTATGCATCATTTTCATAATTTCATTTTCAAACCAAAGTTGGTTCGTGTAAATGTGCTAACTGAAGGACGGATATAGAAGTATCAGTGCTCGCTGATTTGGACAGTGCCTACACTTTTTATAGGCTGAAAAATAAACGGGTGCCGCTCTCATAAAATGGCGCCCCAGTGAAGAGTACAAAAACAAGTAGTACAAAAAAGTCTTTCCTGCACATACACGTCGTGATCATACCAGAAACAAGCATGCTGCCATTACTTCAATGCACAACAAACGATGGCCAACATTTTGTGGTTGTTGTAATCTTTATTTCCTCTGTCACATGATTAGTTTTTGGATTACTTTGAAAATGGCGGGAAATCTAAAATGATGTGAAACGTTTGATTTTACATGCCACTTTCAACACAAATGACGGTGTTACACTTTTTCAGTCTTTAAAGGGTCTCATTCAAAGAAAACTCTTTGGAAAACCAAGGATATTTAAGATCGTATATTACACATTCCCGGCTATTTGGGCTTTAGATAAGAAGTATTTAAACGTTAACCCTTTGCAATGGTAAATGTCTCACTTTATAGATATGAATTCACATTCTGGAGATCTGAAATTAGACATATTTTCCGAGGTAGCTTGAGAGAACTTTTAATATGTGTTCTGAGTACCCTTTCATAATGCATTCTGAAGAAAATATGACATTAAATTGGTCCAATAATCATTTCCATTCAAGGTAATACATTACCAGGTCCATGGGACATTTGTGATTTACAAATATAAGTAGGACCATCCTGAACCACTGATAATTAGTGGTGGTACCAAGTGTCCGGAATGGGTAAGCGTACCCTGCTAGCATGCTACACCCGTCAGGATTGGTCCCAAAATTGTCTAAATATTGTATGAAAAGATACAGAAAAGATATAGAAAGACTTGACTATTTGCGTAGTCTACCCGATAGCTTAAACTAGGAATTAGAATGGACTGATACAAAAAACACGTATACAAATGCGATACAATATGTGTATTTCGGAATGCGTTTTGTACACATGAGTTTATTTTTACTGCCACACACTATCTCTTGGGCATGTTGAGTCTAAAGAACACATCGCGCAGCCCGCCCTATTGTATTCTAGAGTACCACATTTCCATGTATGCATCTAAGGTGGCCGTGGTCAGTAGATTCTCATGTGTTTGGGAGAGTAATACACTTTTTCTATTCGACAACAACAACTCTGGTGTTCTTATCATTGCAGGTCTACATATGCTACTTTCCCTAGGCCAAAAATAACGTGAATTCTACTAGAATTGGGACGATAGATATATTTCCCGCGGCCATCTGTGAATGCTTATCTTTCTCACAGAAGTTCATATTTTCCAGAGGTAAAAATAAATTGAAGACAAGTAAATGGCAGACTGAATGCAATTAAAAGATGGCAGTTTTATTACATCTGATATCAGGGTACATTTACTGTATTATTGCACAAATGCACTGGCTCACCATCTAAAATGTATCTGTACACATCGTTTACAATTTCTGATAAAATTATTGTCTCCAACTACATCATGGTCCATAAGAAACTTTAATAATCATGACATTTATCCAACATACTTGACAAAATCGCTTGAAAAACATTACATGACAATTGAATGATTCGTACAGCAAAATAAAAATACCAAAAGTTTGATAATCTTTGCTATTTTGTATTGCAAAACATGCTGGAACAATGTTTTCAATAAACTTCGGTAAATGTTCATGTATCTGTAATAATCATAACCTGAGTGCATCTTAGTATTTTAAAATGTGCAAAGATATATAAAAAATTTACTGATACAAGTGAATCTAAAGAGTACCATCTACAATTTTGAAAGTTTGCTGTCATAAAAATATGCAAGAGTGAGTATAAAGTCGTCAAAGATATATACCTGATCATTGTAGCATGAAGATTGACAGGTGCACTTCTTTCAAGTTTTTTGTTGTGAATCAATCATTTCATCAACAGATACAACAGCCAAATTGTTCAAATTGTTATGCTGAATTCATGCATGTCTGAACTTTTACGTCATTTGGTTCAGTCACTGTGATACTTTGCCAGAAACGAGTTTTCCTTTCTGGTCTCTGCAAGGAATGAAAGCGCTACTTTTTTTGCTCACGTGTTCACACACGTGAGCATATGTCGCAGCGATGTCTGTCTGTCTGTGTGTCTGTGTCTGTGTGTGTGTGTTGTCTGTCTGTCTGTCTGTCTGTCTGTCTGTCAGTCTGTGTGCTCAATATCTCAAAAACGGCTCATCAGATCAGAATCAAATCTGGTACATAGATTCAGTTTGCAAATGGCAAGAACTGATTAGTTTTTGGTGGGTGTGGCTTGCTAACTTTTTGCTCATTTGCATAATTAATGATTTTAGAAAAAACGGATATACATTGAGAACGACTGCACACAATTTGATGAGATTTGCTACAAATGTTGATCACATCAAGATATATCAGCTGTGCAAGTTATTAAGGGGTGATGTGAAAGATAATTGCTAATTTGCATATTTAATGAAATCTACTAATTAGGCATATATATCTGAATTTACTCGATCAAAATTGACGAAACTTGGTATGCATATTGAGGATACTATGATTTAACATTACTGAAAGTCAATAAGCATTTTACTTCATCCAAATCCTAATTTGCATATTTAATGACCTTTTGAAATTAAGGATATATATTTGAATTTACATGACCAAAATTGATGAAACTTGCTATGTACATTAAAGATACTATGATAGAACATTATTAAATGTCATTAAGCATTTTTACTTCATCCAAATCCTAATTTGCATATTTTATGAACTTTCCTAATTAGGGGTATTTATCTGAATTGACGAGACCACAGTTGACGAAACTGGCTATGTACATTGAAGATACTATGATAGAACAGTATTGAAGTCATTAAGCATTTGAACATTAGCAATTCCTTATTTGCATAGTTAATGAACTTTCATAATCAGGGATATTTATCTGTATTGACTAGACCAAAGTTGACAAAACTTGCTATGTACATAAAGATACTATGATACGACGTTCCTGAAAGTCATTAAGGATTTTTACTTCATCCAGCTCCTAATTTGCATATTTAAGTAGGGATTTTAGGTCACATGACATTCGGTTGAACGTACGCGTTCGATGCAGGTCTAGTCGAACTTTCGTGTTAATTCTTAAATAGACGAAATAATCAGAGAAAATGAAACTGTAGTGTTGAAGATTATTATTTAACTTCATTTTGGGAAATTTTCACTTTTGTACTACGATAAATGGCAAAGCAGCACGACTACAAACTCACGCGTACCGGCGATTTTGGCGTCCATTATGAGCGTTGTGCCGTGATCTCAAATGTCCCGCAAAAGAGATCGAATATATACCTCTTTGATAGGCTCTCCGCATGACTTATTCCGATCGCATCACTATTTTTTAGGGGTGGTACGAAAGACGAGATCATGGGCTTCATTTTGAGGGGGCGAACGTTAAAATCGGCCGAGAAAAACTCAATCAATGATCAAACTTTGTGTTTTGTTTGTGTTTTTTTGAAAGAAAATCTTGATTTCCTTATACGTTCGGCCCAAAAATTAATTTCATGATAAATATTAATCGTAATTCTGCAATAATTACAAGTCTGACGATGCGAAAAATGATGCTTAAGGCCCTTTTTAGCGAGTATGGTTTCACCCCAACTTTACATCCGGGCACTCCCAGGAATCACATACAAGTAATCAGCGCTTCGCCGCATAGGAGGTCTAAGCTGAGTTCCGACGTTCACAATTTGCAGCTAGATTTGTCTGATTTCTAATTAAACGCAAGGATCTAGAGATATATTTATATACTTTACCTTTCAAACGTTATCTTGTTCGAAGTAGTTTGATTTCCGGGTGATATTTTTCGATAGACACTGAGAAGTTGTCAAGCCAGCACTGCAGTGTAGGCATACGCGCGTACGCACGTGCACCGCACTTTGCCGATACCATACTGAACTGCTCACGTGCACCGCACTTTGCCGATACTATACTGAAATTTTAGTTTCGATCTTTAGTTTCCGAGAAGGGGACTATTTTGGTTCTCTCTGAAGAAAAAGGCCGTAGATTATTAATTTGTTCTTTCCTCATTGATGGTGTTCCGGACTTTGGAAAAGTTGGTTTTATTACTGGTTTGTATTTTGTTCCGCGGACTTCGAGGGTCTATGGTATTTCCGGGGCAGCGTAATTTTGCATCCAGTTTAATGCAGTTGTTCATTCTATAAATGCGTGTTGCTGTTTTACGGCATAGAAAAAGGGTTGAGAACGAAGATTTTTTTGACTTTTTGGAAAAGTTCTCTGTAATTGTTAACTTAAAATCTACATTAATCAGACATATTTCATAATCATTAAATAAAAGTTGTAATCACACAAAAAAAACAAAAAAAAATTCAGAAGTTCAAATTAAAAAAATATAAAAAATATTTTGTTACATTTAAATCAAGTTCTAAAATGTCACAGGTATCATTTGATTGTTGACAGGTATTGTTGTTTTTGTAAACATAAATCTAAATAACTTTTTTCATATATGCAAAGTAATATATGATGGAATATGATTATCATATTTCTGTTGATGTTCACAATACATAATGCATACAGTGATCAATGTCACAGGTATCATTTGATTGTTTACAGGTATTGTTTATTTGTTAACCTTGTAAACAGCATTCTAAATAATATTTTCATTTATAAAAATTAAAAACCATTGAACATTTCATCAGCAATATTTACAAAAACATTCATCAATTTTCAATAAGAAATGCTTGAGTTATTGCAAAAAGCACTAGACATTGCAATTCTAGTTTCCTTAAACAATGTTCAATATGGGGTCACCTGGTTGTAATGAAAACTACAGGTGTCTACCATGGCATAATTTCTAAATAGGAAGCTGATTTTTTCAAATTCAACAGGACATATCTCTGCACGTACTGAACCAATTTTAATCAAACAAAATGCAATCAATTGGTCTTGAAGAGAACTTTCTTTTGATATATAATTATCATTATTGTAGCTATCTATCAATTTCATGTAAATCCCTAATTTAATGAATTTTTGAAATTAAGGATATATATTTGAATTTACATGACCAAAATTGATGAAACTTGCCATGTACATTAAAGATACTATTATGTAGGCTAACATTATTGAAAGGCATTAAGCATTTTTACTTCAGCCAATTCCTAATTTGTGTATTTAATGAACTTTCCTAATTAGGGGTATTTATCTGAATTGACGAGACCACAGTTGACGAAACTGGCTATGTACATTGAAGATACTATGATAGAACAGTATTGAAAGTCATTAAGCATTTGAACATTAGCCAATTCCTTATTTGCATAGTTAATGAACTTTCATAATCAGGGATATTTATCTGTATTGACTAGACCAAAGTTGACGAAACTTGCTATGTACATAAAGATACTATGATACGACGTTACTGAAAGTCATTAAGCATTTTTACTTCATCCAGCTCCTAATTTGCATATTTAATGAATTTTTGAAATTAGGGATATATATTTGAATTTACATGACCAAAATTGATGAAACTTGCTATGTGCATTAAAGATACTATTATGTAGGCTAACATTATTGAAAGGCATTAAGCATTTTTGCTTCAGCCAATTCCTAATTTGTGTATTTAATGAACTTTCCTAATTAGGGATGATACTTGGATTTATTTGATCAAAGTTGGCATAACATGCTATGTACATTGATGATTATACCAGGTTATACCAATATTGATAGTAAATTCGCACTTAAGTTTTTGTGTCAGCTAATTTATAGTTTGCATATCTAATGAGCTTTCAAAGTTTGGAATATATAGTTTGAAGGACTTGACCAAAGGCATGCAATTACACTTGCTATATAAAGTGGTGATACAATGACAGCAGTCAAAGAAATTAACTATTTCAATTTCAGCTAATTGTGTATTTGAATACTTAATGACCTGTAAAGTTAATCTGTGGTGATGTTCATTATATTGATCATAATACTTTCAACGAAGTTGCAAACACGTGGCAAAGTTCTAAATTTACACATAACTTCAATATATAATGAAACACGTGAGCATTTACAGTTCATATCTGGTTATGTCTCTGTCATGCCATGGTATATATCTTGGCAATGCACTACTGCAGCGCTGCCTGCTAGGTAACAAGAAAAACATTCTCTCCATGCACTTTGCTTGGAACTTAGGATACATGTGTGCAAACTTGACGATCTGCATGCCTTAAGCATGAGACAAACTTGACCTTAAATTCTTACGTATTAAAATTGCTATTACAGAAGTCATATGACGAAAGCTAAGTACTGATACTTTCTACAAAATAACAAAAGATACCTTTTGATTGTTCTTGCATTCTTTGTGGGATATATTATTGCAGGCATAATGGAATGGAAATGGGTGACATACCAGTTGAGATACCAATTTGATCGCCATCAAAATCTTATTTGAGCATAAGACAAACTTGACCTCAAATTCTTTCTGATCAAAATTGCTGTTACAGTAACAGAAAGTCATATGACGAAGGCCAAGTACCCATACTTTCTACAAAAATAACAAAAGATATATTTTGATTTTGTATTCTTCGTGGTATAATTATTGCAAGAGTAGTGAAAAGAAAGTGGGTAACACAAAAGTTGACATGCCAATGTGATCGCCATCGATCATTTATCCCATCAAAGTATGAGACAAACTTGACCTTAAATTCTTACAAATTAAAATTGCCATTAAAGAAGCCATATGACGAAGACTAAGTACCGATATTTTCTACAAAATAACAAAAGATGTCTTTTGATTTTTCTTGTATTCTTGGTTGGATACATTATTGCAAGTATAATGACATGGAATCGGGTAATACAACAGCTTAGATGAAACTTTGATCGCCATCAATCATTTATCCCATTAACCTTTAACCCTTTGAACCCTGTTCTGGAGCCAATCTCCACATGGTGTTGTAGGTCATCAGAGTGCAGTGGAACCTGAAACTCACAACAACACAGAACTCGGTAATTGAATATGGGAATTTCTTGAAAATTCTTGGCATGAGCCACATACCATTATATGTGACATTTAAACTTTTCCTGCATGAAAAATATTTTTCAAAGGCAGTGAAAGGGTCATAGGTCACAGGGGCTACTGTTAGTGGGTAAGGATCACAGGCATTAAATTAAAGGATTAATGAGTTCTCTTTGTTTCAAATGGCTGCAAAAATAGAACTTGTCTAGAGCAACTTCATAATGACAGCCAGAACCACAGCAACAACGACAAACAATTTCAGAAACCCACCAATGCCAGACTTCTTCAATGGCTCGTCGACTGGTCGTGTCTTAGTGGCATAAATGACTCGGTACCATATTTTTTCGATGGCCTCTTTTGCACCTGCCCATTTTCCTGGACCCATCAAACGATACTGGTATGGGGTATAGGGACCAAAGAAACACTTCACAGCCAATTTTGGATCGGTGAGAAAAAGCTTATAAAAGTTGGGTCTCACACCAATCATTTCAGCAATTTCATCCATGTATGGCATAAAATCAACTTGTATGGTGTGTCGCTGTGATTTGACATATCTTGAAGCCATCGCTTCTTTCTTATTCTTAATATCAGTCATCATGGTTTCTTGAGATGGTAGCTTTGCAAGACCTTTGAAAACCCTTGTAGCCCAACGACACTGAAGCTCTGATATTGGATTAATTGCGCCAAGTGGTTGTATGAGTCCTATTACCGCCAATGTGCCGTGTTTCATGTGTGGAGGAAATACATATTTGTACATGGTCACTTCGTTGTTGGTCACTTTGACGACGGACTCGTCCAGGAATGGGAAACCAAACGTGTATCCTGTCGCCATGACAACCTCATCGATGTCTTCTTCAACGGTGCCATCCTCAAACTCCACACTGTTACTCAAGAATCGTTTCACATTGGCCTTGACTTTGACACGACCGGACAAGATTTCATTTGGCAAGCTGTCATTCAACGTAGGATGTTGCTGGAACACGCCATGATTTGGTCTTAGCCCATAGTTGGCATGGTTAAAACGCCTATTCAGAGTGCGCTCAACAAGCGATGCCAACCAAGACAAGGGAACGAGTTCCAAAGCCCACCTTCCAACTAACAAATCTAATGGTAAACCATTTTCTCCTACACGATTGAATACCCAACTTCCTCTCTTGGTACTCAGGAAAACCTACAAGTGAAAAAAATGTATTAAGAAAACACAATTATCAAACAAGCCACCTAACAGCCAATTGAGCTCGCTGTGTTTTGTAGAGAATAACTATTTGTGACAAGTGTTGATGAAAAAGGTGGAAATCTTTAATAGCTCATTTTAGGATGGCCTGACCAAAAATAGCAAAAATAGCTGCAAAAATATACAATTGAAGATTTCATAAAAATTTGAATAATATATCACATTATGATCATCCCTACGAACATGTCTACCAAATATCCAAGCTATAAGACAAGTAGCTTTTGACCAAAATTGGCAAAAATTAGCCCAAATTACAACATTGCAGATTTCATCATAATATCATATATCATATTGAGATAACCCCTAGAAACCTGTATACCACAAATCAAAGCTATCAGACGAGTAGTTTTTGAGAAACACATTTTCTTATCATAAAGGTAAAAATTGCCCCAAAAATACAAAATCGTAGATTTCATCGTAATTGGATTTTTTCACATGTTGATTATTCTTTTGAACCTATATACCAAATGTAAAAACTATCAGACAAGCGGTTTTGGTAAAAAAAAAATTGACTAAAAATTACAAAAATTGCCGTAAAAATAACAAATTTGAATTTTCTACACAATTTTAACAAATCTAATTAAGGTCATCCCTAGGGTCCTGTATACAAAATATAAGAGCTGTGAGACCAGCTGTTAAGGGGAAGATTTGTGCCCACAAATAGCAAAATTAGCCTCAAAAATACAAAGTTGCATATTTCATCATAATTTGTATAAATTTGATTTAAGTCATCTCTGGCGACTTGTACTCCAAATATTAAAGGAATTGCACTGGCCGTTTTGAAGAAGAAGCTTGGAATGTAAAAAAGTTGACGGACGACGGACAATGGACGCGACCAAACATCAACCTATTAGATAAACTCTGCGTCGCTGACAGCGGAGCTAAAAACATCATGGATCACCATTTTAAGATAGAATGCTTCTCTTAGAAAGATTTTCATACTCTCAAACTTTAACAATACTTTTTGAAACTCATTTTGAAGCTCGTGAAGTAAATAGAGTTTTCACTGGCTTACTTTTGTGAGAATAAAAACATTGATTTTTTCCTGCCTGGAGTTAAACACGGGGATGGCAACCATTTTGAATGTGACTTGTAAGTAACTGTGATAGTCTTTGTTTCTTTAGTAAGACATTTTGCATGGTGAACTCTAATTTGTATTCTTGATATTGAAAGGGAATGGTTTAAAGTTTCCTTTTGGAAAATTTGATCAAATGCAGGTTAAATCTGCAGTGCATGTATCTATGTTCTCTTACCTGTGAACCAACTCTCGCCAGTTCCACTGCTGCGTCGCCACCAGAATTGCCGATCCCGATCACCATAATACGTTTATCCTCGTAACCTTCTGATTTCTTATAATCGTGAGTGTGGACGATTCTGCCCTGGAAGTCTTCCTGCCCTGGAAATTTCGCCACATGTGGATCAACATGATGGCCCGTGCACACCAACACCGCATCAAAGATTTCTGTCTTGCTGGTGTCTTTCTCTTTTTCTGTGTATTCTACATCCCACTTTCCAGTCGCGTCATAGTCGGCTGATGGTTTGACGCTACTGATGTGAACTTTGAAATTTATGTACTTTATTAATCCAAAGTGTTCAGCATACAGTCTGAAGTATTTCATCACCCAGGTATTGTGCATGAAGTTTGGATATTCTTTGGGTGGTGGAAAATCACTGAAACTCATCACCTCCTTGCTAGTGTTGATGATAGTTGAGCGGAATACACTGGCATGACCACTTCTGATATCTTCATGGTAGTTCCACAGTCCTCCAATGTCAGTACCTTTTTCGAAGCACACTGGTTCAAGACCCTCATCAAGACAAGATTTGATGGCAATCAGCCCACTGGCTCCAGCTCCAAGAACAGCCACTCTTTTAGGCATGCTGAGAGATCAGATAGTATTTGTTGACCTGGATAAATAGAACAGTGGAGTATTGAAGGTTAACACATGGCTACTGTGATACAGTGGTTTGCATTGAACTGGTGGCAAAATGGAAACCGGATATACTGATAAAATAGAGTAGCTGCCAACACTGTAAGGTTTAATTATCGGCTAGGCAGAAATATCAGTCAATAATAAAGAAATAACTTTGTGAAAGTTAAAACATTGTCTGGAAGGAGCTCTGTCATGTGTAATCAAAACAATACCATACATCCAAACACACCCCCTTCTGTCCAGAACGCATTATTTTCAAGTGTTGTTCGTACAGATCTGGTGAACCAGGTGTAAATTGTTTGGAAGATGTATGTCTGACCTCCTTAAGGACAATGATTTCTTTATGATCAAGTGATATCACTGTTAGATGATAATTACGCATGACAGTGTTTGCAACGCATCAGTTTAGATGGTATGTCTAGTTCCATGTGCATACCACTGTAATTAGTGTCTGCACAGCTTTCGATTGCCATACTGACTACATTTAGGTAGAAATCACTCAGTATGTTACAAACCTACAGTGCTTCCAGGATGTGGGGATCGATATGATTCACCATAATTTAATAGGAACAAAAATTGAGAAATCACGGGCATATATTGCGCTGTTTTACGACACCTATCAAATACATGAATTTCAAAATCAAATGGCGTAAAGGATGCCAATTGAAAAATAGCACATTATTCAAAATTTGAAAACTTCCTGTAAAGTGTGTACATGACAGAAAGACATTCTACACCAGATATGAACTGAAAATGCTCCCTTGTTTCAGTATAAGTTGCAGACGTCTGTAAATTGAAACTTTTGCCACAAGTTTGCAATCTCATTGGAACTGCTACGATTAACACGTGAACAATATTAGAAAGGTGATTAAATATAGAAATACGTCATTAGTTGAAATAAAAATGCTTAATTTCTATGACTGTTGTGATTATATCATCACTTTATGTGGCAAGTGTAATTGCCTTTGGTCTAGTCGTTCAAGTTTTATATGCCAAACTGTGAAAGCTCATTAGATATGCAAATTATAAATCACCTATCATGAAAATGCAAAATATCTTTTCCTAATACATTATAATTGGCTCATCAATATACATAGCAAGTTTCATAAACTTTGTAGTGTCTTTTGAGTCATGTCCTTGACTTGGAAAGTCATTTGAATATGCAAATTAGTAACCTGCTTGTGTAAAAATGCTAAGCAACTTTCAGTTATATTCAATGATAGTATCTTCAATGAACATGTTTCGTCAACTTTGATCAACTCTTTTATATATCCCTACTTATGAAAATTCATTAGATATGCAAATGAGTTGTTATCTAACATGCTGATACAACTTCCAGGAATGTTGTATCATAGCATCTCTAATTAGATTAGTTCATTAAATATGCAAATTAGTAATTAGCTCTAGTAGCAATACTAAACGACTTTCAAAAATGTTATATCATAGTATCTCTCATGTACATAGAAAGTTTCGTCAACTTTGATCAAGTCACTTCAGATATATATCCCTACTTAGGAAAATGTATTAAAATGCAAATTAGCACTTAACGTACATGTCATCCCTTAGTATCTTTCACCATCGATATACATCCTAGTCACTAGTGGGATCAACATTTGTAGCAATTTACATCAAATTGTGCGCAGCCATTGTCAATGTATATCCCTATTTGTGCATTCATTAATTAGCTAATTAGCTTAAAATTTGCAAGCCACAACCTCCAAAAACTAATCAGTTCTTGCCATCCTCAGACTGAATCTATGAATCAGGTTTGATTTTGATCCGATGTGCCGTTCTTGAGATATCTCGCCAACAGAGAGACAGACAGAAATACAGACAGATAGACATCGCTGGGCACTCGGACATACATAGACTGAAAGATCCGTCGCTAAAGGGCGCTCTACAGTGCATAGAGCGCCCTGCAGCGACGGATCGTTTAGTCTAATAGAATACATATCAAGTAGAAATTTTGTCATCACTGTAGATATACTTGTGGCTGCATGTAATCTATGTTTGATATTTGAAGAATAAGTTTGAAGTAGACAATAGGCTTAAAGCTTCCAAGATGCACATTTGCCCAATACAAAGAAGAACATTATCAAAACTCATATTTATAGCTGAATGGTAGTATAAACTCACAAACACTACTGAAGTTAAAGTGATTATACTTTTAAGTAAATTTAAAGTAAATGTGCACCTAAAAATACCAGTGGGAACCATATATGAACTGAAAATGCTCACGTATTTCATTATATATTGTAATTGTGTGTAAATTTAAACTTTTGCCACATGTTTGCAACTTCATTGAAGTTATTATGATCAACATCATGAACCATATTCACCACAGATTAATTCTCAAGGTCATTAAGTATACAAATATGTAATTAGCTGAAAAAAACAGATATGAACTGAAAAAGCTCACGTGTTTCATTATATATTGCATTTTTATATACATTTAAACTTTTGCCACATGTTTGCAACTTCATTGAAAGTGTTCATGATCAACATCATGAACAATGTTCATCACATCATCAGAAGATATGCAAATTATAAATACCTGACATGGAAATGCGAAATGACTTTCAATATTGTTTTACCTGGTATCACAAATGTACATAGCATGTTTCACCAACTTTGATCAAGTAAATCCCGGTATATATCCCTAATTGGGAAAGTTCATTAAATATGCAAATTAGGAATTGGCCGATGTAAAAATGCTTAATAACGTTCAATAATGTTAAGTCATAGTATCTTTAATATACATACCCAGTTTTGTCAACTTTGGTCGCGTCATGTATATCCCTAATTAAGAGAGGTCATTAAATATGCAAATTAGCAATTCTCTTTCATGTCATCCCTTAATACCTTTCACAGCTGATATATCCTAGTGCGATGAACATTTGTAGCAAATCTTATCAAATTGTGTGTAGTCGTTCTGAGTGTATATCTTTTTTCTAAAATCATTAATTATGCAAATAATCAAAAAGTATGCAAGCCAAACCCACTAAAAACCAGATTTGATTCTGATCTGATGAACCCTATTTGAGATATCGGCTCAACAGAGAGACAGACAGAAAGACAGACATACAGACTGACAGACACCGCTGCGACATAAGCTCACGTACGTGAGCTAAAAATTGATCACCAATAACATTCAAAGTGATATCTTGGATGTAGGAATTGAATAAAAGTACAGTATACTCACTGGTATATATCTATAGTTCTGTTACCGGTTCCATGATGCAGTGCGCGCTAGGGTATAGAAAAGCGTACGTTACTCGTGTAACTTTCAGCTGTAGGGTGTACGCAGGGTATGTTACCCATAGAACACTATGGCAGGTTACACCCTGACCTATATTTTCGTCGCCGATGGATGAAAAATGCACGAGACATTTTTTCGCATTGCAAATTTCTGTATAACAAACCGTTGTACAACATAAGGTCAGTATGCTTTGTCGTTTTGAGTATGTACACGATGTTTGATACAGCAACAGCGATGCATTGTGGGATAACCGGTAAAAGGTCTATAGTTAATATTTGACTGACTTCTATAACTGATTTATTAAGGTCTGGCAGTTCAATATTTTCATATGTGACTAAGTAAACATGTATAAATCCCGGACTCTCCGGTGAGGGATAATTGGTTTCCACGAAAACGTGAGAATACCCATCTTGGTTGAATAATTGTTACTATGGGGACAAGTAACCCCAGAAACACTTAATTTATACAAGCGAAATTGAACATCAAATGTGTTTCGGCCTCACAATTGAAATAATGTCTTCTGAGAGTTTGCTAAATTTAATAAATACAACATAAATATAAAAATTATATCTATAAAATGAAAAGCACAGCTATCAGATACTATGTCATTTTTCACACCTCATTTTCATGCAGATTTTAGAAGCTAATGCCCGAGTAGTATTTTACTTGCATGTAAGTTAATTTAGAAATTTAACAAAGGTTCAACCTAAGCCCTGACCGCAACTAGATTCACTTCCAAATCCACATATATAATCATACAAATAGATTGTTGATTGTCAGGTGAAATTTTTCCTTTGCTTTCATTCCATTTTCTGGGTTATTCATTTCTTCGTCACACTAACACCCATGTTTAATACATGTAGGTATGTCAAAGTCAATCTGACCGCTACAAAGTCCAAAGTCTGAATGTATGGATTAATCCATAGTTATGGTTTATGATTAACCATAGGAGGTAGACGCTTTTTTTAGCCACACCAAGTGTCACCGGCACTGGATACACATTGGTGTACGTCTACCAATGGACGGCTTTTTTCACGTCTATGGTGTACCTTTCCAGGTAACCTGCTGTTAATGTATGTACTCACCTTGTCGACGTCAAAACGGATATTAAATTTTAAACTATCTTTCTCGACCCTGGAAACGGCTATGCGAAGCAGAGAATGGGCTTGGCATGTATTAAACTTGTTTCAATAATCAGCGGCCATGAAAAATTCAGGACTTCTTTCGGGTAAGTGCAGTGCAGGAATTCGCTCTCTCACGGTACCGTTACATCCAACGGCGCTACACTTCATTCATCCGTCGCGTCGGTCGGGCAACTAGTTTTCGCAGTGAATATCGCTCTGTCGTCGCGGAAACACGTAAAGACGTGCAGCTGCTAATGTTGCAAACTGAAATGAACCTTGTAGCGTCGAAATGTGTCCCTTGAACCAGCTAACCAAAGGTCACTATCCTGAAGTGAACTGACTGAGTGAATCGTATTGTTTGCACTGGTAAAAAGAGACCTTTTTATCTCCATCGCAGGATTTGAAAATGACATCAATGCTTTTTCAGATATTATCCACTGTATCACTTCCTATGTGAAATACACAATTTGGAATATTAGAAATTCAGTTTCTCTTGATGGGATTAAAGCTACCCTCCAATCATGTGTTATGAAACTCAAATGCTATCTATCTTCATGGACGAATATGATGAACAAAGTTGATGATTTTACGATCAAGTTTCCAAGCCTTCTTAGACTTTAAGGTACAGGATGCGTCTTAAAACCATTCCTACGGTGATATTATTTGACTGACATTATTTTTCATAAATGTTGACATACATTTCTCCGAAAGATCTGCCAGTCAGAAGGCATCATGGGAACCTATCAACAATTTTATATACTCACCATATACTTTACTTCAAGTGCAATGGTACTGAAATATTTTAAGGTCTTAACTTTGTAATATCCACATGACGTTGTAACACTTTCCTGCAGCTGGATGTCAAGTGTTGATCATCTTTTGTTGCCGATAACTTTGCATGTACATTTGATAATTCACTCAAACCGTTTGCGAAATTCGTCTGCATAAAAACAACTGCTGACGGACTGTGATCTGAACGTGGCATTCGAAATGAACACTCTGAACAGGAAATGGATGACTGCTTGAGAAAGTTCGTAATCAGTTCCACATGTTGCTTTTAACTATGCCCGCTAGTAAAGTAGCATGCGCCTCAAAAGTGAAAAAAAGACTTGAACTTTTGCCCAAACACCGTGCAAAGTTTGGTACAAGAGATGTTATAAAAAGGGTGCCAGCGGGGAGCGCCGAAAATGAAAAGTAAAGACTAGACGTAACCGTCTGTTGGATTAATTTCAACTCTACATCTGCTGGCAATCTTCTTTTTTCACTTTTTCTGTCATCCTTCACTGGTATTTTTTCTTCAAACAAGGCAGCCTTTCGGAATCTTTTTTTTCAAAAGTCTTCCAGACCTCCACCCCTCCCAAGATATCAAATGGTTTACCTCTAATTGGAAAGAATGGATTAAACCAGTGTTTTCACACTTACGTGGAAACTTGTGAACGGTGCCGTTTCTTCTGCTTTGAATTCACATAAACGCTGAATCGCCCTTCCGTGAAATTATCATCAGAAAAATGCACTATGGATAAGAATAAATGAAGTATTTAGGAGGCAAAAACTAGATGCAGATCAAAGCTCCGTGTGAGTCTGTAAGAATAATCAATCTGATTAAAATCAGATGTAGAGTACGGCGACGTCTTCTTATGCGTATGCGGTATTCTCTCGTTGTCGCCTCTCACTAGATCAGATTGTAAGAATAATTTAAAAACTATCTACTGTTGATTGACCAATCAGAGTGCTCAATTCAGGGTGTTTTATCTACTCGTAAAGCCTTGGTCACCAAATTCCAGAAACCAATGACAGCGCCATAGTAAAGTACTGTCCAATCAAAAGTGAACATGTCATATTCTGTAGACATCTGGTACGTTTTAATATTCAAATTTGGTAACACAGCGGAAACCAGCTGCAACACAAAATCTGCTGTGGTACAAACATAAACTAATGTGCCCCAGGGCATTTAAACTAATGTGCCCTAGGGCATTTATAGGATGTTCCATTACATTGGAAGGCTATTTCACAAATAAAAGTTTTAATTCATATCCTAAACATGTTACATTGACAAAGGGGACGGTTGACGTAAACACATTGAAAACGAAAATATATCAGTTAGGGGCGATAGTTTTTAAGTCGGATAAAACCCTCGTACTCGGGCTCTTCTGGTATATAAAGTCCAACCCTACGATAAAATGTCTCGGCCTGCGGCCTCGACATTTTATAGTTGGGTTGGACTTTATATACCAGAAGAGCCCTCGTACTCGGGCTTTATCCTATACATGACGAGGCGCGTGACGATAGTTATCTAGAAAAAAAGCGTGCTTTTAATACCTTACAGTGAAAAAAATATGCTTGACTCGTTTAGGAATACCGTCCATGAGAATCAAAGCGTTATCCGAAAAATGCATGTGAATAAGTAATCAGGGAAGTTGGTTAACGCAACTTTCTGATGAATTACTACCAGATTACGGAATTTCAGCAACCGATACTGAATCATCAAAATTCTTTTCAAAAATAAACATGCTGTTCAAAGCACCATGATGGTCATCTTAAACGTTTTAGGCTAGGGTGAGAGTTCACATATTTCGCAACAGCAGACGATTTTTTGAGCAGGGGAAGTTCACTGCAGTGGTCACGTGACATCATATTTTTATTATTCTTGGCAACGGCGGTGACTCCATTGTACGTTCACAAAACATGAAAGTTAAACGAAATACCAAAGTAAAAACACCAGCAAAAAATTCAAACATCTAGATTTGTGATGATTTGTACCTTTTCGACTTTACATTATTTTTTTCAAGCTATCTCACCATCTCGCTTTAGACAACACATATCGAGTAATAGTGTACTTTGCAATAAATAAGGCTACATCAGGTAGCATTTATAGGAACCTAGCCAACGTAATGATTATGAATCGTATTACCTTTTATGACATATCTTCACAAAATTATTGAATTACCTAAATGTCCCGACGAATCAAATATACTTGTAGCTGTTCTGTACGGGTACATTTTTATGTTACGCATGTCATTGCCATTTTCTGTGTATTTAGATCGAGACATACTTACGCATGCATGTTGACCATTATATGCCTCAGAACTGCAAAATGTGTTTAATGAATTTTGAAATACTGACTATATGCTAATGCAAATAGAGATACTTCGAGATCTTGGAGACAAAGCCTGAGCCGATATAGAAAACATAAAATATGAAACCCTACACCTTGTAAGTAAAGGTCTTGAAAAGAACACATTTTTCGCCAGAGTGTGAGGGATACTACCATTTAAAAATTAAAGTAGATTGAACTGATTTCTTCTGTCTGGAGATTGCAGGATGCATGAAACTTAAGTAGCAGATATCATTACTTTGTACTTGAAGTAATTAGTGTTATCATTCATAACGCTCTGCTTTAGCATCGAGCACTGTAATTTCCCACGAGGACATATGTATACTTATATATATATATATATATATATATATATATATATATATATATATATATATATATATATATATATATATCTTTGTATATATAATATATCTTTGTACTTGAAGTAATTTGTGATATATAAGTATATTATATGTTATATATGTATATACACAAAGATACATATATATACTTATATATCACAATTACTTCAAGTACAAAGATATATTATATATACAAAGATATATATATATATATATATATATATATATATATATATATAATATATATATATATATATATATATATATATATATACAAAATGTATACAATGTGCCCTCCCGGTTATCACCATAATGGCTTTATGGCAACCTCTGAACTTGGGCACAGAGAGTATGGTTACACATTGTTGAGGATTGAAAATATGGACTCACTAGCTACCTCAATGAAAGGGACAGAAGTTACAGGAATTTCTCTCCTGACGAATTTAGACAAGATCTTTCAAGAAAACCATGAAATGAAGTTTAAGATTGTGTAGATGATGTAAATGAAGCTTATTGTACCTTTGTTTCAATTTTTAAACAATGCTGTGATAGGCATGCTCCAATCGTCACACGTTCAATGAAATCAATGTTGAAACTCAAACCTTGGATAACTAAGTCAATGAAGAATTCAATTAACAAAAAGCATTATTTATTTGGAGAGGTTATCAAATCAGGTTATGATTCTGACAAAGTTAAACAATATAAGCGTTATAGAAATTTACTAACAACCATCTTAAGGACTGCAAAACGAGACTATTATGCTTCCCTTTTCTGGGAAAATCATAACAATTCAAGACAACCTGGAATATCGTAAATGATGTACTTTCCTCTCACAAACGGAAGCCAAACGCATATTTACCTGACCATATCACTGTTAATGCAGATGATGGTACAGCTTTAACGTATAGAAACACTGAAGGTATCTTGAATTGTTTTAATGAATTTTTCACAAACGTTGGACCAACTCTAGCTAGCAAAATTGATTCTTCTAAGACATCGTATTTGGATTTTCTCTCTCAGTTTTCATTCTCTTTTTTCCTTTACCCAACAACAGAATGTGAGGTTCTCAACTTATTGAAAGGGATTGATATGAAAAAGGCTTCTGGTTATGATAACATCTCTGCGAAGCTAGTAGTGAACGCAGCTGAATATATTGCTGGTCCTCTCTGCCACATTTTCAATTTGTCATTTGCAACAGCGAAATTTCCCAATGCTCTCAAGTTGGCAAGAGTTGTACCGATCTTCAAAAAGGGTTCTAAAGAGAATCCAGGAAATTATCGTCCTATTTCAGTGTTACCTCTTATAAGCAAATTCTTGAAAAGGTTGTAAATAATCGGTTGGTGAATTATTTAAACAAGTACAATCTTCTGTATAAGCATCAGTATGGTTTTCGAGAGAAACACAGTGCAAAGCTATCTCTTATTAATTTACTGAATGATTTGACGTGTCAAATTGATCGTGGAAATACTACAATTGGTATATTTTTAGATTTTTCTACAAACTTCAACATTATGGCATGAGAGGAAATCCTTTACTCTGGTTTACAGACTACTTAAATCAAAGATCTCAATATGTGTGTGTTGATGGTATCAATTCTGATAAGTTGACTGTCACCTGTGGAGTTCCTCAGGGGTCAATACTTGGTCCCACACTTTTTCTGATTTATATTAATGACCTTCCGATTTCATCTGATTTTTTCGATTTTCATCTTTTTGCGGATGACTCAAACCTTTTTCATAGTTATTGAAAAGACATTGATCACATTGACCTGTCACTAGTAGGACATCACTTAAACAATGTCACACGTTGGTGCGATGCAAATAGGCTTACTATAAATATCAATAAGACAAACTATGTAGTTTTCCACCAAAAACGCAGAACTGTGTATTTACACGATGAATTGTGTGTGAAAAATCAACCTTTGAATCGGTGTCATCAAGCGTCATTTGTTGGGGTAATTATTGATGAATACCTTACATGGAAACCACATATTACCGAGGTAAATGAAGTAATTAAGAGGAAAGCTGGTATACTGTTTAGATTAAGAACTTTTGTACCGAAAAGTATTCTATTGTTGTTGTACAAGTCATTTATCCAACCATATATTACGTATGGCTTAGAAGTTTGGGGAAATACGTTTTCATCATATCTAAAACAATTTACATTATGCAAAAAATGTGCATGAGATGTATCACATTTTCTGAATTCAGAGCGCCATCTTCTCGTTTGTTTTATGAACTACGTATTTTAGATGTTAATAAGCTTTACAAATTACTTGTCTGTACTTTCATGTTTGATTTACATCATCAAAATGTACCCCATCCACTATCAGATTACTTCCAAGTTGTAGATCACTGCTATGATACACGTCAACAGTCAGCCATGACTTTAGTACTCCCTAGAATGTATACTTCTGCAGGTCAATCCTCAATATCCTACACAGGTGCGAAATTATGGAACACTTTACCGAATCGTATCAAATCCTTAACTTCCAGGTGGAAGTTCATAAGGGACCTAATAGATCACCTTCTACAAGAATATCTTGGTCCAAATTAAGTTTATTATTTCAACCAAGAGTTAAGGCAAGTCGTATAGAATGACAGACTATGTATTTTGTTTTTCCTTCTTTCTTTATACAAGAGTTTTCACCATTCACCAGACAGAAGCCTAACATGCTTAATAACGTAATATATTACTGAGTAAGCGGGGCTAGGCTTGACTAGCGTAAAGCTATATTTCTAGCTCCATATTGCCAATGTACCATTTGCAACTTCTCTTTTTCTCATTGCCTTTTTGATGCATAATAATATGGCAATAAAATGATGATGATGATGATGATGATGATGATGATGATGATGATATATATTATATATATATATATATATATATATATATATATATATATATATATATATATATATATAGATATATATTATAAAACCTTATATGTCCTCCTGGGAAATTACAGTGCTCGATGCTAAGCAGAGCGTAATTTCTGAAGATTGCAGGTGCTTGAAACTTAGGGAACAGATTTCATTACTTTCTACTTTAAGTAATTTGTGATATATATATATATATATATATATATATATATATATATATATATATATATATATATATATATCACAAATTACAACTATTATTACTCTATCTGAGGATTGCATGATGCATGAAACTTAAGTAATAGATTTCATTACTTTGTACTTGAAGTAATGTGTTTATTTATATATAATATATATATATATATATATATATATATTATATATATATATATATATATATATATACAGGCTTAACAAATATTTCTGAATGAATTTCCAGCATGTACATGAGTGTACCCTCCTGGTTCTATACGCTGCAAGTCGACCGAGCTGAACCCTCGTTACTTCGATACGTTATCGATCGGCGCGTGCGCACATGACACCGGTTGCTTGTGTTGAACGGGCGCCTTGGCTATATCAGTTCCTCCATCTTAGGGTCTTTAGCAAACGAGTGCTTTTGTACTAAACACACTGAGCTCAATTTGCCGCGTTCCAAGGTAAGTGAATCCGGTAAAAAAAGTCATTTTCTCGTGTTTAATAATTGCGCGTAAACACCTGCGGTCGGAAGTGGAGTCTTGGACATAAGCCGATATTTCCATATACCTTCGAACAACAACTTAATCCAATATCAGACCTCGTTAATTGCTTTCAAATAAGTGTGACATTATTCGACTCCACCATAACCGAATATTCTCTGTCGGCGGAATATTAGAGTCTGTTGGTTTTAGTAAGCAAGGTCTACCGACGGAAGAAATACTCGTAACTCTGAATATAACGCGTCTTTTACGTACATTTGAAGGTCTTGTCGTCAAAACGTCACTGAGTTCAATGCAGCTTGTTAGCAATAGGTTCAGGTGCAATTTGGGCCTGGAAACGGTTTTAAAATGCCCTGTACAGGAAGCTAATATACTTGTTTTCAGGCCATTATTAGTAATTCTCCATGTGGACTGTTTTGAACGTATTCTGTGTTGAAGCAAACTAGCCTTGATATACTGCCAGTATATTATTGTACCTGTCGAGTGGAAGCTGGCATTGTTATAGCGTTGGCTGCTGCTACGCAACGGCCCTGCTAATGAATGCCCGTGTGAGGAAACAGCCGCTCGTAACCCGCGGTGTATGCACACAAACACATACACAGTTTAGCAATTTAAATTTCTACACAGATATACTGTGTTCGCGTTCCGCCCTGGGGCGTTGGAACTGTCAGTTTTATAAAGCTTACTTGCAAGCTCTGTTGAGTCGGTTATGATCCGTATTTGTGATGTTTGTTCTAAGTTACCTCTTAAACTATGCACGACGCGGTAAGTACGTCGTGTGGCACTCCAGACAGCTATATTGACTTTTCAAATTTGCTGTGTGGTGTAATATTAACTCTTTTCCGGATCTTATTTTGACAACAGAAACCAAACAAACTAGCGCTGTATGTTTGCTAATTGCCCACAATCATTATTCATTCGAGAGGGAGACATTTTAATTCGTGAATATTTCGCCAATCGTGAACAGCAGCGTTCGCGTTTTGGCCTCGCTATTGTTAATAAACAATCGTGACAAATAAGTCCAATTGGACCTCGCTGACTTCGACCCCTTTTTATAGACTCTATGGAGATTGCTCCGTCGTTCACGGGTCAGTGATCTCAATTGTAGCTCCTAAACAACACAATGGCCGTCCCACCCCAAACTTCGTATAAACCAAAACACCTGTTGATCGGAACAAGAATACATGGAGCGCAAACTCGAGAGCGTCTTTCATTGAGGTGCTAGAATGTGAGGTCTTTTAAAGCACGGTCCGTTTTTAAAGCAGGCCTGCCAGGGTGGTTGGTGCGTGTATTGACGGCTAAATGCATAATTTGATGTAATCGAACCGACAATCGACCTGAATTTCAGCCCAGACCGCTTGGGTAACACGGAAACCCATTTGGCATGCAGGCGAGAACGTTCCTGAAACTTAATCACATCTAAAGTTCATGGAGGGACGGTGGTTTAGCAAAGAGCGACACCAGGGGGAATGTTGAACGCCATGAAAAGCTGGACGTAACTCAGGGATGAAACGCCTAGTCAAGAAAACAATTTATGTTGACCCCGCTCAATGAAATCCCCAAGGGATATGCTAAAATACGCATGCCAAAAGTACCTGTTATCCAGCATTTCTATCGGGAATGGGTGAACAGAAAGCGACGGTTCTAGTGGAGCTGTTAAACGTGGCTTCGACGATAGGGGAAGCATTTGCTACGCTTACACGCTCAACTTATACATAGAAAACACACACATACACATAGATTATTTTATATCATGATTCAATCATTGAATTCGTTCGAATCAATCAACAGATCCTTCTGAAAAGAGCCTCATATTTTATTGAAAATTTCAAGTTGGTTGTGCAAAATGCTTTACAAAACTACAAATAAATGTCTGTCTGTGAGAAAGCATTGAAATTTTATGTACGTTGACAATATCTTTAAATTATGAGAAATAGAATAGAAAAGTATAATAAAGTTGTTAAGGTGAAGTACTACGAATTACGTCAAAATTAAGTTGTGGTGTCATTTTCTTGAAACTTTGCACAAATATTCTTGGAAGTTGTGCAAGTGCAAAAATGAAATAAAAAATGGGGGTCACCACGCTCGTTTCCATGGAAACGGACGTTAAAATGGCGTCGTTAGAAATAAATAAAAATGATATAATTCACTTAAACTAAAGAAAGCAATTATAAAACGCTTAGCAAATGAGTTAATTTTAATAAATAACAAGACTTCAGATCCATATCTATCGAATGTATAGTTTTCATGATGTTTGTGAAGATATTTTAACATAAGTATCGATTACAAAATGACGATATCGAAATTATATCACTACATAATTTTCGAACTTTCTTCCTGTCGCTTTGAATGGTGTCATTTTGACCAAACTTTGCGAATAAACTCCTGACATAATACCATTTAGTTTACACTTTTAATAAAAGGGTGTCACCACGCTACTTTTTACAATATCTCCAGGTGAATGGGTAATTTGCGCCATATAAATGGGAGAGAAATGTTAAGTTTCGCTCATATTGAATAAAAACCAGCTTCCTAGGGGGTCAAAATATGACAAGGTTATAGGTCACATGTATTTCTAAGACACTGGGTCAAAAAATTAGGTAAAAGCGCAATTTCAACAATGACAGGTGATGTTAAATACATGCGCTACAAAATAACCCATTTGCGGCAGGCTGGAGTTAAATCTGCGCAGAAACGTTCTAAAGCGTGTGCGCGTCCGAATTCGTCGCCCTTTACCTTAAGCATCTCAATCGAAGGGATGTGCATGCTACATTTCATCTGCATAGTGTTCAAATTAATTTTTGTGTTCTTCTCTTAATTTTAACAGCACGAAAACCATGTCGAAGGTCATTGTAGTGTTCGGAGCCACCGGCGCTCAAGGCGGGTCAGTTGCGAGAGCTCTCCTCTGCGACCCGCAGTACAAAGTGCGTGCCGTCACTCGTGACCCAAACTCACCGGCAGCCGGCGCGCTTGCCGCTCAGGGGGCCGAGGTCGTGTGTGCGGAGTACGGCAACAAGGAGAGCCTGGCGCGCGCCTTGGAGGGCGCCTACGGCTGCTTCGTCGTCACAAAGTCGCAGTTCGGGGTTCCCAACTTCGAAGAGATCGAAGTCAAACAAGGGGAGAACATTGCCGACGTGTGCGCAGTGTTGAGGGTGCAGCATGTCGTGTTTTCACTGAAACCTCACGTCAGGAAGGTAATCGGAATAGTCTCAAGACATTGCGATGCCAAGGCCAGGATAGAAGATTACATGAATGAACTTAACTTACCTTTGACTTCTGTCATCGTTCCATTTACCTTTGAAAACTTCCTGGGTACTTTCAAACCGAGAACAGTAGACTTTCAACGAACGAGATTAGGTAAGTTTGGGCCAACTCTTCAATATTTAATACTTATGTGGACATTTTTGTCTAAGGGCCTGTTTTTTTGGTCCCCTCCAATGAATATGTATATCTATCTATCTATCTATCTATCTATCTATCTATCTATCTATCTATCTCGATCTGTCTGCCTGTCTGTCTGCCTGTCTACCTGTCTGTCTGTCTGTCAATACCGTAAAACTTTTCCGTACGTTTTCTCACCACGGAGTTGTGTGTTCCTGGAGCCTAGAACGTACCAATTACCTCGGCAACGAGCGAGAACAATGACTCATCTTCCAATTTCCAATACAGAAATCCCGATGGGAGAGATCCCTCTGGATGCAATGTCGGTTGATCAGCTTGGAGACTGTGTGAAGACCATATTCAACAACCCTTCTGTCTACATCAGCAAGACACTGGCTTTGTCTGCTGACAAGCTCACCATCAGAGAGTACGCCGCCACGCTGAGTCGCTACAGCAGGCCATACATCGTTAGGGACGCACAGGTAACGTGTGATTGTATTCTGTCGTATCCTAAAAATAGTGTAGAATCTATGATTTTGTATAAATGTATATTATCACAGAATAATGGGAAATAATTCAGCTAGCTCTTGTTCTCCTATAGAATCATGGACACGTTTAGGCCAAAAAAAAAAAGAAATGTTTCTGGTCAGGTCCTTCTTTAAAAAATGGTGCGGCGACGCGCATTTTATTTTTTTTTATTTTTTATTTTTTTTCTCTCAAGGGAGGGAGGAGGGTCAGTTTTATAGTTTTATCAATATAGTCACATATATACTGTTTATGCAGTCACTGATCATGCCCCCCAAAGAATTTTCTCTTTCTCTTCAGCCATTTTGGTTTGGTGTCAGCCACGGCCGCCGGACATAAACAGAAAAAAAAAAGGTGACGCGCTGTTGTTCAAGTGACGCGCGCGCTGACCAGAAACATTTCTTTTTCTTTTTTTGGCCTTATCGAATATTTTTATCTCCATCGTGTTGATGTCAACATTCGTTTGACATGGACTCCGGATCCGAGTCCTACCGGCACGCCTATGTAATTCACATTTAAACATACGTATATTATTAGGCCAGGGCAAGTAAATTCTATGTTTTGCGGCTACTCAAAAATTAAAAAGGTAAGCAGGTAAGCGGTCAAAAAATACAAAATGTGCCATTATGTGTCAGTTTTCTGACGCAACTTACTCATTCCTGTAACTACATACTCCTAGAAGATACAATTATACTTCACCACATGGTTCCAATGGTTGTAATTTGACTGCTGTTTACTAAGGAACTATTTTGTTGCAATGTGAAAGTCACGGCTTTATTTTGTGACAGAAGATAGTCAACAATGGAAAATCCAGCTAGAAAAGTGTGTAGGTTTTTTTCGCTGAGAAAACCTCCGAAAAGCTGCTAACGTGTAGAAGTGAAACAAAGAATTTACTTACCCTGGCCTTGGCGAATAGGTCGGAACAAGTCAGTCCAGGCTCCTTCAAATATTATTATCGTGGCGTATTGCTGTGAAGTGTAATGGAGGAACTGTGCCTGAACAGTTTTAGCGCAAAAACACTTGAGATGAAAAACATTGATAATTGGCAATTGAAAATAAAACCAATGGCATATGCAAATAGACGATTTTGTTCCGAAAAGGGATACGCAACGGGAAAAATCTACACATTTTATGCATAGACTGATCTGTGAATGATCGTACTTTCTTTCGATGCCTCTTTCAGCTAACAACTGACGACTTCCGAAGAATCGAACGAGAGGCGGCGGAGGACTATGGCAACATGTTCGAGTTTTTCCAGCGGGTCGATCAACGTCACAACATGAGAGTGACGAAAGCATTAAATCCACAAATCAAAACTTTTGACGAGTGGGTCCGGGAAAACGTGGCAAGAATTCAGTCTGCTCTGCGATAGTGCTGCTTTCTTTCTTCATCACACCTTATTTAAAGTTCTGCATTTTGGAATATGCCATCTTCGTATAAAATGTAATCTTTCCTGCTACACTTGCAACTGAGACCAATGACAGTTCTCAGAGCCCCCCCCCCCCCCCCCCCCCGCCACGGTTTAAGGTAGTGTGCGCCTCTTGGGCAATATTCGGACTCCCAATTTTTACAATACTTCTCTGACCAACCGCTTATATGGGCTCATTTTGAAGCTCCAGAAGTAAGTATAATTGCCAACCTTTTTGTGAAAATCGAAAATTTAATTTTCCCCATGCACTGACTTGACACGGGGATGGCGGCCATTTTGGATTTCAGATATCGGCAAATTTAAGATAATTTTATATCTCTTGTACCCAAAATTTGTAGGGTGACGCCAGATTTACATTGTTTATTTTGGAAGAGAATAGTTTGAAGCTTCGTCGAGGAAAGTTTGATCAAAAGTTTAAAAATCTTTCACTTTCGAGGCGTATACTACCTTCAAGTTAATTACTCACAACGTGTATGTGCTCATAATGACCATGATATTGGCTAAACATATAATATATTATCAGATTCTTAATTATGCAATATTACGACACGTAGCAATTCTTTGATACCATGGTAATTTTTCATTAGTTTCCTTTTTATGAAAATCTTCTTTTCCATTATGGTGACCAGCTTCTCATAGACAAGATGGTGTATGAACAATATCATGTGTAATCTATCGATCCGGAGAACACGCGACTACTCTGAGCCAATTAATGCTGCTCTGGCTTTAGATGAAACTGAAAAGAACTCCGTTCAATTCCATTGGCTAGATATGTTCTACTTTCACCCTGGCATCTTACGATTTATTGCATGCTGACATAAGTGAACATCACGCAGGGCTTCGTCTTAACAAGACCTGGTGATTTTATCGTTCTTTGTTTTGCCATTTTCGCAAACTTGAGAAACATCACTGATTTTGTTCGACGGTGAATACACTTCCAGTTAAAAAAAACAGTAAATGATCATGAGTGAGAAATGGTTGGACCGCAGAACATCCCTACAGATGGAAGAATGTATACTGTTCTGATGTCGCGTCTTCTGTCGATGCCGGGAAAGGGGCAGCAGATTTTCCCGACAGTTTCCCTGATTTTGATTCATTAACACCCATGCAAGGCCGGAAGTAAATCCCGTAACTTTAGGATATTTTGTGCACAAGACCTAAAATTTTAGAAAAAAAATCTCTCTTTAAGTTTCTGGTGAAATATGGTGTTATCAGCATTTGTGTGTCTGTATGTGTGTGTGTGTGTGTGTGTGTGTGTGAGAGAGAGAGAGAGAGAGAGAGAGAGAGAGAGAGAGAGAGAGAGAGACTGTATGTTTTGAGTCCGTCCAAATACACAGCATTCATCATTGGATGGTGTGAAGTTTTCAAAATTCAATTTAGGTGACAGTCGTTAAATCCACTATTTGCCAAACACATTGTACATGTTTATTGAGATCTTAAGCGCACTACTGTTCAAAGAAAGTGAATAAAACCATTTTTTTGTAAAAAAAAGACTTACGTTTGTCCGATTTTGCCCATCATGAAATTTTCTCTATGGCCTATCTTCTATTACAATATCGCTGTCTATGACAGACACGTCTCTTTCGTCAAACGTCGAGGACAAAGAGAGTATTATATAAATAAATACACCGTTACGACCGGTTAATTCTGACCAGACCAATTAAAAAGTTTTTTAAATATTGCAGAACGGAAAGAAAGCTCAACAACCCTGATCAAATACCGAAGTAATTTTATTAATACCATTAATATTCCACAAGTATTCATCTATTTTACGCAGACGGCGTATTCACGGGGCAATATTGACTGTGAAGCCAACATTTGGTCGAACGATGGCACTTTGTCCTCGACATAGACTCCCAACTCGATCTTTTTCCCTGTTTGTTTATGAGTTACATATGCGACATGTTCTATATTTCAGACTTCTCGGCTAAAAGTGGCATTTGAACTTTGACATGCACATTCCCAAACCCGATTTTAAAACAATCACGCTTCTCATCCGGTTTACATAAAGACCAGTATCAGTATAACTTGATGCTTTTTTAACCACTTTTGGTATTCTTGTTAGTTGCAATTTCTTGTTGTACTCCCTAAAACATGTCGAAACACTCATTTTGCTAGTAAACACGGCGTCGAGTGAAATGCACTGTTATTGTTTACATTTGAATTCTAGTCCGGACCAGAATTCACTTGTCAACGATAACAATGCAGTCTATGCATGTACAATCTGAGGTAACAAGCTGGATACTGTGTATCTCATGCTTTGGGGAGTAGAACAAGAAACTGTCATTGCTATCATGGTTTTCTTCTAGAGGGTCAATGTTGCCATTCAAATAAAAAAAACATCAAAAGGTAGAGCTACTGTGTTGGGCGCTGCACCCAACACAGTGTATTTTGCTCAAAAATCACTTTTTTGCACATATTCATTAAACTTTAATTAATTTGTTTACCTAAGATTAAAATATTGATTGGGTTCACCTTTTAGCTTGTCAAGCAGTCGTAAGTTGGATGATAAAAGAAATGTTCATTTATGCAAACGTATGCAAATCACCCGATTTTCTGGCTTCTCTTTTCTCTTAATATCAAGATTTTCAATGAATTTAACTCCAGTCTGGCAGGGTCAAATTTTCTGAAATTTTCACATTATGTTCTTTACAGGGTATATAACAAATAGGCTATTTTGTTTGGCGATAAAGTTCTTACATTTTGAATAAGAGGCATTGAAATTTGCTATTCATGTTTTTAATCACTTTCTTGGAGCGTCAGTCTTTCAACCCATGCCATTTTAGAATGAGGATGGAAAATGCAAAATAAAAGTAGTCGTTTTTTCTACATACACTCTTCTTTCAAATGACATATCACATATCATAAATAGTGTCAACTTTTTTACTTATATTAATTTTTATCATTATTACCAAAATTAAGGGTTTTTTACCACAAATATACACCCCTTCATCCTGCCAGTAAATTAATGCTACCACAGTAAACTTTAGAATCTCTGCTTTTTGAAAATATATGGTATGAGGGGGTTTCCTTTTCATCTTTTTAATGAGAAATATAGCTTTGAAAAAACTGTTGGCAACATGCAGCTCCAGTAAAAAAAATCACAATCAAGTGATGGCATTGTTTATATATTCTTAGTATTCTTCTAAAGCTCCGAAGTAATTTTGTGAAATCAACAGAGTCCACGAGAAACTGCCGGTAGCTTTGTCTGATCTATCCTGGAGTTAAAGAAATTAACAAAGCTAAGTACTTGTAGCGTGGGGTTATTTCAGAGGGGGTACAACAGCCGGTTGGAGCAGACCTTAATAAGTTTGAAATATTTGCATAATGGCATACTGACGAAGCTTTAACTGTGGAAAAATTTTGTGCCAGGCTGGACAAAATCTACCAGCCATGCTTGGTATGAGAATTAATTGACTAAGTTAGATCAGTAAAAATCAAAGATCATAAACAGATGAAAGGCCAAGAAAGCAATAAATCAAGGACTGATCAACCAAGAGCAGAATGACTTTGGTGTTGCTAAGCAACAGTCTGCCCAAGTCATTGCCACAATTGCTCTCGTTCATTACCTTTGGGTTACTTTTGAGTTCGGAGGTTAATTACGTGTCGCCAGATCAGAAAAGTCCTCTTTCCAGGATGCGTTCATTTGCATTTGATATATTTCCTTCATCCTAGTTTATTCTCCCATGCAGTCTGTAATGGGTGCAATTCACTCATCCAAGAAACAACACAGAAATATCATCATTTCACAGAAAAATATTTCTCTTTATTGTCTCACACAGTCAACAGCATGTTAAATACAGCGAGAGTGTAAAAAATTGACACCGTTCTTTCATGTTTTATACATTACACAATACACTACTTGCAGAATCATACTGTTCAAAAACAGGTATGACAGCTAAGATGACATGACAGCATGTGTGATACATGGATGGTAAAAAGTTTAATATTACTTGAAAATAGTCGTACAAAAAAATTTCACGGGTAACATTATTTACATTTGCATCTCACTTTGGTTCAACGTAGGAAAGGGGTTGGAAACACCAACGAAGGAACAAAAGATATTGAGGGCATAATCTCTTCACGACATCGGCGTAAACTGAGTGTTTTCTTTATTGGAAGTAGCAAAATATGAATGCACAGGTACACTTACGCGGATAAGAATATGAGGGTATTATGAAAAACTGCATATGATGCGCAAGGACATTGGTGCAGCATATCACCCAACGCCAGGTAGAGGGCGATGTGTGACACTAATGTCCCTGTGCATCCTTTACAGTATTTTTCTAATAACCTTACTATTATACATCTTACATTTGTGACTGGGACGTCAAATGGGCCAAGCATTGACCATTTCATGCAATGTCAACAATTGTTCTTCTAATTTATAGCAAGTATGGAACATTATCTTGTACACCCTTCTGGATAGTTCGTGAACTATACGTACAGAGTGAGACATCGTGACAATCATTCAATGGGTCCTGTATTGAAAACCATTCAACAGTGAATGAACAGATGCAGCTGCAGAATGCACTGCACACAGGGTGTGGCTGGCGTTTCCTGGAAACTGTACATGTTACAGAACAGGCATCCAGCTTTTCACTGCAGGCAAAATTCTGTTGTTGATGATAGATGTATAATAACATCTTTTATTTCAAAGCAAATAATTATAATAATATTCAATCTTTCTGAATGAAACCAACATGATGTTAATGATTCTGAAGCACCACCGCAGAACACTTCGTGGTTACATGGGCGTTATTGGAACACAGCAGAAAACTGAAGGGAAGAAGTTCAAAGTGTTGATGTCACCCACAGTCAAAAAAACACTGCCCTCTCTCGATCAGTGGGCTGAAACTTTCTTTCCTGTTGCCTTGACTGGTCCAAGCTGAGGTCTCTCTTTGAGGGAAAACTCCTGCACAAGTGTGGCACGTGTATCTGTAGGTACCTGAGACAGTAACTGATCAGCGTAAAACACGGTCTGTGGAAAAAATGGAAGGAAAAAATTTAGAAAGTGTATAAACATTACAAAGTTCCGATTACATGCTGAATTCTCAACCATATGGGTAGTTTCCTTCTTGTGAGAGTGCTAGCGTATAAAAAAAGGAGACAATGCTTTTTGAAACATAGTTTCTGCCAATGAGAAAAAATATTTGGAACTTTTTCCTAAGAAACTAAAAGGATCACATAAAAGATTTTAGCACTGGCTATATAGACTACCCCTGGGATAACGTGTTTTAGCCATTTGTCTGACATCACATGAATACTTTTTGCACACTGTACAAAAATTTTTTGCATTTGGCAGAAACCCTCAGGTAATTTAAACCAACGAGAAATCAGAGCATTAAACCTGGAGGTCATATCTCTGTGACTGAATTGGAAATCAAACAAAACTATCAGAAAAACATCACACATTGTGAAAAATAATGATCTTGTGATACACAGAGAGGTTAATATCCACAATGGAAGGAAGACTGACTTGCTCTAGATAGGATGTTTTTAACAGATCAACTGACCTTTGGTCCACTGGTAGTCTGTATGCCAACGGACCGTGTCTTCACCCCACGTAGTCGGTTAAGCCTACTGGTGGGCGACAGAGCTCTCTGGGTCTGCGTGCTCAGCGCGGTGTTCTTGGGTCTGGGTACAAGTCCAAGGTCTCCCAGCTTATAATGTGGTCCAGATGCCCTTGCTATGGGTGACAGTGGCACTTGTCTGTTGAGAGATGGGACCATATACACTATTAGTACCAGTACCTTGTTCACAGAGTGAGAAATCCAAGACTTGAAGTGCTCTGGACTGTACACAACAGGTTTCAACGATAGCAATATTTTATTGTAATAAGAACTGATTCTCATAGACACTGATAGGGCAGTGCTGCTAACTTCGAATCCTTCTTGTGTTTTGATCTTTTAACACAGAACTGTTGGTTCAGACAGAGCATGCACATCATGAATGCATCACATTTTGAATGTTGACTGACTCTGTCAATCCTAATTTTTTTCTGATGACTCCACTGAAAATTTGTTGTTTGACTATATGCTCCACATTTTCCCAGCTCAGTACAGTATGACTCCATTGTTTTCAGAAGTCTGTTAGGAACCGTACAGCACAGATTTCAATCAGCTTTTCATGATGCACTAATGGATCAATCATTTCTTTTCCCAGAATTGAAATTCTTCTGGGCACATTAACACTGTACAGTATCAAAACCAATGAAACACACATACAGGGATACATATAGATATGTTTCACTCACCCTCTCCTCAGGCCTTTCCCACTTCCAGGCAAAGGACTGGCACTTTTCCGGTAGGAAGGTTTGGCTTCCTTGGCAAACTCCATTGGTGCCGGTCCAACACCTATGGCAGCGGCACTGTTCAGTATTACAAGAAGGTTTTCCAGCATTCCATCCCTGGCGGATATCTCATCAAAATCAGAATCATCAGAATCCACCTCATCTTTGTTCTTTGTCTGTAAAGATTCCAACGTTTTTAAAAAATCAGAAAAAGACGCAGATTTCACAAGCTATTCAGTGTTTAGATTCTGCTGCCTTATGGTATCTTTACCATCTAACAGTAACACTAAACAAATACTGACTTTCTAAGACCATGGAGGTAGTAGAGAGCTACATGTACTACCTCCATGGTCAGACAAAGTTTTTCCCTGTGAAAGTCGATTTTTTTCTCTGTATTCAATCTGAAGTGAAATTGGATAAATGTATGCAATATGGTGAGTTTTATAATCCTGAAGCTTATGCAGATTGTCTCTTAATTTTCTATGAAGATTTAATGTACCTTTGCATACCATCAAATTTAATGCCATGTAATTGAGGATTTTCTAAATATCACAAAAGCTACGACTACATAAACACGCATGCAGGTATTTTACATGTTTATTGCTCACAACGTAGAAATATATATTCTGTACACAGTGTATAGTATTCATAACGCGGATATGCACACAGCAGCCGATGAAATCTTGATTTTCATATGCAAATGGGGCAATAGAAAATCCATATAATTACTACTTAGAAGAAAATCTTGACTTACCGTTAGGATGACCTTCAATGACCCGGCAGCTTCCATGAGTATTTTGTCCAATTTCCTCTTCTCCTTCGCCAGGCCATCCCTCTCCATGGTAGTCTTCTCCAGCATCTCCTGGAGAGTTTCATTCTCATACCCTACTTTCTGCAGCTCCTCCCGGACGGAATCCGCCTGTTGCCGCAGCAACATGGACTCTGCATCCAACTCCTGATACTCCTGGTCCCTCATTTCGTACTCTGCCAGTAGGGCTTCCTGCTGTTTGGCTTTATCTGTCAGCATTCTGATCACCTAGTGGGTAAACACATATAATGTAGAGATTTCAAAATATGGTTTTAAATGAACACTCAAAAGTGATATATCCGAAAAAGAATTGTAAAAGTTTGAGAGTCTGAATATCTGTCCCCGAGGCACGTTCTACTTTTAGCAGAAAAGTTACTCTGAGATTTGTACCTTCTGATTGCTGTGGTTCTTCTTGGCCAACTCTTTCTCATTCGTCTCCAGCATGTCTATCTGCTGTTTCATCTTCTTCTCCTTGGCCCTGAGGTCATCATTCTCCTGGATCAGCTCTTGCGTCTTGTCTGACATCTTGGCCAGCTGAGCGTTGATGCTCACGTTCTCTCGTATCGTCCTCTTGGTGGTGTCGGCCATCTGCTTATTTGAGACTTTGCGAAACTCGGCGGCAACTTGGTTCACTCGTTGAACCATTTCTTTTTTCAGCCTGTAGCATAAAAGAAACTTGAGTAATTCCACTTTTGTGCGAGACAACGTATCCATGTTCAGTGTGTTTTTATTTTAACCCTTTCACCACAGGGGTTTGCCCAATTGTTATCGATGGTCATCTCGATGGTGAGTGTCAGTCGATCAAAAAGAAATCAATTCTATGAAAGTTGAAACATTGTCTGGCTGGAGGTCGCCGCAGTCAACAACACCCCCAGATCAACACAAACAACATTCGCGAATAATGTGTTCTTGACAGTTAGCGGGATGTGTGCAGTCATGTTGTGTAGCTTTGACTCCACGGGACCTCCTTCCAGACAATGTTTCAACTCATGTAGAGTTGATTTCTGTTGTTATTGGCTGATATCACGCCTAGATGATAATTACAGTTACCTGACAGTGCAGCCAATGTCTAAAATTTAAGCAGTATGTCCAGTTCCTGTTTTGTCAATGGTTCAACGCAAACCACCGTATCTGCATATTCAATATCAATTTTTTGTCAGACAAAAATATTAAAACTAACAAAATTCAAACTTATACATCGCAAAGAACTCATTTGTGGCATTCCCAGAACTTGTGCAATTGAACTTTGAACCTCCCAATGTATTAGTGAACTGTGACCTATGAATAATACTGGTACATATCTACAGATGAGAACTCTGACTAGTATTTCCCATGAATCTTAGTTTTATTCTGTCTGCAAAGCACACAATTAAAAGCTCGCTCACCTGTCTTTGTCAACAACAGCTTTCCTTTCCAGAGAATAAATCACATCCTTGTGGTCATTCTTTTGAAGTTCTAGCTCTTCTTCAATCTGTGCAAACTTGTGCATCAGATCTTCTTTCTGAACTTTGAACTCTTCCAGGGAAGACAGTTTACCACCTGGATGAAAAAAATTCAATTCAGAAGAATCATGAATAGCTGATAGTAATTCTGTAAATTTCTTGAAAGTCATGAAGCTTGATTGATTATACCTGATATGACTGAGATCAGATGCAGAAATTAGAGTTTAGGGTGTTAATTGTCTAACCTCTACTCTTTACATGACATGAGCCTGTACATCTGTTAAACTTCACCCTTTGATCAGGCCATTTCTTGTGTTAGCCAAAGTATTTATGTGAACAAGTGAACTCTGTAGAAGAGGCTTTGAATGGTAAATAGACAACTCGCTGTTGAATGACAGTTCAGTGAATTAAGTAGTGTATATAAGAGAGGACAGAGACTGCCTCTTTAATAAACTTCTATAAAAATACTGTCAATGACGCTGTACCTTCTCTAATGTGTGGCCAGGTCAGGTAATTGGTTGTTGGCATGGAGTTGTTGGTAAATAGTTGATGATGTAGGGGCATGAGGTGGGATATGGACCCAAAGAACCCAAAAGATGATTAAATACATCAATCAAAAAAATTCTAAGCTACAGTATAAACTGCCTAAAGATAGTTCAATGTGGAAAAAAGTTAAACAATTCAGAAATAATAATTAACAGTCCAAAATAGTAATGATCTCGACGCACTTCCTTACTGACCTGAGTGCATGTGAAATACACAACCTGGCATCTGTAAATTAAATGTATACCAAGTGATCATTTCCAGTCACTTTTAACTGTTTTTAATGGATTTTCCAAAGAGTCCTGTGGAAATGATGAAAAACGCTTATCTGGTCTTGTGTTTGTATAACCTCATGGCTGATAATTGTCATAGTATTGAAAAAAAAATTGAAAGTGAAGAAATTACTGTTTTTAATAGGCATATTTTCCTTGAAATACATGACCGTGTAAAGAATATATGCTAAAAGTGTTCAAGAGTAAATTTCTTTTCAAAAAATAATTTAATTTGTGACCAAAGGATTTTTATTCTTTGAGTTTAAAATTCAAACATTGCGAATTTGTTCAATCATCTTGTGCAGTGCAAAATTTATAAAATGACTGAAAAAAAAAATTGGCAGAATTACAGTCTTTGTGATGTAAAATTATGGGTTGACATCACGATAACTGTTAATCTGTTTGAAGTACTAATATACTATAATTTAAAAAAGAAAAATTCATGCAGAAACGGTAAAATATATTGTCAGCAATGTAGTGTTAATTTTGACTTTACATCAAAATATGCCTTTGCTGGATACCAAATATATAGGGCGAAATATCAGCCATGTTCAGCAAAATCCACACAACAGCATTGATCCTTTTCTAATTTGATTTGATTTGCTTATGTTATCCTTGTATGACAGTCAGTACATTTACAATATGGAACTTGAACACAACACAGTGAATAAGTATGCTGTAAATGAAATGGTGTGGCTGCATCCACATGCAGCAATAGGAGTGCCTTTGTCTCTCACCCCTCATTTCCAACCTGTCCCATCCCTGAAAAAATAGTTTGGTCTTATATTTATAATGTTAATAATTTCTGTATTTGTTAAATGTGCGCATCTCAAAAACTTTTGATCATAAACATTTTCATTGTTTTTTATAGCTGACCAATCAGTTAACCTGTTTATTTTGAATATTTGCGCATTTTTCCTCAGTATTTCACATTTTCTGAATACCTTCTTATTCAGTTTGTCATTTTCTAAAATTAAATGCTCCATTGTGTGGTCAAGCTTTCCACAAGCATCAAATGTGGTACTTCATATAGGAGGGTCTGCCTCTAGAGGGCGGGCATCATGAACACTCCTGTGTTTGTTGGTTAATTACTCCACGTAAACTTCTGATTGTACTGTAAACATTGAACATGGCCGACGTCCGATTTTCCTGTCTAAAACTTTCATCATTTTCGTTCATATGACTCTGAAACTCCAGGAAACGATTGGGAAGAAAGGGTTATCTTGAAATATTGAGGTACTCGCCGATATTTTGCAAAATTAAATGAGAAAAAATGCAAGGAAAATGCCGACAGGCTTACACAATGACAGTTTTCAGACTCGGAGGCATATGATCATCTCTGCAGTTTATGCAACAGGCCCAGATCATATGGGGGCCCGTTCTGGTCAAAATTACGTTTTATAAATTTTAGTATGTTAGAATTAATTTTATGTAGACTGGAATTAATTTACTAGCACCTCGAATTAATTGTATCTTTCTTTTAATTAATTTTTATATGATTTAATTAATTTTGTGTAGTCATACCGAATTAATTTTATGTGTTCCAATTAATTATTTTTGCTTATCTTTGCTGTAATTAATTTTATGTAGTCTAGAATTAATTTTGCTAACATTTCAAATTATTTATATGTTTTTTATGTGCCGGAATTAATTTTATGTAGTCTAGATTTAATATATTAATTCCTTTAATTAATTTTGGGTTCAAAATGTTTTCACGTGCTGCAATTAATTGAATGTGTGCTAGAATTAATTTCTACTAGTGTCTTGAATTAATTTTGTGTTCGGTCGAAATAATTATGTGTTCGCTCGAATTAATTATGTCTTTGAGCAAATTAATTTTATGTGTTCGCTCGAATTAATTTTATGTGTTTGCTCGAATTAATTATATGTGTTTGCTCGAATTATTTTCGGCCGATCCCACAGTCCTTTGCGCACGGCTTTCTTAAATCAATATGGCGGCTCCCGACTGGAGTGGCTTATTCAGGCGTTCGAACCGTGATCTGTGAAAATGGAAATCAATACAATAAAGTGATCACAAAACTTTTGTAGTGTCTCCTGTCTGAGGGATCGTGTATGTGATTGCCCATAGCTGTGCTCTCCCTGGCCTTTCGAAATTGTTAGTAAATTTACGAATTGGGTTCAAAAAATATTAGTAAGCAGAAATTATGTTATTCTGAACCCACCAACTTTCAACAAGCACTTCTGGTACTCAATAGATGATTTTAAGAGGATAGAAATGATGAATGATTTCATTATAGACAAAAGAAAATGAAAAATCCCTTTTTAGTTTTTTGACAATGAACACTCATATTTTGATACGCATTTTCAAAAGATTTATTGAATAACACAGTACATCATGGGTCATGAATGCTTGTAACATTGAAATTTCTTCCTTGTCTCGCAGCTCAATAAAGTGTGTAATTTTGGTCAACGGCCAATGAATGTTATTCAATTACTCTATCTTTATTACACAACATAACATGTTCAAGTATATTGTGACACAAATCATAACTCCCTTTGTGTGTGTACTCAGTGGTTGATGATTATATATATTAATTTATGAAGCGGTCATTAATATTATCAAATATTATCAGTGTTTGAACAAGTTTTAGATGCTAGAAAATCTGTCCCCTGTTTTTCATATTTGGAAAGCTCTGTTACTTTGAAAGTATGCATGTCATCCATAGGTACTAGGTGGTGCCTCTATATAGCTGCAGTCATTATGCCATGTTCATCTCTAAAAGTCTTTTTAAACAACCACTGATCAGAACATCTGGCAGTCTGTGGTTTCGCACAAATTTTGTCTCATCTCAATCAAACTTAAGTACGCAAACTGAGACTGGTGATCCTGCTAATGTTTTTTAGAGACAGTTACACTTTTAAAACGCTGCAGATGATCGTCATTTATTTTTTTTGTCTGGATAAACTTTTTGGTCATGGGACTGTGCACAGCATTTTCTCTGGATCATAGAAAACTATCAGTATTCATAACATTTGCTGAGACAGTTTTTTGTAAAATATTTTGAAGGAAACCTATTAAAATTGGCAAGCTGACTGAAAAATTCAATTTGCAGATCGTCAAATGACAAATCTATGACATCTAAGATTTCCGGCTCGCTTCCACCTCCATGCACAGACAAACACTTTGCAGTACATGTTCAACCATGCGCGGTCCGGACTGCAGTTCTGCTGTAGTTCGACTGTCTTTCAGGCTGACTGTTCTTGATCTCTTCTAGCTCAGCGGTTTCATTGTTTCGTATTTTTTTCATATCAGTTGCCGTTTTTATGCCCAACTTTCTTTCCCAACTGGATACTATCAATCCAAAGTATTTGTAACTGCCCGCTTCCCTCGATCCGCTTCAACAGTCCATTCGGAAAGTTGACAGCATGTGAGTGTTTGGGTGTCTCGAAACTACCGTAATGGGGTGGTAATGCATGACACACCACTATGAGATTACAAGACCCGGGGATCTTGAAACCTTTTCGCGCATGCTCATGTTATCACAGGTCAAAGTCCAAAGCCAGCTATCACCATGTGTCGATGCGCCGATGATAGGGGCAGCGTAGGTTTTGAAAGACGAGATATGACAGTATTTCCCCGGAATTCACAATCTTGACCGAAAATCAGGCTTCAAAAATAACAAAATCGTTCGTAAATGGCCGATCGGCTTCATTTTTTTTCGTAAATTTTCATTTTTGTTCGTAATTTACGAAAGTTACGAGCGACAGCGAGAGCACAGCCCATAGAGCGAAGCCTGACCAATTTGTGTTTACGTCAGACGTGAACGTTCACCCTTTCTATCGGGCTTTGCCAATCATCGTGTACTGAAGTGTAGTGCAGTGGTGTACCGTAAGCGTACGCAGCAATCGAAAATGAAATCTGCCGAACAGATATCTACGAATATGAAAACCAATAAAGAACTTATAATAACAATGACCACCAGGAAATGTCTCCAAGCTTGATTACTGTCAAATGTCCCTAATTACAAATATAGCATTCGGCAGTTTCACCTCTATCTGTATATGTAATACAGATAGACACAGGCGCTTAAAACTGTCGCTACGCGAAGCCGGCCTGTATACCGGAGGAGAAAACAGGCCGGCTTCGCGTATAGCGACAGTTTCTCTGTGTCTATCTGTAAAATATATACAGATAGAGGTGAAACTGCCGAATGCTATACTTGTAATTAGGGACATTTCACAGTAATCAAGCTTGGAGACATTTCCTGGTGGTCATTGTTAAGTTCTTTATTGGTTTTCATATTTGTAGATATCTGTTCAGCAGATTTCATTTTCGCCTTGAATGCTGCGTACGCTTACACTGTACAATGCACTACACTACAGTACACGATGATTGGCAAAGCCCGATAGAAAGGGTGAAAACACAAAATTGGTTGGGTTTGGCTCTATGGGCAATCACATACAAGATCCCTCAGACAGGAGACACCACAAAAGTTTTTGTGATCAGTTTATTGATATCCATTTTTACAGATCACGGTTCGAGCGCGCGCCTGAATAATACCACTCCGGGTCGGGAGCCGCCATATTGATTTAAGAAAGTGTGCGCAAAGGACTGTGGGATCGGCCGAAAATAATTCGAGCAAACACATATAATTAATTCGAGCAAACACATAAAATTAATTCGAGCGAACACATATAATTAATTCGCACAAACACACAATTAATTCGAGCGTACACACACATAATTACTTAGACCGAACACAAAATTAATTCAAGACACTGGTAGAAATTAATTCTAGCAAACATTCAACTTGCAGCACGTGAAAACATTTTGAACCCAAAATTAATTGAAGGAATTAATATATCAAATCTAGACTACATAAAATTAATTCCGGCACATAAAATAAATAATTTGAAATGTTAGCAAAATTAATTCTAGACTACATAAATTAATTACAGCAAAGATAAGCAGAAATAATTAATTGGAACACATAAAATTAATTCGGTATGACTACACAATATTAATTAAAGCATATAAAAATTAATTAAAAGAAAGATACAATTAATTCGAGGTGCTAGTAAATTAATTCCAATCTACATAAAATCATTCTAACATACTAAAATTAATAAAACATAATTTTGACCAGAACGGGCCCTCATACAGATCACGTGAGGCCATGAGGGGATATCCACGCAACTCAGTACCAAACACTAGCGCTCACAGAGTGAGCAAACACAAAGTGAGTACCCCTAACGTCAGCTCAGTAGTCTGTAATAGATTGTAGTCAACTAAGAAACCTTGGAGAAAGGCTTAACACTGTGGCAATGCCGCTAAGTCCCTTTTGATTTTTGTCATAGCTCAAAATCGTTCTCCCACACCTCAACCTGAGCCATGAACACCCCCACCAGTTTATGATATGACCAATCACAATGGCATGACGTCAACGGATCTTGACAGACGGAAGTCTTGACAGACGGAAGTTCTTGACAGCAGCATATTGGTTTTCAACTCTAATACCTTCTCTGTCTATAAATAGACACGAGAAGGTAATAACACAAGAGCGATACATCATGCATTTATAGTCCAGTCTCATCAATATCTGATATCTTTATCGTATCTCATGATTTTTTTTATTTTCCTTCGCTTTGTGTTCAATGCTCATATCAGGAAACCATAGAAGCTGTGCATGGGGAACATAGGAATGACATCACAACTTGTTTACCCCTCTGGGTGCCAAAGTCATTTTTGTCACATCTATAACATATAGTCCCAGACAATGTTTTTTTAGATCCAGACAATTATTTTTTCAGATTTTCCCAAAATTTTGATCCAAAACTGTAGCCACTGAAAGTGATGTCCATTTGGTCCAAAATTATCAAACGAATTACATAAATTTCATAAACATAGGGCCATTGTCCCTGAAGCTACTATAGACATGGATACAAAATTAAGTATTTCCTGACTGTATGAAATTATCTCACTAAGGTCATCCTAGGGACATGTAAACCAAATATTAAAGCTGTCTGACCAGCAGTTTTGAAAAAACAAGCGGCTCAACAGTTGACAGAGCTCTGCTGTGTTATGTAGAGAATAACCTTTTGTGACACATGTATTGATGAAGAAGGTGGATATCTTTGATAGCTCATTTCAGGATGGCCTGACCAAAAATGGAAAAAATTCCGTAAAAATACAGATTTGCATATTTCATCAGACTATATTAGTCTATAACAGCAAATAAACGAGAGTTAATTACATTCTAATTAAAGTAAACAAGACTTGCTTAAATCAAGATTTACGTCATAAAAAAACAGCATATCTGTCAGGTTATAAAGAATCTTGAGCTGGTTATCTTTTAATATCAGTATTTTCATCCTATTAACCAAGCACATTTTAACTTTCAAATTAACATTGTAAGTAAGTTCTGTTGAATAAGTTGAGACTGTACGTACTCAGAGAAGCACACTGAAAAGACAAATGTTTGAAACTTAAGAAGTTCAAGGTCATCAAAAGCATTATAAGGAATCATGTTACACTTTCATTGCACTGTTTCACAGATTGCATAACTGCTATAAATAGCACATGAGGAACTTACAGCCCAGCTTTACCATAAAAACCCTATCACTTTGACCACTCTTTTAATTGACCACTATTTTTTTCCTCAAAAAGTAATCTTATTTTATCCTTACCAAGTCAACCATAAATCGAAATCAGAACTTTCTCTATCTCTATTTATTTGACCACCCTATCATGACAAACTATTATGACCAATTTCTTTAGGATAACATAAATAGTGGTTCAGAATATATCAAAGTTGGGATTCAGGAAAGTTGCCTTTACATGTTTTAATCCTCAATTCACTATGAACTGTCAAAAAAAGTTGAACTTTCTGATAATTCCACACTATAATTATTTTGGCTTTGATGATTTCCTAATTAATTCAATTATTTAAAATCATATTCATTATTTTTTCTGGGTGAATTGATAGGGTTTATACAGTACAAGAATTACATACAATGTAAGTCAAACTTTGACCAAAAATGATAAAAAAATTCCTTAAAAATACACATTTGCATATTTCATCAAAATTTGAACAAATCTAAGTTGGGTTATCCCTAGGGACCTGTATACCAAATAACAAAGCTGTCTGACCAGCGGTTATGAAGAAGAAGATTTTTTATCAAAAACACCTTTTTTGGCATTAATTTGCCTATTTTCAACAATATCAAAAATTGAAAAAAATAGTTTCTCAAAATCATATTTTCATCTACACAACAAATATCAAATCAGTAAGTACTGCGGTTCTCAAAATATTTGAGTGGACGGACGCCTCACAAACGGACATACATAATACATACATACATACAGACTGACGACGGACGCCGGACGGATACCCATCCCAATAGCTTCTATAGACTATAGTCTATAGTAGCTAAAAATTAGTCAAATTTAACTAAAATTTTGGTGGGAAAATTATAGCACTCAAAGGGTATAAAGAACTCACCTAAAATCATATTTTCAGATGTGAGTTGATCTTTGGTTTCCTGGTATTCCAAACGAAATTGTGTGAGCTGAGATTCGTAGGCATCCTTCTCTGCATCTTTGGCTTGTTGGAGACCAACCAATCGGTCATTCAAATCAGCAATTTCGTCTCCTCGCTGCTCAAGCTGCTTTTTCAGAAATGTCACAATTTCTTTCTTGTCGTGGGACATCTGGTCATACTGGGATTTGAATTCTCCATTTTTCACTTCTAGTTCATCACACTTCTTTTGATACCTAAAATACACATACATTTGAATGGTAAAATTGCATAAACGTTAATATCGACCATTTTACTTTTGAAGTTTAATGTTTTGTTTCCAGCAAACATTCTGTGAAACTTTAAATAGTACAAGCACTAATAGCTGTGTCTTTTTCGAATTTTTCCATAAGACTGTTTTAAATCAAATCCATTGCCAAGGATTGAATTAGTGACGTTTTCAATGAAAATATGGCTTCATAAGAGGAATTCCAAACATCTCCATGAAAATTGGATGGTATTGTTTTTGGTAAGCAAAAAGAAACCGCTGATGAGGCTATAAGGGTTGTAAAAGTGTGCGTGTCACTCTATCTTACATGGCATCGAGTTACAACACTTTCTACAACCGATTTGATATGGAAGTTGAACTTTCAATGGTCTCATCTGTGCTTTGAAGGATGTGGTGTATTCCTAACACACATGCCCATATCAATTGCTGCTCCATATTGAGAACTCCAAATACCCTGGTAGTACCAAAATGTCTATTTGAAAACTGATATTGGGCAGCTGTCTGTACATTTTACCAATTCAGTAACAAATTGTTATGGACTTCGATGTATATGATTATAGCACGGTCCCTCCACAAAGGAGGGACCGTGATTATAGTTTTCACTGAATGTCACTTTTTTCAAAAAGTGTATGTACATGTATGCTCACTCGTGTTTGCTTACCATCACACTGATCTAAAAGCATTCTATACATGAGAACAACAAAAATCAATAGGAGAAGGTGGTTAGAAGTGTTTAAAACTGGGGATTTTTACTGAATTGTCCATTTTTTATTGAAAAACATGAAAAGTGTAACACGATGAAAGAAAATAACCAAACAAAGGTTGAACTAACATTTATTCAGTAAAGTCGTCATTTAATGAATTACTTGCCTTCCCTGTCTTATATTTCATGTTTTATTGCTAATTTTTTTAAATTATTACTTTTTTTAAACCATACTGTATCCACAGACGATAGTACATAGTAGTGTAAAAAAGTTATTATATTGTATCTTGAAATCATATACACTAAGAAATATGTCAAGACATTTTAGTATTGATCTATGTCAGAGAAAAATTAAAACAATATAACACTTTTAATGCTACACAATGTGTAATCATTTATTTACAAAGCAAGTAACTTAAGTAATCATTATTATCTAGCCCAGGGGCTCTTTTAATAAAAGTTTTATTGTCTAAAAATATCAGCACGAGAACAAATGTATATCACCTGTCAAACTTTCAACCTAACTGCCTCCAAAAATGATACTACCAAACTGTTATTAGCAGTATTTAGTACAGAAGACGAAGGTATAAATGCCACTAACACGTTCTCAATAATGTATTGAAAATTGTGTCTACAGTCGCGGTTTAATACAATTACGTGAAGTCATGTGTAAGAGCCGTTTCATAGAAAGGAAATGAAAAACCTCTCCCATGATAAGAGTATGGCGTAATAAAGCACAACCGCTCTGTAAATGGTGAAGAAAGCTGTGGAAAGCGTACTATCTCAACAATGTTTACAAACGCTCCATTTGCAAACACCCAAAGTCTTACCTCGATAGCCTCCCTTCCAAGTCACGGATTTGAATTAGGAAAAACTCTTTACTCAGCTCCGAGAGGCTCTCATTTGATGGTGCTGAGGACGATCGTGCAGATTTTTTTCCACTCTTCTTTCCGCTTTTCTTTCCCTTCTTCTTCCCTCCCTTCTTTTTTGGTGGCATCTTGACTGGCTACTTTCCCACCAGAGGCAGGTGAGCGATAATCACAAATGGCGATGTACGTAAACCTCCTTCTAAACTTCCGCGAAAATCGCGACAGGCACGCCGATTTTACGGCGGCGAACCTCTAGAAAGGTCCAATGAATCTCTTAGAATGATTCTACAAAGTAAAACTTAGAAAATATCTCAGTTTTGGTCTGGAATGGTCACATTTTCGGAATACGCCACAGTGTCCTTCATCGACCGACGACCTGATTTTGTCGTCAAGGTGTGACGTCACTCAAATAGAAACAAGCTATCGTTTGAATGGTGCTTCTTTCCTCCACTTGCATTGGAGGAATGAAGGCACAAATTCGGCGACTGCTAGCCGGAAGTTGAAAGTTGCCAAGTGAGATAGAGAGATTTGTACACTGCAGAGAGATTTGTAACCGTGCACACAATGAACAGGTCTTGCAGAGGTTTTTGCACGTTTCCATCCGAGCTGGCAAGGTTGTTAAGTTTCTAGATAACGGTAATATCTCAACCAATGTGCTGACTAACCTCTGCCACAGGCACATGGGTGTAGTATACAGTACTACAAAAGCGAATGTACCTCAGACTCATACTGATAGTACAGTGATGGTGGTGATACAGCTGGAAATCATCGTATGAATCATTACATTGACAAGGTTGTAATTTCTAGAAAAGATAACTAGCTACTCCTTGCTTGTGTAAGTTGTAGTAGTTGATCTTTGGCGAGGTACATCTTCTATCAAACCGTTCATCATGGTTGCCAAAGAACGGCAAAAGTGGAAGAAAGTGCTGTATGATAACCAGGGAAAGCCAGACAACTATGTCGATGAATCGTTTTTGGATGAAATGAAGAAGAATGGTAAATAATCTTAGTACTTGTATTTCTTAGAAGGTATTGTTATTGCTACCGGTACAGCTAATCATCTAACAACTATACTAGCATATATTACAACTATGAAGATGTTTAATGCCTCATCTGAAATACAAACAAGGGGCACACAATGAGGATTTGATTTACCAAGCAGTTGTTAATACAATAATAATGTAATAGTGCAGGCACAACTGCAATGATTGTGCTGCTCCCACATAGTAAGTTATAGGATTTCACATATCTATCCATGCAAACATCTCCAGCTTTTTGTCACAATTGTGACATTTTAATGTGATTTGAATTAGGAGAGTTAACTAGAGTATTACATATATGTAAATAGTCTGTTAAAGTGATGGCGAGTCTGAAATAAGTCTAAATTTTGCACATACATTGTAACATTTTTTTCTTCGATGTTTTAATTTTTTCAGTTAACACTAGGACATATGAATTATGGAACGTGATCGGCGAGTCTGGTCTTGTATCACAACAGCTCAGTAGGTAAGCAGTCACAAAACTGCTGATATAAAGAGTGATGTTAGCCCCCTGTAGAGCAAAATAATGCTCCAAATCTACTTGCCATGTGCTTAACCATTTCTTCAGGTAATGCAGAAAATATATGACATAACCATTAATGTGTGCTGCATAATGAATTTTATGTTTCAGTATATCAAACAGTGTCTCCAATTTTAGGACAGGCACGCTCAAGAGGAATGCTCATTCATTGAGCGCATAATTAATACACTGTAATGCATGTGATGTGTAGCAGTATGTTTCTAGAATCCACATGTACCCAAGAGTAGTAACTGCCCCTTAAAAACACAAGGATATCAGCAGTGAGTTTGTCATACACCAATAAGATGAAGTCTGTTATGGTCACAACGTCTGATTATTCTTATTTTCCACAGCATTAAAGTATACAGTCACCTGTAATCTAAATATGCCCAGATATGGTCAAAGAGGTGTTCCTTGGTATTCAAATGCCCATGTGAGGGCGCTGTTTTTAAAAAGCAGCCACCCACTTAAAATCTGTGATTGGTTAGATTTTCTCTTCCTTGGTAACTGTGGTAAAAGTGGAACAGGTGACAGTATACGTTTAACTAAAGCAGCTTTCTAAGGGCTTGTGGGAAAAAATTCTTTGTATCCCTGTACATGTGTAATGTCTCACAGGTATCAAAGTGACATCATTGTTCTCTCATTAATGTTAAAAAATTCATATTTGTCTAAACTTCAAGATTACAGTAAGTTTAGGAAATTACACACTCAAGAGCAACGAAAATGCAATTTGTTAGGCGACTTCTAGTGTTACAGTATATACACAAAGACATATTTACTATTCAGACTACAAGCTGCCACAGCAGCCATGCATGAAACACTGACAAAATTTGTCCACACTTCAAGCAGCAGTGTCTGATGCTGCACGTATCCAGCTGTATTTAGTACAAAACCTGTAACTGCAAACAATTTTACTTCCCTACAATCTTTTACTAAAAGCTTTGAGGAAAATCACTATTTTGCAGGATAAGTTACATTCAAAATTCACTCGCAAAATGGTCAAATAGCAAAAATAAATTAATATTCCAAGCATGACCATCAATCTCATCTAAAGTTTTGAGCAAAGAAATAATGCATTAAGATTATCTCTCTTGTTATGCCACTGTTTGTCATCTATGAAGTGCTATCAAAACTACTAGCTTTCAGAAGGTATGTTTGAACTTTGCTGTAAATATAAAACATATTCAACATGTGCATATTATAATTTTTCTCTGTCTGTCACAGTATATGCCTCTTCATAGTTGCGTTCATTTACATGGATGAGGGTGACCTTTCACCTCAGTTCCTCTTCACCATCAGCTGCTGTGCAACAGTTCTTGGATATATCATTTATGATGTCATAGATGGTGGCCATGGAAGACAGCAGTGTGGTAGAACAAGTAAGTGGTGCTATATCTCATTCGTCCATCCTTTCATTCCTTCATTCATTCATCCATTCATCTTCTAATTCATTTATTCTTTCATTATTTCTAAAGGCAATACAAGTCGCTTAGCATAGAACTCATGATCCCTCTTGATGTTAGCTTTTGAATCAGGTGATTTTATGTTGGCTTCGCTCTAATTCCATCTGTAATCAAAACTTCTCCAGTTTGATGACTTTGTATGGATGTGGGCCTCTATATAAATGTATGGTTGTAATGCATATGCACAAACCGTTCTCGATCTTACAAAGCCAAAGATTGTAACTGAAGTATATTACCTGTTTGCCAACCAACATTTGTAACCATGGTAAAGCTGTTGTTTTGGATGAAATCAGCAATGCTAGACCTTTTTACAGAAATGCTGCGTAAATTAAAAAGGTTATTTTACCCCTTCAACACCAGACTTTAAAAGTACATTCCTAATCCTATTGTTTCAACAGGTTGGATGAGTCTGTATTTAGTGAATTAGGAGTAGGGTAGCATGTGTGTTTCAGAACAATGTCTTGATTATTTTTCATAGCAACTTTCTTTGGAATTGATCTGATGAAGGCATTACTGTATTTATTTTTGCAGGATTGGACGATTTGAAGTCAGTGTGTTTATTCCTAACAGCTGCAGTGGGACTCTCACCCATTCTGAAAACGTTGACAGATTCAATCAGTACAGACACAATCTATGCAATGACAGTAAGTGTAAAACAATCAGACAGTGGGAACTGACTCTTCAGGAAGACAGACCCTGACTCCCCCATTATATTGAATCAGTCTCTGTCTTGAGATAGTTTGCGCCTCAAAACTGTAAGACTTGCTCAAACTTTCTACAAGAAGCTTTTGACCATTCTGCTTGAAGATCAAGAATAATAAGTAGTGGATCACGGTGTAAATTTTGTAGAATTGAAATAGCTGCTATCCCTGTGTTAATGTATGGGGTAAAAAATCAAATATTCAATTTTCGCAAAAATATGAAATTAAAAAGTTAACGTACACGAAGAGCATTAGAATGAGTCCCTCACAAGCAGTTGGTCAGAAAAGTCTTGTAAAATAATTTGAGAGTCTGAATATCTGTGCTCGAGGTACATTCTACAGTTACTATAATGAATCGGTTATAAAGTTGTGATTTGAAAATGTCTTTGAAGTCTTATTTTTCGATGTGAATGACTCTGCTCAGACGCATTGATGAAATTTATTGGATAAAAGAATTTCCAAAATTTGCACAGGAATACAACTTTATGAATAAACAAACTTTCAGGAATTCTCCTTCAAACCATAAATACTTTCAACATCTGTTGAAGGAAGGCGTCTGAATATTTTCTGTATTTGATGTTTTGTGTATTTTTTACTTTTTTTTCAGGTGTTCATGTTTCTTGGCAATCTTTTATTCTATGACTACAGAACCACAGGGGCGATGTAAGTATTATGCATGTTTGTTTTCAAGCTGTAAATTTCCTAATTCTTTGTGCTCTTAGCACAAACTGGACACAGTCAAATAGTCAAGGTACTCATTCTCCAGAAAGGTTTTTTTAATCAATGAGCTCTGCTACCTAGACTGGAACCTCCATTACAGAGGGGTGATGTAACTTGGCAGAGAGGCCGCCTGAGAAAGAGCGCCCTCTAGTGACAGTTCTTTCAATATGATTACCGCCCTCACTGAATATAAAATACTGTTTGTCAACACAATTAAAGCGTAGTCCTCAATCCCTAGTTCTTCTGTGAGTTCACATAGAAGTTTATTGTGTGTAATGTTTGTTCGATACTCTCTTTTGAAAGTTGTGTCCAGGTAATAAATTTGTTTTGGAGACAAAGATAAATAAACCTGCCGCATTTCAAGATAATAGTAGTGTTTTTTTCTGTGAAATCTTATGTGAAATCAGAATCTTGTGAAGTCTGAATTCAATAATGTCCTTAAATATTCAAAGGTTTAATTACATTTACCAGTATATGTGTATCAACACTGCAATCTACAAGGACTGTAACTATAATAATTAAATATAGGCTGAATGCATCATCTATGCTTCAGGCTATCATCTCTTGACCTTTTCACCTTTGACACTATTTCAATCATTCTCAGTACATGTTTTAAAATATAACCCTTGTTGTAATCCCTGCTCTGGGTTGTTTGTTCAGAGCCATCAGTCTGGGTAAGGGACGATTGCCAGGGGCAACCAGCTGTTCCATTGCTATGTCTGTAAAGTTTCACACGCACCCACACACACACACACACACACAAGTTTAGTTTCCTCATATCTTCTTAAGTTGCCATTGCATGTCAAAAATTAGACTTGGAAAACAAATGTTTTACCATGGTCCCACCACTGGAGGGACCGTGGTTTTATCCACAGACTGTCATAGGCATGTATAAATTGGCTTGAAATAAAGGCTGCCACTCCCATTGAACAATTAATTCAAGACTGTTTATTCTGATATACAGGCACCATAAATTTTGCCACACCAAAGCTAGACAACAACAAAAATTCAAGTTATGCAAATAAAAGCAGATAAGACAGAAAAGGGTGGGGTTAACTGGCATTGTTTTGTGTGAAGCCAAGTTCGTGTAAAATTTCAGCATGACATATTTTTGCAGTGACAAATCTCATGCAAACATTATCGAGCAAATAAAGGTGTCTTTGATCTGTAAAAACAAAAAAATAGTCTGTCAGCATAACAGTGTTTGAACGGAGAAGGGCAATGTGATTGTTAGCATCAGGTTTAACAACCTGGTGATTTTGTTTCTGCAATGAAGTTTTCTAACCAAAGTTCAACAATTTTATCAAACATTGTACTCTTCTTGCAACCAACAGATTGCTTTTGTAAACTTTAGTTTGAAACAATAATCAACACTTCTCCTGCAATTGCACTTGTTTCAGTAGACTTGCTCAGCTGCCCGAAAAAAGTTTTCTTAAAAAGTATAAAAAGATTACAACACACATACTGCAAGATGGAAAACAAAGAAAAATTCACATTTATTCTGTTACTGATATTTACAAGCAATTGTTACAGGCTGACATGCAGTACTTGATTATACCACACTTTGATTTTATCATTGGACCAACCAACAGAATTCCAAAGTTCAAATATTGATGTTTTTGTATCCAATGTTATTTTGGGCTGATATGCAGTGAATATATAGAGGAATATGTTTTTCATAAAATTTTCTTTTCTCAAAGAAATCCTCACTCTTTCTCACTGTTGAAAAGAATTGAAGAGAATCAAAAGGTTAACCCATGCTACAGATATTCTATTAAAGAACTGTCTAAAGACAGAAAGTTTATCCAATGTGGACAACGAATTTGAGTCACATTATTACTGTCTCCACAACCAATATGTAGTCTTAAGGTCATATCACAGGACCATGGTCATATTGTACAACCATGATGATATAGATGGACTGCAGGCACTACAACATGGAGGGCAGAGAGTCAAGTCCTTGTAGTTGAATTTAGCTGATCCTTACGTGCTGTACAAAGCATATAAACAGAAATGTCTCCAAGGGCAAGACTGAATGACTATCAAGCTGAATGTGATCTCACCATGTACTTTTAATGATTGTTTTCACTATTTTTGTTTTGTTTGTCAATTACAAGTTCTTCTTCAACTACCCAGCACATGTTCAAACTATTTAGCTCGCTGATGCATCAACTACGTGTATATATGAAGAATGCATGGTTATTGTTTACATTTGGATTCTAGCAGGACCAAAATTCACTTGTCAACAATAACAATGCAGTTTATACATGTACAAGCTAAATACCATGTATCTCAACATGCTTTGGGGAGTAGAAGAGAAACTGTAATTAACGTTAAAAACAAAAGAAGTGAAAAGAAATCATCAAAAGTTACAGCTACTGACCCTTTAAATTTTCACGTCAGGACATGGATCAGTGTATATATATATAATAATAAATCAGTCTCTCCTTTGTTTATATGTGACAGTCTCAGCTATTGTACTTGGCTTCTCTGTTTTCAAGCTTAAGGAAAGGGAAAAGTGAGAGAAATAGTCCATGCCTTGTGATTTTTCTCAATCAAAATTAGATTTGATAATTTTCCAGACCAAACCACATCCCGGATAGTCCATGGCAATCATCCCCCATCTATGTTTTTCCGGACGTTTTTCCAGAAAGTCAAATGTCATTGGATTAATGCATTCCGCCACAGCATCAGGATGAGCCCGGAGGCTTGATCCGCTGGTGTACGTCAGGTAGAAAGTTTCCCGAGGACCGTCCCGAGCTTTCAGAAGCTGGGTCTCCACGCTCTCCCACTTTTCATTGATGTGTCTTTGATTTGTACTGGAGACATCCCACTGGTCGGCGATGTCCAGGAAATGATACCAGATTCCCACCAATGGTCCGGAAAAATCCTGGAGAATTACTATCTTCCCACGCACCTCACCCATTCTTGGTATCGTATTTGTAGTCCAGAAGTATTTCTCATCGTACTGACCAATGATATCCTGGAATGTGTCATTGAAGGAACGTGTACAATCTTCCTCAGTATGTTCCTCTCTGACGCGCATGATGATCGCATCTCGAAAATACTTATCCAAAAAGCGAATGCATTCTTTGATCACGTCGTGGAAATTCGCATGTTGGTATACGATGCCATGGTGTATGGGCAGGCCATCTTTGTAGTGCCTACACCGGATGTCCAGGTATTTCACTCCTGCTTCCAGCTGTTCAGAGAGTGGCCAAGTCTGACACTGTGTTATGGAGCCGCCGTAACCTTCAAAAGTCCATGCATTGTGTGTGCCTGGAATGGACAGCTCGGTGATGAAGGCTTCGTCGCGAATGTTGGTCATCCAGTCGGGCCATTTAGAATGCGGGCTATCAGCCTTGCTGAAACACTCCTGCGATTCAGAATTGCCCATTGTTTTAGAATGTACCCGTGGGATCTCTCTCAATCAGTATGCAGCACCCACCTACAACTGGTTTAGAAATCTACCTCTGTAGGACTAACCCAACCCAGCTTATTGGTCAGTGGGACATTATGGTCATTGCAAAACATATAATGTGTAACTTATCAAAGTACAGTCATACTGTAGTTAGATTTTAGGGCAATCTCAAAACCATGCCTTTTCTTGAATGGGTATGTATCTGTCTATTACAAACTAGTTCAGAATTTCTAGAAAAGTGATTGTTCAGATAAAGATAATACAATTTCCTTTTTTATAATCCAACTCTGAAACCTTGAACACATAGCTGTAAATTAGATCAGTGATATTCTGTTAATCAAATATACAGGTACAGTGCTAAGGTTAAAAATTAGCCTATTCGTAAAGTTTGTGTGCCAGCCGAGTACTTTGAATGTCAATGTTTTGTTGTGTGGACGCATTCAAGGACCATCGCAATAGATTTTGTGTTGAAGAAGGTCTCTCTTTTGATTGTAAATTTTCAAAGGCCATAAATCAAAGTAATTTAAACAGTATTTGAGATTCTTAGTTTCAAAGGTCATCAGTGCTTAGGTAGAGATAAAATTATTTTTGCCCCTAGAAATTAAATGCTTATCCAATGCTATAAATTTATGAGCTGTAATTTTATTAAAATATTCTCATAATATTTACATCAAATGACACTCAACATTTAATAGTTTGTTGGTTTGTCTTGGCATCTTTATGTTGTTGGCAACAAGGGTAACTGTAACATATATTTTCTGTTGACATTGTTCAGTAAATCTTTATCTTTTATTTGCCAACCTATTTTCTGAACATTCCTTGTTACTAATGAAGTTATTGCAAAGATCGAAAATTTGACCTTCAAAACTAAAGCATCATTCATTCATTCTTTATTAATTGCATTCTTGAAAAAAGTACAAAGGTAATTTTCTGTCTCTCTATGTGCAAATTGTATGAGATTGCCATGAGCCTAAAATAGGTGACCTGCAGTGTTTTTCAAAATGGTATAAATTCAGAATGTTTTGTGTCCAGCATTATTATATACATTCATACATTGATTTCATTTGTAAATCATCAAACTATTCATCTTTAGATAGCTACAGATACTTAATCATTACAATGCTTTGAAAGTGCTCTATGCATACATGTGTAAAATGATTCAAAAGAGACACAGCCGTGTCGTCTTATTTATTCCATGAAGCAAACTCAAAAGTCAGCAGTGTGTCCATTGTAGTTCATTCAACATGTCAAACCATACAATATTTCAATTTACACCTCTGTGTGTATTCTATAAATGGAATGCTTACCATTTGAATTCCTTTACAACCATGGTTCTGGTTCAACCACTATTCGCTCTCTGAGAGCTCGGATGTTTCTTCTAAATTTAATCTAGGTTGACAATTATTGAAAATGTAACAACAGTAGTAATAACAACAGTAAATAAAAAAAATTCATGAGATAAAAACTACAAAAAGCTGAATAAGTGCAGCAAATTTTCTTGAAATTTTGCATAAACTCTGGAAGAAGTTGATCAGTTTGTTGATCATAACTGTTACTGTTACTGTACAGGTATGCCAGTGTTTGTTAATGTGTTTATATCGACTAGTTTCTGCAGTGCATCTGGTGTTCCTATTTGCTGTTACTAAGGTAATAGAGAAACATAGGAAGAAAGCTTTCTTGTCATGTTTTTTCTCAATCAAAATTAGATTTGATAATTTTCCAGACCAAACCACATCCCGGATAGTCCATGGCAATCATTCCCCATCTGTGTTTTTCCGGACGTTTTTCCAGAAAGTCATAGGTTATAGGGTTTATTAACTCTGCCACGGAATCGGGAAATGCACGGAGGCTTGATCCGCTGGTGTACGTCAGGTAGAATGTTTCCCGAGGACCGTCCCGAGCTTTCAGGAGTTGGGTCTCAACGCTCTTCCACTTTTCATCGATGTGTTTCTGTCTGGTGCTTGAGACGTCCCATTGGTCAGCTATGTCCAAAGCGTGGTACCAGATACCCATTGGCGGCCCTCCAAAATCCTGAAGAATTACTATCTTGCCTCGCACTTCATGCATTCTAGGTATCTTGTTTATAACCCAGAAATATTTCTCATCATACTCAGCAATGAACTCTTTGAAAGTATCGTTAAAGGAACGTGTACATTCTTCCTCTGTATGTTCCTGTCTGACGCGCATGATGATCGCATCTCGAAAATACTTATCCAAAAAGCGGATGCATTCTTTGATCACGTCGTGGAAGTTGGCATGTTGGTATACGACGCCATGGTGTATGGGCAGACCATCTTTGTAGTGCCTGCACCTGATATCAAGGAATTTCACTCCTGCTTCCAGCTGTTCAGAGAGTGGCCAAGTCTGACACTGTGTTATGGAGCCGCCGTAACCTTCAAAAGTCCATGCATTGTGTGTGCCTGGAATGGACAGCTCGGTGATGAAGGCTTCGTCGCGAATGTTGGTCATCCAGTCGGGCCATTTTGTGTGTGCACTTTCATCTTTGCTGAAATACTTCTTGGATTCAGAGCTGCCCATGATGTCTGCTCTGTGTGTAGAGTTTGTGTGTATCAGAAAATCACACACAAACAGGAAAGAATTTGTTAAACATCAACCTCAGAGGAATGACCCAGCCTATCAGACAGTAATGTGTAACCTATCAAAGTTCATTTTGTTGCATTTTTTGTGTGTTGACCCAACCTCTTTGGTGTACCGTACTAGACAATTGTTTACATAGCCAAGGCAATGTGGCTTCATGTCACCATAATCATCATATCATATTTTTTAAAAAATGAAATTTTATTTTTGTAATTATTCTTTTTTTATTTTAAAAATTATATTTCTCAATTCGTATATTTTAATGAGATTTACTGTAATACTATAATTTGTCTAGCAAGTGCCGAAACTCATGGGTAGAAATTCGATACAAGTGTGATGTCCAGGTATTTGCAGGTAGACGTACTTTAAACAGGGCATTACTTGTTGAACCATCACCTTTTAGGGGCCATCTCAAATGTTTTCACTATGTAGGCGCCTTTTGAAATGGCCAAACATGAGTAAGGGTCAGCGAGGAAATTATTAATCCAGTAGTACAGAAATTGTAAATAATTATGACAAAGCTTAGTCATCATAATCAATATCATTTTTGTTCCTTGAATAGGACAGGCAAGAACTTGATTTTCAGATCCTAAGATGATAAACCCTAAAAATGTAAGATTGTATCATCATTATCCATGCATTTTGTGAATCGAAATATCAAGGGAGCATACAGAATATAACTTAAAAACTTTCTTTTGAGATGTGTTAAGTACAAATACATGTATTGATTTACAAACAGTGTGCATTTATGCTTTACTGAGTATTCAAAACGAGATGTGTTGACTCAGCTGGTTCGGTTAATTGTCAACATATCACATCTGTACAATAGTCTGGTTCCCTGACCAATTCTACCGCTGGCTGCGCTGCTGACGAAAATGGGGTCAGGTACGGTCTATTGTAAGCATGGCTATCATTGGTCGATAGTACAAGTGCAGTGTGTGTTGAATTTATTTCAAACTTGGAGTTACCTTTGAATTTAGATTCCGTATGCAATCATTTTACCTCCATAGTTTCCTGAACCAAGCATCCTATGTCGACATTGAGTGAGACAGATATGTAGACTATCAAACTTTTACAAGTCTTTTCTGATCTACCTCTTGTGTTGGGGGGGGGGGGCTCATTTTAAAACTCTTGTGTAAGAAAAATTTTCACGGTCTTAGCTTTTCGATAATCAATGATTTTATTATTATCGATAAAATTAATATGGGGATGGTGGCCGTTTGAATTTCAAATATTTGTAAATCTTGGGTAATGTGTTTTTCTAGTACCAAAATATGCACGATGACCACCTCCTGATTTTTATTTGTGATTTTGAAAGAGGATAGTTGAGAGATTCTTTGAGGAAAGTTTGAGCAAAAGTTGAAGTCTTTCATTTTCGAGGTGCATACTACATTAATCAGGGTTTTCATTTGTTTCTATTTTTCACAGAACATCCAATGCTCTGTCCCTAAATGCTGCAATATTTGCCTCAGTGTGCCTGGCATCTAGACTGCCCACAACCTGGCATACGCTGACAACTGTCACATTGGCCATGCAGGTCTTTGCACTCTGGCCTGTGCTACGGAGGAAGTTCAAGGTGAGAAAGGTCTCTGTAAAATGTTACGTCCGGTGGCTTACCCGCCAGGAGTTGCTGATAAAATCATTCTGATGTATATGGTGCCTGTGACGAGACTAATTTTTGCCATCAATTTCAGTATTAATTGGATCATAACTTGTACACAAGTACTGCAGCCATTCACTGGTCTGGGGTACTACTATTACTTTGTTCCCAAATGTTGTGAAATCTATTCAAACGTCTTCTAATTGTAGCAAATCCTCATGGAGAAGAATAATAAATACTACTACAAATAAAAATGACTATACCAGTAGAAACCATTCACCTTTACAAATGCCTAAATGATCATCTTGTCCCCTGCCGTGATTTCTTCAGTTTTAGCTGGCACAGAGACAGGCAAGATGTACATACCAAACTAACAGCATTTGTTGTTACTCTGATCTTTGAAGATCTGTCAGTGTATCTGGCAATGTGTGACGCAACTCTAAGAGATATGGAAGCATTGTAGTACCCATACAGTGCAATACCCTTTACATATGTACAGATATGTGCATGCTAGTCAATTCACCAAAATGCAACACAATATTTAACTAGTGGTATGATCATGCTCTTCAGTAATATAAGGTGAAGACAGAGTGGGAAAGTCTCATTTACTGTAGAGACTTTTAATCACCCTCCTCCTCCCCCCCCCCCCCCCCCCCACCTTCCATTTACCTGAACAGGCCTAAAGCATTGATAAGATTCAGTTTGCCATGGCGGTGATGTGCCTATGTACCATTCAGATATTCATCTCTGAAAGACGTTTTTCCCCTGCTTTGTTCATTTCAGAGTAACGTGTCCTGTTCACAGCCAGCCATGACTTGGCTCCTAGCAACCGTCGCCATGGTAGCATTGTTTACAGTGAGCAGAGTTGGTGCAATTCTTTTCCTCCTCCTGCACATGGCGATTACATTTCTATTTCCATTCTGGTTGATTAAGCTACAACCCTACAAAAAGTAAGTATGTCACCCACGAACAAATTGCCCTTTTTATCCCAGTCAAATTAAGATCTTAAAGGTGGTTCAAAAACATTTTCTGAAGAATTTCAGAGAAAGGAAATCACAGTTTGTGAAATGGATAAATCACCATAATGGTAAAAGTCATTTTCAATGCCAGCGAGCTGCAGAGAACTTGCCAAGTTTTTTTGTGGCTGATGAACGAACTCTGCAAGATTAACACTTGTTTAACTGAAAACTTTCTGTCGCTAGATCATGAAAGAGAAGTGTTTTCAATTTTCAAATGTTTCCATACTTTCACTTTTGTGACAGTAACATCCACGGACCATGGGATGAAGCAGTGATTAAGGACAGGTGAAGCTGCAGCGAGAAGTAGAGTTGCTGTTGTGATGTGGCCACCCCTCAGTCCTGCCAGCTTACTGTGGTCCAACACCTTTGTAATGTTTAGTTCAAACCCACTGGCTGATTTAATGGGAAGAGTGGCGTAAAACAATGTCAGGTCATTTTCCAATGTGTCATCAATCTCGTATGGTGTCTCACTGAAGAACAGAGAATTGTACGTGGCATAGGACAATTTTTCTCATAACAACTGTATTGTATGGCGCTTGATGCCAAAGAACTTTTTTGACAAGACCTTGTGTATCCCTTCAGTGTGCAGTGGTCCCTGGCCAGTATCAACATATTTAAAGCAGTCCTATGGTATATTTTGCTGGTCCTGTCTTGTATACATTTACATTCTTTGCCACATAGGCCCATGGACCAAGTGGCAGAGTCACCAATCACAGCAAAACGTTTTGTTGTCTCAGACCTTGGTCCTCTGAATTTGCTGACACCTGCGTACATTATTAAAAATAAAGAGGTAAAAGAGCTTAGAAATTTAATTTGTTGTAAGACAGATCTAAATTGGCAATTAATACCTTTGTGGAGATGACATTGCCTAGATGGGCCAAACTGACTGTTACAGCTGAAAGACTGACAGTGTACAGCCCCTCACAGCCACTAATTTCTAAGAAAAAACGCTGTTCAAAATTATGAGGCGGGAAACATATAGATGAGAAGGGGCAACAAAGAGTTACTATAAGCAAGTTTTGTGTGAATCTAATATGTACTTGTAATATGTACCATTGAAGATGTTCATTGTACAAATATTTTCAGTGACTGTACGTACTATCAGTGTGTAAATAAACTACCATACAGTAAGTGGATACTGTAGTATGTTTTATGTTCTTCCTTTTTCATGACTCTTGGATTGAACCTCTTCAGAGTTTGTACACACATGTATGTAGTAACATTTTTATCAATTTACACAGACTGAAGGATTCAGTTGTACATAGGTCTCTGCAAAACCCCAACACAAATAATGTCTGAAGGTGCAATGTAAGTTACCACAGTGAACTCACCCAAAGAAATGAAGTACCACCCATAATACAACAGGCTTCTCACAACTGCAAAATGAAGTTTTAGCCTAACTTGATGAGTTGTCAAGCCCGGTTACATTATAACAAGGCATGATATTATCTCCTCTGAGAGTCATGTTTGTGGTTTCTCACCCGATACACTGTCAATTAACTCAACTGTACAATATTATTGGCTCTAACAGATACAGAGTAGCCCACTGTAGACTGTAAATAATGGCCATGATTCGAATAATAAGATTTAACCTTCCAAGCCGCTGCACATTACCAGACACTACTTCAGAGCCCTATGGATGGATTGTCCTTGTTTGACCTTTTTATTCAAGTTCTGCATACCATCACCATGCAATGCTTACATTTGTCTTTAATGTGAAGATCGTATTGCAACCATATGGCATAACAATAGGGAGCTCTGAATAATGGTTTGTGTAGATACGTTGTGACAACATGACATCACAATCATAGAATTTCATGTCTGCATTAATTGCGTAATCATTTTACTAGAACTTGTTGAAATGATTTGACTGACTCATTAAATTTAGAACCTACAATGTGTGTCAGTGGATGAAGGAAAAACATAGTTTTGTCATCAAGCTAAATAGGTTTTATAATAAAGATGAAAGTGTTTGAGCGGCAATTCAGCATTTCTAATACATTTTAAATACTCTATACAGTGTGTAACTTCTTCCAGATGTGGAAGTGACTTGTACAATGTGATTGCAATTTCACCAGGAAACAACAGAAAGTGAAACCTGTTTAATTCATTTGCAATTCTGGCGCAACTTTTATTCAGGAATATTCTTTGCTATTATAAATGGCGCCCTCTAGAGCCTCGAACAGTTTCCGTCCTCCGGACGGTGCAGTGCAGTTACAAATTGTCTCACCTAGTCTTGTATCAACCTTAACGATTTAAGAGGCCGAAGAAAACGCAAAATTGATGAGAAATTTTATTATAAGATGAGCAAATACCTAAAGGCTCCTCAGAAGTAACTTTTTCTCAAATTGACGTATTTTTTGCATTGTTTTAATTCTGTCAATTAAATTTTCTTGTCCATCTCCAAGTGCAATAAATGTTGAAATAGCTAGTGTCCAACTGTTTTTAGTTTCTATGTGAGTATAGGCCGTATGTCCGTAGTTACTTTTTACAACTTTAATAACTTTTGTCCCGATTGTATATGACATACAACGTGTTGTGTTCACAAGGCTCCAGTCAGATCGTTTGAACTCTGAACATAAGTTTAGGGAGGATTTTGAAAGAAGTGTGGTCGCTTTCCGGGGCAAAAATTATGGAAATGTTTTCAAAAGTTACAGCTATCGTCCCTTTAAGTAGTCCCTCGAAACTTTGTCCAGAACCTGTCCGTCGGTGGTATGGTCCCCAATTTAGCCATGCATACAGGTCTGTGTGTTCCCGGCGTTATCTCCACCACACTATGACAGACCTGTACGCAGGGCAACCCCCCAGTTCTGTTCGTAGCATACCAAAAACTACCGAGACGTGCTGGACAATCCGAAACTGAAAGAATTCAACTTCTTTTGAAGATTTCGACAAGGGAGATTTCAACCATTAAAATCAAGAATAAAACGCATGGGCCGCCATGTAACTGAGAACAAAAGCCCAAACTTTACCGATTTTTCAAAAATGGCCGCCATAGTCTGTTATTAAACTCATACAAAAAGTTAGAATTTCAAGTTTCACAAAAAAACAAAAACAAAAACAAAACAAAACCAGAAAAACAAAACAAAAACAGAACAAAACGGTGAAAACTGTATTTACTTGTTGGGTTTTAAAATGAGTCCGAACAAGCAGTAAGCCAACAAAGTTTGTACATTTTTTAGTTCAAATTACAGTTGCGAGGCGCATTTTACCATGCACGGTTCGGTCAAAAGCTTTTGTTGTCAATAGTGGCTGTGAACGTGTTCAGAAGGAATTAGGGTTCTCAGGTTAAAAAGGAACGATAGTAACTGCATGGTTGCTCTTCAGCGGGCCACATACCTACTTCTGTAAATATTGGGGAAAGTGAAGAACTTTCACAGCAGACGGCAATAGCATTGCGCCACCAACGGCCACATCAAGGTTAGCATGAATGTTAACATAGCTCCAGCCACTCTTCAGAAACTTTTGCATATATTTGTCTGCGACGGTAATTGAAAATTGGCATAGCATGTTGATTCTTTGCAGGACCCTATATCAATACGGTGACATTCTGTGATACATTTGAGAAAGATGTTTGGAATTTACATATTCTGAGAGTTCAAGAAAGTTTGAGGGCAGTATGCAAATATCTTTAGAGTACAACATCTCAGCTTAGTATGCGTATGGATGTATTTGATTTTGATGAAAACATCGCCTGATGAGGTCCAAAAACAATGAACATTTATTGACAAACAAACCAAATGATATTTGTGACACTTATTTAATATAACGTTGAAAATTTTAAAATTAGTACGCTGATTCGTGCGCATCAATGTCAGAAATGTTCGAACAATGAGTGATATGGAAACATGCAACATGTTCTTTGTAAGCAAACAAAATACTTAAAAAGGGGGCTACATGTTCACATCGTTGTGCCCTAAAACGCGAGAAAAAATCAGAACAAAGTGCACTTTGCAAAGGAACTCTGAAAAACTAAAACAAAAGTAATTGAAAAAAATAATGCCTACACATCTACCAAAGTTAGAAACAATCTTGGCTGCTGAACAATTTGTTTTCCTTCACCTGACCAGGGGTTATTGTAATACATGTATTTGTCTATACACCACTTTCATCCATTACCGTAGAGGGGGCACTACTGGATCTTTCACCCCTATTGGTATCTGCGCCTTTGAAGGTTTGCTCTCACGCGATATGATCTGCCCTCACTCTCTCTTGCTACGAATTTCATCTATCTAGCAATATCAGCTATGTCAGAGTTGGCATGTCAACCACTCGTTGACGTAGGAGTCATATTGTATTCGCTGCGTGAATTTTATCCATATTATGGATACTTGTGGGTTACTTCACAGATATATGTCAAGGTTTTATATGAGGCTGGACTCGGACATCGACGGCCATTTTTGAATACAGTGATGCACCCTTTGATATACATTTAAGTAATTTGTGAATACAATTTTAACTGTACGGTACATTACTTTGAAAAGTGTAATGGAAAGCAGGTACACGTCTATTAAAACGTATTTGACGTAACATAAGTTTAAAATAATAAATAAATGTGAAAAACCACAGCTATTTGGCTTTCAATATAATAAAATGTTCTACAACTTGACATTTAGTACATCGGTCCGCCCAGGGTTCGCAGTGTCTGTGAAGTAAACGAAGTTGGACGCGACAGAAAAACATTCTCACAAACACACCTTGCACAATGATAGATTGCTAGATGCGACCGGAGTTGAAAATTCATTTCGCCGTAGTCATCTTGGGCCGAGGAAAGTAAAGATCGTGACAAAACCGAACAAACAAATGATTTACATGTAAGGTGACGTCTGCAGAAAGTAGGGCGCGACGCCTCGGGAGTGACGTCAGGTCACACGTAATTGGCACCATGACGCATCGATACCCTTTCGATGAACCACCTACTGAAATAAGATTTCCATGGATATGCGCAACCACGCTGCGAACACATTATAAACCCATTTGACCCGAAAACGACCTACTTTTCCGCGGCATCAAGGGCGAATGCTTCGCGGATTCCGTCGGAGACGGCGAAGTGACCTTCGCTGCCCTCGTTTCGAGGAACCCCTTCACAAATGTATCGGCATCGCGTCTGAGGGGAAGGTCGGCCAGCTGAGCAGAAACGTCTAAACTATAAATTCTTGTCACCTTTAACATACTTTTTCAACCGCTGGTGTAAAATATTAGTACAGGACTTGCACAAAATAGACTGCCAAAATCACACGTTATATGAAATTAATCCACATTTCAGACGGGCCTTCGACAATCCTGTGATAGTATATCGTCATCGTCATTATATAAATTTTAGCGTGCAGTAATTTAAGTGTCTGCACGTCCGTCCGCTACGCAGCGACTGATTATTTCTGTCACTTGCCGACTGTTTCACTTTGCACACGTCTCCCAACACCCCCCCCCTCTCTCTCTCTCTCTCTCTCTCTCTCTCTCTCTCTCTCTCTCTGAAATTGCATAGCAGAAGGTATGACTGTAAACTGAATAATATATAACACAGTCGAGTCGCAAATTTGATAAATATCACATTTTCATCTGTTTTAACGGGGAATGCTAGCTGCTGTCAAATATAGTAACGGCAATTTCCTTTAAAACCAGGTGCAGAGGTGACATGCACCTCCCTATAAAGAGCAAACGCTTACGAGAACAACAAATTAAGCCAAGGCGGAAAGGATGGGAACGTCGCCATCTTTACACGTCGGGTTACTTTTAACCAGATCACAGCAAGTTTCTACCATTCGGTAAATTTTCCACATAAACGTAAGGGACGGACTACTCATCAGTTTCTATACAGAAGAGGTAAAAAAGAACCAATGCCCGCAGGGCAAAAACGCGTTGAAGAAAGATTTACAGCCTTGCTGCTGTCGCTTCCACTTACACATCTGGAAACCGATAAAAACTTTGCATGCTTCGATAACTCCTGGACGGAAAAATTCAAATCTCTGCAGGGCCGAAGCCTGCGGGGGAGGGGGAGGGGGAGCTGCATGCTCACCCAGAATTTTCCACACTGTCATATGTAAAATTAATTTATATCAATTAAACAAATCCTAGCTAAGATAGGTTGCGCCCCTTGGCAATTTGGTCAGGCTAAGACTCGACTCTGCTCTTTACAACAAGGAAAAGCCCGTGCACCTTTCTCAAGCATTTGTGTTGCGCCCCTTGAAAAAGCAATTGCATCATTGAGCAAATGTGCGATGCATGCTAACAAGGGTGTAGGGTGTGTGGTTGCTGCACGTAGACAGGATCCGTCGTCGATCGTGCATGGCACCATCCGCGGTAATTTATGTTCGTAACGCTTAGCAATGTACATGCTAAAACGAGGCAATGCGATCAGAAGAGAGAAAAGTACGTTCAACCGGCGAGCATTCGTGGGTGGCTCATTATACAAGCGGACTGTTTCGGAGAGATGATTGCAACTGACCCCTAAAAGTAGGTTATGGAACCGCCACTATAACAACGAATTAGGGATTAAGTTGAGCATGGAGGTAGCACAAATGATTCATAATAGGTCAAGAAAACCTTTCAGTAATCTAAAACTATGCAACCAAGCCCATAGGCCTATACTACAAATTTCACTTCTATAGGTCCCGAGGTCACATATGTAGACGATGATTTAACTTCGTCTAAAGTTTGTCACCTCAGAACTATCAGAGACTGAACTTCCACAAAGGCTTGACTTTTTCTCCGCAAGTCCAAATGTTCGACAATTTCCCCGGCCTCTGCCCAGCCTGTGAGAAATTGCAACGTGTCGACGGCTAGCTATTCCGGCAAACTTTTTTGACGGGTAGTGGACAGTCAACCTTCAGACGTGGCGTATGTGCGTTTCAGGAGGTTTTGTTTCTTAAATTATACCACCTTGTTCGGAATATGCCAACTTTTTTGAAAAATACTAGTTCTTTTTCAGAAAAGCTATACTTCAAGCTTGCTGACTTCATCTGAGGGTACTTAGTACCCTTGCCTCTACCTATTTTTATCACCGAGTAGAACAATACACTGAAGACTCCGACAAGATAGTGCATCCAAAAATAGTCATACTGTGTACGTCTGTTCAGCAGATTGTAACAAGAACCGCGGAAATTACCTGTGCCGTAGAGATACACGGTGTACCTCTTATGGCTAACACACTAAATAGTAAATGTTTTGAACGATTAACTGTTCATTCCTCGAATGGCAATGTTTAAATTGACAAATAATTGAATATTTGAAGTAATCCCCCCCCCCACTTTTCAGGCACATTTAAACAATGAAAGTATGCCGAGACACGGTACCTCAGAAAGTATTTTCCGGCTTAATGCTCTGATATACAGTGCTTAAAATGTGACAAGTGTGCCGATGCGACCTGGTTTTCGTGATCCATGGACCGGTGAACGCCGGTGTTACCATGGGTACAGAACTATGAGGATACAAGCGCAGGCAAACACAGACTCGGACCGAAACACAATATCACGATGACTATTAATTCAGAAAACAAAGGACCTTGTGTTCGGTTTCAAAAGCTCCACCTTCAAATTAAATGCCTGTTAGAACGTGCAGAATGTTTCCCGTGAAATGGCGGCACAAACACCAGGAAGTTGTGGAACTACTCGTGCAGCGATAGTCGGTGATTTCACATATTGCACAAATTGCTGCACTAGGCCTATAGGTGTTTTGTGTTTGACGAGTTGTTGTTTTTGTTGTTGTTATTTTGTTTACTTTAAAATACAGGTTTACTTTCTTAAAGTGTCCTATGTGGACTTATCCACCACATAAGTTACAATGAAGTGCTTTCTATTGCCACATCCATAAGACACGTTATACTACGACGCTTTTAAGACACGTATGGCGCAAATGCAGCGATCTGATTGGTCGAGACATGAAAAGAACTATGGTATACGCACGGTTGGCGCACGCGCGAACTCTCGGCAAGTGCAGTCATCCGCTTTTGACTTTTCATCCCAGAATTTCAATATACTGTTATGATATAATAGCAATAAAGCACACCCAGCGACGGTATGTACACCACTCGATTTTGACCAGTTCACTTCATATATGCACTCGCTATGTGTCATGAACTGGTCAAAATCTTGTGCTTCATCGCTTAAATATCGCATCGAAAGAAAAGAAAAACAAAATAAACCATTATTCGTAAAGTGTGCTTTTTCTTCAAGAAAATGCCTTATAAATGTAATCTGCGACATCATCACAAAAATTTGTATTATACATAGCTTGTTTTCTTCACTTCAAGTTATCAAAACCTGACATAACAGTCGATATCTTATCTAAAAGTGGTTTGCGGTAACCTTCATATAGAATACCTGAGAAGGACAGAAGTCGCATAACCTTTGTTCGAGTAGTAAAAATGGCGACATCTATGTGGCGTGCTAGATCAAGCTTCCATATCATCAATCTGACAATTCACAACAATGGATCCGCATGCAAACGAGAAAACGCAAAATATTTTCTGAATTTTCTGCGAGTAAGCATAAGGGGTTGAGAATATATTTATGTCTTAAATAATTCAAGCCATGCTACTAGTATTTTGCTTCAACACATTTCCTCTGATGACTTTCTTTGTATTCCAGACGTTTACGGAAAATGTTCTTAGTGAAAAAATAACATTTTAATTACCATTTTTTGAAGAGGCAAAATCCGTCATCTCGCCAACGCACTAAAAATGAGATATTATTTTTGCAAAATGTATGAGGTTGCAGTCAACAAACAGACGCAGAAACGCCAACTATACTGCTACTGGAATTATATCTTTTATTTTATTAAAATGATTTTCTTAACTTACATCTTAACATCTGAGAAAACACTTTCACACAATAGGCAACATGTACTGTCGGTATTACGGGGGTAAACGGTAGACCGACCACGAGCTCTTATACTACGTTATCGCATCTGAACACGATTGGAACTAATTTGGGATAATTGGACGGTGAAGTAATGTCGGTTTAATCTACAAATGTGACCTCATCATCACATTCAGCTATACGGCACCTAACACTTTTGAGAAATTTGCAACATATGAATATCCAATTATCCCAAATTAGTTCCAATCGTGTTTCTTATAAACCGTTAAAAACTCAAAATGATTGCTCTAGTTGCCAATCATACCTTACTTTTAGCTTCGACACTATGTCATATGTATTACATTCATATCATGTACGTAGAATTTACAGAATCAAATATATGTAAGCGGGGACAGACTGATAAGGTAATTAAGAATTTCGGGGGAGTGGGGATTACACCCCAAGATTTCTGACAGGCAACACTGCTCACCAGACGTGTTATTATTGACGCACCTCGTCAGGGATGCCAGTCCCTGTAAGGCTCAAACAATGATGAATGCTCGTACATCGACAAAGTACGAAATACACTCCTCGGCTCTTTAAAGTCAAGATTTCATAACGATGCAGGGGAAGTCAAGTTCAAGAGTAACTTTCAGTAAAAGAAATGAAAGAAACACGGTAGCATTTTTTGTGAGAAAAATAACTTCAATTTGTGGCAAATCGTCCTGTACAGGTTCCAGACATTCTTGCAAGTTGTTCATCTGCCCTATAGCTCAACACGCACTGCCAAATTTAACACTTCAACCTATATTTGAAAGGCAGGCACGTTTGTTGGGCCGCGGCACGATGGGTTGCGCATGCTCCTATGCGCACTGCAGACTGTCATCATATGGGCATACGCTCGTGGTAGAAGCATAAATATGCTTTGTCATTGGTCCATGGTCTGAGCGGAACTCGAAGCTATCTTTCCTGACCTGTTTTCAAAACAATTGTTCTTAAATTATCGCGCTGTCACTTTATCAACCGTACCACGCCATACATGGTGCCTGGACATTCGATGACCTTGCTGACGCCCATGCTCCGACACATTTTGACACAGAGGTATGAAGTGAAAGTTCGCCTCCATCTACAGACACACTCATCATCAGGTGGTCAGTGGCTGTGCGATATTTTGTAACAGGAGCTTCGATGCCCGTTCTATCACGCCTTCAATGGTGACCTGTTCGTTCGGTGTAAAGTTTGAAAGGACGTAGTCCGTCACCTCGGCTTTTCTTGTCGGTCTGCCGATCCCGATCCGAAGTCGACTCATCGCCTAAAATAACAAGAGAGTGATGTTAGTTTGCAGCAAGGCGATTAAGATCTGTGGAAACGATAGTTTGTGACAAACTTTTAGTCTATGTCCATGTTCGCGCTTCAAATATAAGCTTACACAACAAGCAATCCCTGCCTGCATCTGCCCATAACATCCGTCGATTCTTACATTTAATACATTATATCACAACTTCGCCTTAATTTTGGAAGAGATAGAAAACACAGAAAATACGCGAAACATTTTTCGAATATTTTCAAACAGAATTTTCAACGACTGTAGCGCTGCATTTGCATGGTCGAATTCAAGTAGCTAAGGCAATAAAAACTCTACAAGATTTTATTCATTAAATGAAAAAAAGGCATCAGATTATTATTCAGTCTAGGGGACCGTCTCTTTAATGTGAACCATGAACCAGGAAAGCAAACTTGTTTCACAGAAACACCCGAGCAAATGCTTTGTTGTACATACATATGGATCGTAACAGCAGTCATGACACCCTTGGTAGAAATATGGTGATATCGCAGATATGCCTGGGTCCTTTGGAAATTGACAATACTTTCGCAATGGTGTATTTTATAAGAACTGTTCGTAAAAAAATCACAATCATTACACAATATCAATCATAAATTGGCACTGGCAACATTGAAGGCGTTGTTCTAAAGTGTAGTACCAGTAAAATAGATACTTGCTGGGAAATTGAGAAATGTCGAATATGCTAATTAAGTAAGACTACCCTTTACAAACTTAGACGAGCGGTATTTCCGTCTGAACAGCTGAGAAGCTGATGAGAATCTCTTGTCATATTTTGTGCAGATACAACATTGATATCATTGAAATGGAATGGCGGGGAAAATAACGGAAGGCAAACTGTGCGACTCAAAGAACAAGGCCGTCTGTCAGGTTTCATCCGGGTCACTGATATTTTTTTACCCTGAGGTTTCATCCGGGTTTTTTTAAACGCCATGTGCAGAGCGTTTTGCTCCTTTGAATGAACCGAAGACCTCGAAATGAACTCTCGGCGACCCGCGATTCACCTAGACGGCGATGACTAATACCGTATTTGAACCGATCGCTCGCAAGTCGACGAGTCAACCGGGGGTCACACCGTTCACTTGAACCGCAAACCGTGTCCTTGGATGACCTCAATAACTGTGACCGTGCCAAGCTGAGCGCGTCTGCTTGCGGTTTTGCAAATATTCGCTCCATCTTCTACCGGAAGACAAAGAAACACAACAGGCGCAGTCGGGTGACTTTGAAAACAACGCCGGCTGCAAAGGCCTTTATCTGGCCACGTTATTGCCTGTGTTCGTGTCAGTTATTCATTTACTCTGTCTTCAGGTAGCGAGGGTTTCAAACCGTTCAGGTAAAAACGAGTGTATCACCGCTAACAATAACTGAAAATTTTAATGACCACATGCAACATTATCTTCCCAAGGGATAGACTTACAGCAAATGTGAACTCGCATTACTTATTAATGATCAAAGGCCACCGAGACATGGGGATTTGATGTTATTGGCAAAAACTAGGGCTATTAGTATTACAAGCGGTGCGTGCCAGGCCTAGGGTTCCGAGCGAAGAGCTACAACCCCTTTCCTGTGACAATGGGCGGTTCCACACATAGCGCTGATGATGGGATTATTCTAAAGCACTGAGCTACAGCGGTGTGTTGTCAACTGACCGGGGTGTTGGTATATAGGGTCAAGTAACAGATGATTTGGGGATTAAATAACAAGCAGGGGATGAATAGTTTCTTAATTCGGAAAAAATAAACCATTCTCATTGTGGTCATCGCTGAAAAAATACTGTATACTTCATAGAGTCCCTTTACCTGTTTTACTGACTGGGAATTGTAGGATAGCGGCATGAAGGATTCTTTTGCTTGCAACCCTTTTTTTCCGACATTTTCTCGTTATCAAAGTGTTTATCAGTAAGAATCCAAATGGAAAACCTCGCTTCAATAATGAGTTTTATACCGCTGATGATACGACACAAACAGAACGGAGTAAAATAAATCGGGAATAATTGGACAGCAACTCACCACTGTCTTAGCTACATGACAAAAATCGCTGCTTTAGTAAAGAAAACAAGAGCCCACAATATCACTGCAATTGAAGGACAATCCTAAAACTATTAGGTGGCTTGTCAACACTCTGATCCCCCTGTCGAATATAGAATATACCAAGTATACCCTCGTTCCCCCCCCCCCCCGAGGCGTTTGGATCATACCATTTATTCAACCGGTGCGGCGGTTGCAGCCCAGCATCTGCCGCATTAGTGATTTTCTGCAACTTTTCCCCACTGCCCTCTTTTGTTGGTGCGCGGATATCCCACCCACTGTCGTCACATCAGCAGCGAAATGTAAAAAAAGTACAAGTATACAAAATGAATGATAGCTTATTGAGACGTAGAGATTAATCTCGCCCCAGCCTGTTATCGCAAACACAGCTTCATGCAAGGATTATAACGGCTTCTGAGGTGTAATGGAATTTACAGTGCACTTAGAGCGTTGCACCTGAAAAGTGCACTAAAGTGCATCGTCTTGGGGTCGACTTCGGTTATCTTGCACTATCACGGTGCAACGGCCTTCAATGACATGGCCCGTGTTTGCCCTGGCAATGAACTATACACGTGACGAAATTTGTTACATTCGGGACAATAGTATGTTCCTCTTTTTTTGTTTTTCCAAATCGGCGCGTCGTGTTTTACTGCAAGCTTGTATTTGCTGCACCCTGTTCTTTTCCTGGTGTACGTAGCCCTGGTTTTGACAATGCATACTGTTACTACAGTGTATAATACAAGGATGAACAGTAGTTTAACAACGATAATCTTATTGTATCTTCATTTTGTTAAAACGTTGGAAAGGGCGTGTGCATACATCCATCCATCCATCCATCCATCCATCCATCCATCCATCCATACAAATACACACATACATACAAACATACATATATACATACATATACATACATACATACATACATACATACATACATACATACATACATACATACATACATACATACATACACATACATACGAAAACGTACAAGCATACATACATATACACTGGCTGACAAAGAGAGAGAGAGAGGGAGAGAGCGTGTGTGTGTGTGTGAGGGAGAGGCACAGACAGAGACAGAGAGGGGAAGGAGGGAGAGGAAGAGACGCAGAGTCTGTCAATCCCTCTCCGTTAACCTTATAAACTTTAGAAAAGTTTCAAATTGAAAATAGATAATTGACATAGACTCATGGTCAAAGAGTTGTCCATAGGAAAAGAGGGTTCCTAGGGTGTCTGTAACGACGGTGCAATGTGTGATCAGTGTCGTCCGCAAGTTCAACAAACTCTTGGTTACCCTCGACTGAGCACGCACGCCCTTCATTATTGTCCAGTTAACATGCACAACATGGCTAAAATGGTTAGATCCACTATCCGGATCCTGTTGAGGTTAATGCACTAGGCGGCAGCACTGCAGAAGTTTTTTTGTGCAAAGTCGGCTGGTATACAACAGGCTTTGGGCAGTCGGCAAATTACAAAGGAAAGCTTTGTTCTGTTCACTAGCCATATGATCCCCCCTAATGCAATGACTGCTCTTTCTTGCAGTTTGGCATTGAGTGAGTTTGATGATATATGCGATTACTCCAGGCCATATGCAGTCTGCGTGTTATCAACTACAGTACTCGTCCATTTTATCTGAAATAACCGATAAATATAGTACATTCACCGTGCGGTGAGTCGACTTTCACGACGTGGCGATATATCTTTCCAAGTGTACGCATAATATGTAATGCTTTCTGGAACCACAATATTTCCATACCGGTGTCGTGTGCGAATAGATCAGGGTGTCAACTTGGAGAATAACATGTGCAACCACTTCCAAAACTATCCATCAATGACACCATTCTCAAATAATGTCACTAAAACGAGAAGTGTATGTCTGAACGTTTTAGTGTCTGCGATACGGGCATGCATTCACAAACGGAGCCTGGGGACCAGGTCGAGTCCCAAAATAATGATTTACGGATGGAAACACATAAGAGTAAACGTGCGCTACAAGGTCTTTTATAGATCTGAAGTTTGGAAGTTGAACGAAAAGGAGTTTCATGTCACTAAAGGGAGCATGTAAACGAACGACCATCTTTGTATTTTGTTTTCCCGAGACTAGAGCCCGTGAGAATGTTGTATAGAATGTCATCACTGTATTTCAACAGCAAAGTGGCGAAAACTTGCGCGGGTGAAAACTGGTCTATTCATAAATTGACATATTCACATTTCAAGTTATAGACTGAGTTGGTGTTTCAGTGAGTTGAAACGAAGTTTGAATTATTGACACACGAAACGTATACCTCCATTTCTCGCTAGATGGGTCCATACATACAAGATTGATAACAAAATGGATACCTTAAAGGTCATAACTCAGTGAAAGATGGGTGACGCTACGATGACGTTGCAAAAATGTCAACCTCAGCTCTGCACGCCTCTGTGGCTATACTGGAGTTACTAGTAAACGGCAGCCTTGACCGTGAAGGGGTGAAGGTTTCCGCTTTGTCACGGCGCTTCATTTGTGCCGATGGCACAAGCAATAGGCATCGGTTTAATATAAAATGACCAGTACCTTTTGCCCGATCTCAAGCGATGACTAATTCGTGCAACGCTGCCCTCTGCGAGTGGCGCCGCTACGTCTAAACTGTAAATAAGCAGTGATTTTTCTCTTATATCAAAGTTTTCGATTTTGATCCTCTTGGCTGTCGGCAATGTATGCATGCCCGTTCGTTCCCCCCCCCTCTCTCTCTCTCTCTCTCTCTCTCTCTCTCTCTCTCTCTCTCTCTAACCTAACCTCTTGAAGGTGTTTGAGTAAACACACATACACACAAACATACTTACACACACTCAAATACATACTGTCATATACCCACCCATCCAATTCCCCGACACACACGTTTATATTTACAGTTACATAAAAACAGTGACGTACAGCGTCATTTCCACAGGCGCTCCTTAGCTGGGTAGTCTGCTAAATAGATCGATTTTCGGCTCGATCTATCGATCTCGTGGTCGATATGCCGGCCACTCCAACCTATAAGGTTGCAGTGGCAGGCGTATCGATAGATTGAGTCGAAAATCGATCTATTTAGCAGACTACCCAGCTAAGGAGCGCCTGTGGTCATTTCGATGCAAACAAAGACATCACTCTTGAGTATATTTTCCTTGATTTTGAGCGCGTGTGCTTGTGTAGTATTCCCTCCCGTTCCGGTACTCCATTCCATGTTTTATCGCGTGTCCTCGGATGGACTGCTTTTGCGCAATGGGATGTGCCACTACAGTGGAGGAGACTGAGCCTTGGAGAGTGTCTCACAATTTGATTCAAATCTGATGTAGAAATGGTTAGTTTTTTACCTAGTGAGGGGAGGACCGCAGAAAATAAAGACCGTAACACGCTGGCGTAAGGAGGGCTGACCCATCCCTATATCAGACAATGAGATAATCAGATAGGGGATTCATAGTTGGCAGGCCTGGGTCATGCACACATGTAGTTTCAACGCTCTCCCAACGTCAAGAGTGGGACTGTCTACTGGTAAAACTACGAAAAAGAAAGTATTTTCTCGTGACACATTTATTAGCGTACAGTTTCTTTGACCAGTTTTTACTGTTGTAATGTAATGACTAAAATTGACATCAAAAATGGCATTTGATGACATGGTGGATGGCATTGCTAAATTGAAAACATTCGGGAAATCATTTGTCACTAAGTGAGGGAGATAGTTACAACTTGTTAAATCAACATGTAGACCCGTTACAGCATATCGTCTGGAAGGAAAACCATTCACTGAAGTACAATGAAATCCATTACAAAATACTACAGAACTGAGTCTTGCAGTACCTTGAGTACAGTTTGAAAGTCAGGGGCGGACGAGTCTCTTCGTTCCGAAAAACCCGCACTCTTTGTTGGGATAGAAAAGTAATTCGAAGCATTTTTATCCTATCTCCCTCTACGTGGATCAAACCATAGCCTGACAAAAATTTGGGCCAAACCAAACCGCCAATCAGGAGGGGAGAAATTCCCTCAATTTTCACGAATCATGTCCGGAATACATCAAAATAAAACGAATTCACCTTGCCCTTTTCCCGAACGATGACTTTAGACGACCACACATTTTCTTTACAGTCTGTTTGGGACATTTCCGTCCCATCCAAGGCCATCGCTTGGATTGGATTGCTCCCTAAGGTGACAGTCGTTGCTCTTTGAAGGCCGTACATTGACGTTCATCTCAGGTTAAACACCTCATCCTGACGACTGTTTATAGTTCGAAAGGGGTCAATTACTCGTTTTGTATCCGCAAGCAACTTCCTGTCCACAATAGCGATTACTCTCATCAGTGGAAATACGTAGGAATCTTTCAAATAGCGCTGGTAACGGTAGTGCACTAACTAATTCCATTTACTGTGTATCTCAGGCGTTAAGACTTCCCACGCCAGTTTTCTTTTACTCGTTGACTGTTTGAGATCATTGAAAAGACCCTTTACTTTTTCACCGACGTATCTTGCGCCCCTCAGGACATCTCAAAAATGGTATCGTCCGAGTATTAAGTCTTGATGGAGCAAATAACAACGAAATTTTGTTCAATAATGCATCAATTAAAAATCGTTGCGAATTTGACAACGGCACAGATTTTCTTGAAGTTGAATATTTCTCACGCTAGATCGCTTTTCGACACCGCAATAGATCATCAGGTGAAAATGTCAGAATTGTTAAGGCTAGTCACTTCTCTCCAGTGAGTAATTTCGATTGCAGACGTTTGTCGCCGCTGAGTAAGTATTTCAATCCTTTCACCCCGTTTCCAAGTCTAAAGGTCCAACCTTGCCAAAAGGGTTAGATTGAACTTTGGATGAACGAGATGGGCGAATACACTAGGGTGTAGGAGAGTCAGACTTCGATTCCTCACACATTGCATGTACCTTATCTTTGATCAATATCGCAGCCTCGACCCGATTAAGGACATGTGTAAGAACAAACCAGTTCATTGACCCTTAAAAATGCTACGCGATGACTAATTAAGGTTACGGAGACCCAAGAGGTGACCTGATAAAGTGGGTCATGGCTCTGTAAGATTCGTTCACCATGACCTGATATTTCTACAAGATACAAAAAACCAGACTCAGTGAATCTTCGCCAGAAAAGAAGAAATATCGACCCTCTCTTTTTGCAAAGAAATTCAACTATACAAAGCGCTTCAAATCATACTATTGTGGCAATTTAAAAGTTCAATTTTATACCGACGCATTACTGGGATGTCACAATAATAAATTCACTCGTTGCAATTATTAACAATATCTAATTTGTTATCATAACTTCTACTTTCGTTAATTATGTGGGAAAAAGAAAAATTCTATCTCACGATGTCAGTTGTATGGCAAAGGTTAGAAATACGACAAAAACAAATTAACCATTCAATACCAAAGGTCAGTCCGTTCTACTTGTTTTCAATGGAAGATGGGAGACTTTTACACCCAGGAGGGAGCAGAGAATTTTCGCAGCTCCGAAAGACGAGTGTTTTTGCCTCTTTTTCAACCGAGTCGATTTTTTTCCATCAAATTTACTCGTACTGGGATAAAACTGACAATAGCTTGAAGCTATACAAAGTGTAGGCATTTACACGGCGCCAAACGTTTGCTTGCTCTAATGACGCAGTATCTCACCAGGGAAAACTCCATTGCCGACAGGGGCAAGCGCAGTCAGCAAAGATTTTGACGGCGTCTGTAGCGTGAAACAGATTTTTCCGATTTCAAATACATGTACTTGTACTAAAACAAAGATGAGAAGAGGATTTTTATCATTCTCACGCGTTTTTATCTCTTGATTTTGCAGGCCGATGAGAAATGTTTGTCCAAAAAGGCGCAGGTTGATTTTTAGCCTACAGCTCATCACAGTTACCTTGATAAAACCTCCATAGGAGAACAAAGGACTAACACTGTATCATTTATAGTAATATGAACAAGACCTGGTGCGAGCAACAGGGATTGAAAAATCTACACCCATGCATTGAGAAACTTAAAAGACAGTCCTCCAATAGCCTCCTCACAGTCTTCCTTGTGTCTAACAACGAATGCTCCGAGGTACAAAACCGAAAACCTATCATTGTCATTCATAGTTTTTTTTTCTGCAGACCCTATACGACTCTGTCCCTTTTACGGATCGCGTTTTCCTATTTTTTGTTCCGCATTCTATTCGGTGCTACGGTCGCAATGTCCCACGTTCGACTTCGGTTAAAAAAATACACCACGCCGGATTTCTCAACCTGACTTATGGATATGAATGTATTTTGACAAAAGGCTGGTGCCCTTAGTCGGTTTTAATATCGCGTGTACATGTGTGTTTTCTTCAATTACCACTCGTGACCCGCGGCTCCTGATTAAAACCTGGCAGTTTCAATACAAACTGACCCGGCAATTTACGGTTTATCAATTACTGTGAGTGCGGGTACCTCAGAGTGACGTCAACGCCCGATAATGCGTACTTTACGGGTTGCATTTGCGAAATCAGGTTAATGCCATCTCGCATGTATGCCGAGGTTAATTGGTCGGCACATCCCATCGATATTTTTGGGAGTCAACTTCGAAGAAACGATCCGTTTTTGTTCGATGATAAGAGGAACATGTTTTCACTTCAGTGAGCTTGGTGCTTGTGTGTGACTTGTATTTGATTCAATAATTATTGCGACTTCCTTTTTTTTGTTCACTTGTTTTGTTGTTGTTGTTTTTTTTGCCAGCCGTTCTGGTTGATATTGCGATCGATTGTCAATGTTAAACCAAATCCTCATTCTGACAGATGATTTATTACAATTCGCCACACTCAAAACACATACGGCACATGTTGTGTAGAGTTTCGGCTAGCTTATCGGCAGAGTGGAGAGCCCCTGTATCTATATAAAACTAAAACAAGTTCCACTCTTTTGTCTATTTTCTCATCTTCGCACTGTCAGCTGTCCATCACACCAAGGCGGGGGCGATGAAATCTTTCTGACGCGCTCATTATGTAGATGTCGAGTCGGGTAAACGGCCTCGATCGACCTCGTCAAGCAAGGCGAGTGTAGCAATCGTACCCTATCTTCAGCGCAGATGGCCTGATAGAACAAAGCGGGCCTGGCATTGACACGACACACTTTATGGTTCACCAGGGGAAAAAGTGGGTAGCAGCAATTTGAAGTTTGAATTAGGTCGGTTTAGGGTACGTATTATAATGCATCTGCCCCCGTTCGCGAAAATAAAACTCAGTCAAGCATATTTGGTTTATCTGACCGTACTTTTTATTCCATGCGGCATATATAGATAGTATTGTTACTGTGGAGCTGGACCGTTATACTAGGTCTCGTAGTTGAATGATTTTATGAGTGTTTGGCACAATCAGTTTGCAAGGTAAAAGCCGAAGCTGTGCCATAACCCATGATTTGCTGTGAGACCAGGGAATGAAATCCTGCGACAGGGCGAATGTTTAACCATGATCATAGTCCGATAATACTGTTGGGGCTATTGAAGCAGTGACTGTCACTTTTCCCGTTCTGCGAATTCGAAAGTTGTTACTAGACCTATTCAGCGTCAATCGAAAATGAAAGTCAAGACACATTTGTTTGACTGATGCTGAATTCCATAGTATCTGGAGGGTTCATACCAATCATTTCATGTCCAATCCCACTGAAAATATTACGTGTCAAATCGACAAAGATGTGATAATTTCAAATTAGTTAGTTTCAGGAATGCCCTGAACTTTCGAATTTCTCTCACTCTGCAAAAAATCACATGGCGACAAAATCTGCTTTACTAACTTTGAGTCCTGTACAATAATAATTTCAATTTTGAAACTTACTTTGATCGGAGTCATATCATAACAGAATCATGTGATTTTTTAACCCCCTCTCGCTAAACGGGAAGTGGCATTGCATTCATTGTCAAGATTTCTCGTTCTTTTTACTGTAAATCTCACTTGGACTGTGTTCTGTGATGGTGAATGATCATTAGAGTGGAATCGAGCCAAACCAATAGAGGAAGAATGTGCCTCGTTGACAGATATTTGGACTCTCAAAGTTTTACAATACTTTTCTGATCTACCACTTCTGTGGGTTCATTTCGACGCTGTTTGAATACATAAAAATTTCAGTCTCATTTGTATGAAAATCGACAATTTTATTTTTACCTGTAGAGTTAACACCGGGATATGGTGGCCACTTTGAATATCAAATATCGGTAAATTTAAGCTTCGAATCGTTATTGGTTTCTCTGATTCCAAAATTTGCACCATAACCCCCTGATTTTTATTCTTGATTATTCTTCTGATTTTGAAAGAGAGTGTTTCGAAAGTTTCCTTGATGAAAGTTTGAACAAATGTTTAAGTCTAATTTCACTTTCGAGTCGCGTTCTGCCTTACATCAGTACATGGGAGTACAGTGTGAGTTTTAATGATAGCGCAAACGTTGTCTTTTTACACGTAATGATTTCCTTGATACGATACGATTTCTTGTTCATTGCCCTCATTTCAGGGTTATTCCATTCTATGCGCAGGTGACGAAGCCTCAAGCGTTGACGAATCCGGTCACAGTACACAATGGCTTTGAAGAATATAATGCCCCCACAAAATAGAGCAGTCCTTTGTACTTTGGCTTGGATTAGACGATCCATTAGAGTTTGAGGGAGGAGAGAACATCTGTAATTTCTTTTGAAAGGAAATCTTTCGGATGCTGCAAAATGCCAAGAAATCTGAAAATATCAAATACCAGGGAAGAGCTCGGATAACCCATTAGGGGAGATTTTTTCTTTGACTTACAAAGACTAAATGATTTTCGCCTCTTCTGGGATTCATTGCAATGTGCAGAATGCAGAATATGAAGTTAACTAGTATGCGATAAAGAATTGACAGCACGCTACCCCCCAAAAAACGAGGTTTTTCGACACAATTTTGTTTCGGACTGACAAAAGCAGGCATTACAGGGAAGGCGTGAAGGCAATGCCAGGTAGTCGACGTTAAAGCCCATTCCTGTTGCCCTCGCTATCACCAATTTGAACTACAGATAACCCTTGAAGAGGACGTTCACCTGACGTGCTCGCTTCGCGTCCTCATGTGAACTCACTAGCGAGGGAAACGTGTTGTCAAAGGCGTATGCAGCAGGCATGGGCACATGCTCTGCGGTCGTCAGACGCTACATCACTGCAGCCCTGTGGGACTCCAGAAATATATCTCCGCGATAACAGGATGACGTGTTTGCATTTTGTGGAGACTACATTCGGTAATGATGATTAAGGTGTTACGCGCCTCGAAAATGAAAAATTTTTAACTTCTGCTGAAACTTTTCTCGATGAAACTTTTAACCATCCTCTTGTCAAATCAAAAACAAAATTTATGCCTCTCCGTGCAAAGTTTGGTACTAGAGAAACAAATTACCTAACATTTACCGAAATTCAAAATGGCCTCCCCCTCTGTGTTAACACTATATGTAAAAATAAAATTTTCGACTTTCAAGACGGTACCAAGATTTCTTATCCCATGAGCTTTAAAATACACCCCTCAAGAAATGGATGAAAAGAGAATTGTAAAAATTTGAGAGTCCGAATATCTGTCCGGGGGGGGGGGGGTGCAAAATGACTATTTGCAACACATCATGAGTGCAGTTGTATTGTGAGTGCGTATAGAAAAAGCGTAACCTTTGTGTTGGTTTCGAAAATGCGTTTAGCTTTGTACCTTTATATTGTTTATTTATTTGTTTGTTTGTTAATTTCAAATTGCTTTCTGAGCATAAGCACCGCACTTTTGACTGTCGCCATCTGGGAGCTCTTGAATTTCATTACCCCCGGGTTAACTTAATCTGATAAATTTTTCACTATTTTGCTCTTGATCTACTCCCCAAACTATGTAGTTGTACACAGCATTCAGCTTGTCAACTCAGTCTGTACATGAGTCATTATACTCCATTGTTATTGTTGACAAGCGAATTCTGATCCGGACTAGATTTCAAATGTATACAGTGAAATTTACACGTGTAGTCATTGTGTTGGTTTGTGTTTTGCACTGGATAGTAACACAAGGCCATGTGGTTGACATTGAAAAAAAAAATAGTGAAACAATAAAATCAGAGGGTACAGCTACTAACCCTTTTAAAGTCATTTCTTTTTCGTCACTGTGACAATCCTTTGAACGTTGATTATTAAAAGGCAAATGTAGCGCGAACATTTTTCAATGGTTCTGTACTTGCATGCAGCGTGAGAAAGTTTACAGGCAGCATTCGAGCGGAAAACGAATTCATACTAGTACTTCATCTGTAAACGAAAATCTTTACTACTCTGTGACATAAAATACCTGCCAGGACACAAAATGCCACCTAAAGTAAACAAAATTTATCACATAATTTCCACACACGAGTCGCAAATTGTAGCTGTTATCTCTCTCTCTCTCTCTCTCTCTCTCTCTCTCTCTCTCTCTCTCTCTACACACTGCAACTTCGATGTATTTCTCAGTTCAGCAAAGGTTACAGTTTCGTTTTAGTCACTTCTATTTTTATTACGATCCGGCACAAGCAGGTGGATGGCTTATGGTTACTTATTAATAAACGTGTTTACTTTGCATTCTGAATAAATTGTCATCTCCAATTCCGGTTGACGTCTCTGCTCTCTGATATTCAAAGGATCATCCGACTGGCGGATCACTATATTGGTTCATGTTGAATTCCACGCGAGAAAAACACTGCAAATCAGAACTCAGACATGGAACAGTATATTTTTATCAGGACACGGTATTTTCTGGAGGGACGGTGATCAGGGACGCGAAATCGACCACGGTCATGGCAGAGTTTTCCGAAGCGATATGAAACTCGTCTATCGCAGCACAGCTAAAATGACTCCAGAATCAATTAGGATAGCTATATTTGTTGGATTCATTCTCGCTGTGCTGTTTTGTTTTTGTTTTGTTTTGTTTTTGTTTTTTGGGTTTTTTTTTGGGGGGGGGTTCTATAGACAGACGAGTCTCAGGTCGCTTTTGAGCACCATACAATGATCCCGACTAGTAAATCTTCATAATTGATTCTGGAGCCATCTCGGGTTTCATTACCTGAGCAACGAGATCATTTTCATGCAATTGTACGGGTTTTTAATACCTACGGAAAACGATGCACCGACAATAATGGTAAAATATCAGATAACTGCCCGTTCCGTGCCACGACGAAGCTATCTATCTCTTGCACATCGAAATATATTTGCGGCCAGGTGTAAAAAATTCAGTAAATTCTCGATGGGATTCGAACACACAACGTATTGCACAGGTGTAGAAAGTATAATTGGAGAGACTGGGGTTGATCGATCGCAGCTAAACCCGGAGACATAACTAAAAGTCCTCTGATAAAGGATTACGACCATACTATATAACAGCATACTAGCCTAGCTCCCTGACAATAGGCGGGAACTATAATTCATTGCAATATTACATCGTGGATAATGCATGCACGTTGTCGTCTGGACACGACTCACATCTAATGCCATTGCTGCTTTATATATAATCTTTAATGTTTTGTCAACTGAAACGTCAGTTTCTACTGCAATGAAAGTACACACGAATCCCCTCTAGATTTGAATGCATCGAGTGGTTTCCGAAATGGGGAAAGAAAATAGTCATAAGTATTTGTTGCGAACATCACGACTAATCTAAGCTCATATGTCATCTATCACTAAAGATGGCGAAACACTGACGATTCAAAGCTAACATTCACTTTCGGAATATTGGCGAGGGTGTAATTTGCCGATATAAACAGACCCAAAAAGGTCAAAATTACAAGTAAATCCGTGGTTGTGCTCTTAGTATTGCGATTATGAATCGGATTACAAGGATTTCTTTGGAAATGATGGGGTCAATAAAGGGTCACTATATTACTTTAACATCAGACATATAATCTGTCTCGTAAATTGAATAAAAACGGAATAGTTCCCTGTCGGCCGGCGCCGCGCCGGGGTTATTGAACTATTTAGATTCTTGCATACAGGCACGTAGGCGTTAGAATATGATTTGCTTCGCAAAGAGGACACTCCATAGTTGGGAAACTGGGAATAAGATAGTTTGTAATAGGGTCAAAAGCAATCTGGGAACTTGAATGATTGTAAGATACTGAAACCATGGGTAAAAAACTGTGGTTTTCCTCTTGATGTATGAATCTTTCAAATTTCAAAGAGTGAGCAGAGGTATGCCGTCTGCTCCGATATCGTGACTGCGCATGCGTTTCATGTTTCAACTGTTCCATATCTATCCCTGACCCTGTAAATGTAACTCCCATATTCCATTTGACAAATCTTAAATGTACAGAATTTGATGATTTAGCCCACAAGGTGTGCGTACTGTCTAAAATGTGAGACTCTTTACAGACATTGGTCGAAATGAATATGTTTGTGAGATATTTTAAAATACAACTAAAAAGAATATTTGCGACATATTTTATTCACGTTGCCGCAGAGCATGCTGGTTACTATATCATTACATACACGTGCAAAATCGTGCACGATATGTTGCCATGCTAATCATGAAATTAGATATGCTTTGGTTTTGGTAAAGAACATGCCTTTTCTGATTTCCACATATGAAGTGATTTTGCTGCCATTAGGTGAGTTCAGACCCTTTCCTTTGCCTTTGAGAGTAACAAGAACATTTTTACAATAAAGATGGCGGGAATAATCAGAACAATTCTTTTCTCATCCTTCCTTCGTATTTAGCCTAAGCAAGTGATTGAACACAAATTGATTTTTGACGTTCCCACAATTGCATCTAAGTGTAACGTCAAAATAGAACTTACAGGTCCTATTTGGGAAAACGGAGAAGTTTTGTTAGAATCGAACATATTCCTGTTCGTTGTTACATTTTAGTACCAACTAGGAAACTTTGAAAGAATGGAGATAACAATGCGGTAACGATACTTGGTCGGAAAAATCGGCCCCACATGCTGCTGGAGATCTATTAGTGCAAGATGCGAGGTATATGATATTCAAATATGCAGATTACACTAATGAGCATTGTTTCGGTATTAAATTCTATGCTAATGACCCTTAATCAATGTGGAATATTCATGTACCTCGGATCTTGCATTGTATACTGGAGATGCAAATCTAAAAGACGATACCACTATGTGGCGGGGAGGGGAGTACACTGCACATCCCGAGTATCCTAAATCATAACACATGTTCACATAACAACCCTGCTAATGACAATGGATTAATCTACCTAGAGGAAACTGGGAAATGTAATTTCATTGGCGCCTGAAAAAAGTTCGGATGGGCGCCCAGACAATACCATGCCTGACTCGGAACTCCCTGGTGCAAAAACAAAACACACAATCACCACAATTTTCATGCAGAGATAGCAGAGATTCAAATTTGCAGTGTAATGGTCGAACGAGTACAGAGACAATATTGCCTGAATGGTTACCATTGTAAGGGACAAGTTTGTTTGCCTGTAAGGTTGCCTGTTTGTGAATATATGGATTTATTCTGCATAACAAATGAATAAATAAATAAATTTCATATAAATAAATAAATAAATAAATAAATAAATAAATAAATAAATAAATAAATAAATAAGATACGACATCTATGTACAGTTTTGAGATGACAGCAAATCATTACATAATGCAGATATTTGGGGCAATCACTGGTTTGAGAAATGTCCATTCCTCCGTAAAATCATCGCCTTTAGACATCAAAGACGTTTTGAAAAACAGACTTTGGCGGCTTTTCTGATCAACGGTTCACTGTGTACCAGGACAGAATCAGCACGGGAGCAGTTCTTTTTTAGCGTTCTGCCTATAGACCGCCATTTCCCATGCAATGATTTGGAGGCTGGGCTATGTTGGATCGTTTCACTTCCAGGGTTCAATTAGGAAGCGATTTCCAGCACGATTTTAGCCAAGAGAACAAGGAAAAAATGTTACACACTAATTAAAGGGCCATTATTTGTAACTTTTGACCGTTTTTTACCTCGGAAAATTCTATGTTGGAGGCTCATATTTGTTGCAAAATGTTGTTTTACGAAGAAACAAACATGATTAGTGATGTTATAGCCACATAAAACTGCTAATTTTTGTTCAAACGTGTTGCCCTTCCGAGCTCGTTTGTTGACGTCTGGCATGCTCAGCGTGCTGGAGAGAACGCAGATATGGTGACGCCGCGATCACGCGAGATGTACAAGTTTACGTTTATTGCGGGATCAAAACAACATTGCGTTGTGGATTGCCAGACATCTGGCTACGCAACGTGCTCGGACAATGGACTACGACGTAAGTACCGGGCATAAGTAATGAATATTTATTTTGAAATTGCTGTAAATGGCTCGCGCAGGTGCAGAAGAATGCCTACATTGCAATCCGCGTGTCAACAGAGTTTGTATTTCTGTCCGGACAAAAATTGAAATTTTCGTTGTAAAATCACATGTTATTTAGTTGTAGGGCACGTAATGTTTCCGAATAATATGCGATTCGCTGTTATTTGACAGGCTATTCAACATGAGCCAGCGATCATTTCAATCAAAACTAACGGAAAAATCGCCAGAAGATACAGCTAATGGAACTTTAAGGGTTCAGTACTTTTTCAATGTTGTCGGTTTTGAAGAGCAAAAACCCATTAATCAGGTCTTAGATGAATGTGCCCTTTTAGTTCACACGGACGACTTTCAAAGTCCAAGATCAAAACCATTGGATCTGCTACTGGACGCGTGATAAAAATATTAATATGACAAATATTCGATAAATGTTATACTATATGCGAAAGGTATGTTCTGAACTGACGTTTGATTTTCGACAGAAACACACACCAAATGTATCCCTAAAACCTGTGGTTTATTAGTGTATTGGGTCATATTGGAAAGTCCGTGACACGTACACGTAACAACGTTTGACGTTCTGATTTCCACCTAGCTCGGCTTATTTTTAATTTCGAAAATTTCACCTCAATCTGTGCATTCGTGATAGCGCACTACAAAGTATAAAGTTTATCCATATCTAAAAAGTTATCCCTGGGAAAGACACTTTCCCTACAAGCCGTGATGAGAGGATCAGAGATTTTACAGTCACTTTTCCTTGAAAAACACCTTTTAGTAATTAGAAAGTGATAACCTAGACGAGACAATTTATCCCCTTTATCATCTTCAGCCAATACACAGATAACGAGAAAATCCGTGGTCGTTATCATACAATCAGCTTCAAAGTTTCCGTGTTAGGGAGAGCGAACGACGCGTCTCACCTCATGAAGAGTCCACTGACATCATGAATAATCGGGAGATTTTTTATCCCTATTAAAATTCACTGGCTGGCGCCAAACGAAATGACTCGTCTCTGCCCAATTATTCGTGCAGAACGACGACCGGATAACGAAAACGAAGCTCATCCGTGGCCTACATCCCCGATAGAGAATATCGACCTCCTTTATGAACGTCGGACCTGTTACAGCAGGGACCCTATATAACTCGACTTGCGGAGTTGCATGTACGGGCAAGAGTTCATGTTTTAATCCGACGTGTCCCCGTTCCTTGCGACCCCGTTCTTAGATAAAAATCTCTGAAAGCTGACGGCCCCGAGGCAAAGACGCTCTACTTTCTATTTTCCCCGCCGATATAATTTAGCAATCACGTGACATTGGGACGTCAATAAATTTTGGCGCGGTTCTCACTGAAGCCAAATCGACTCGACGAGCGATTCATAAATATCACAACATACAACGCTTGCACAATATCCCCCTCCTTAAACGGTATCGCTCCTTTCCCCTGCGATCAACATTTTACTGATTCCAACCCAGATACATACAGACATAGCATGAGCAGGAATAAAGGCAAATTTGCAGTAAAGATGTTCTTCAGGCCCTGGTTGACATGGAGCACGACTGAGGATAGTATACTACAAGAAGCTTTGCGCATGATCAGCATAACGCGCGACACGGAAAACGGGACTAAAATTACATTTCGCAATTTTAGAACTACAAGTTCAGAACAAATACATATAAAGACCAGACATCCACAGCAGATAAATCCTTGCCCGACTCGATTTCTTTAGGGCTCAACATCGTCATCGATAGAGTGAAAATATACTGAGTTACAATATACTTAGAAAAAATACACGTCTCTAGAAATGGCATACTTTCAGGACAGCAGAGCAGACTCATTAATTCATGTAAGTCTCTATTTATCTACCCTTTACGTGAAGAGATCTCAGATAAACGGGATCTGAAATTCATGTACTTTCTCAATTAACCCATGCAAATCGATATAGCCTGTCCATTCACCACACGATTAGTTCAGCGACAAAAGAATTGCGTTTCCTTATTTAATTTTTATATAATGGCTGAGTATAGGCGAGGCATCGCTGAATGCGTTGCGTGTCACGTAAACTATCAGCTGATCGTGACACTTTTATTGACCGACCGGACTTGAGCAGGAACTGTGCCGGTGTTTACGCGCGACTGTCTGACAAACTGCCGTGATAGTGATATGGCCTAATATCGGTGACATCAGAGAAAAAGGTCGCACTGACCAGATATGACTGAACCCCCGGAGAAAAAAAAGTCCAATATGAACCTAAAATCGTAAGCGTAGAATTGGTGGACCTTTCCATTTAATCATGGGGATGTATGTTGCTGCCCTGTGCAGCCAACGAACAGTACGAGACAGGCCCACTGTGGAGATGCAGAAAACGACGATTAAAAGGACGACTAAGACAAGCTTTAAATTTCCTTGGGAATTTCGTAGCATCTTATTCTCAATGGTAGGAAAGTTATTTTACTTTGCAGATGAAAGAAAGATATAACGAACTGTGAGGCATAAACCTTGCATTGCATCATTATTCTACGTAGCTACGTGTTCAGACAATTTTTGCCATGTGCTTCTAAAATGTCAAATTTAAAGAAACAGGTTTGACCCGAAGTCTGAACAGCCAGAAATTAAATTTCCTTAAACCACACCGACGCCCCTCCGAAAAAATAGATTGTCCACAACTTCGGAAGTATGTCAGGGCGGCCTTAATTTGACTCAGTGACCGCTAATCACATTGAGCAAAATTAACAAACATGGATGAAATCACACCTTTGCTGTACAAAGTTCAACAACTGCTTTTAACCCTGTCTGATGTCGTTGAACCAAGAACATAGGTTAATGTTCGAAAAACTATATTGCTGTGACTTGTCCTAAAGAATAAAATTCCGACAGTAGGGATGTGTCTTGAAAATTGTTCGAGGTATATAGTCGAGCCGGCGTGTAAAATACAAAACGGAGGATTGCCTGCATCGACAAAGATACGCAATATTTTAAATCAAATAGTCGTGATACATTAACTGCACACTGGTAAAGAATCCGGGTAGGCGTAAACTTTAAATTGTCACTACCAGGAAATATAAACGTAAGCAATTATTGAAACAAATTGTTCTGCGATCTTTCACGACAAGTGTCGCACGAAGTGGGTCAACTGCTAAATGAACTAATCAGGGTGGAATAAAGTGAGTCGTGCTTCCTCTGGTATTTTTTTAAAATTATTTTTAGCATGACCTCATCAAATGTAAGCGCACAGATGTATTTTAGGTGAGCCCGTGCAGATAGTTTTCTCAAATGATATGGCAGAGATAGTGTAAGTTTGTTAGGAATTTTTTAAGTGAAACTGATCGGGACTTTGCGTCAAATTTGTTGTTCTTTACAAAATTATGGAATGATAGCTAAGATTCTCGAATTTCCGAGTTGAGGGACGCATAATTGTCGAATTGCGCTGTGATCTAGATAACACGAATTCTCGGTCACGAGTACTTTTTTGAAATTAATGTGCTGCTCGGGAAGAAGCCGTCTCGCCTTGTAACTTATGACATATCACTCGAGCAACCACGCCTGACAGTCAATTCTTACAGGTCACCTCTAGATTTCCAATGTGAACTTCTGAAAAGTGCGACCTATTTTATCAATGTACCATACATCGGTTTCGTTTCGTACAAATTTGCGCCATCACGGAAGATAAACATAGCGGAAAGCGTGCCTGCCCTAGTCTAAATTTAATACACAAATATCTGCGCCTGACACATTATATTTATATTCGATCTATGATGGGAAGTGATAGCGAAACACTGGACTATACATTACTGCAAACCGGCTGGCGAAAAATGCAGGTTACTTTTACAAAAGATTTTATATGAGTCACTTTTAGCTGTGGGTGGATGCTTGCCACAACCGATTTTAACAAAGACTAAAATATGTGTGCGTACTAGGGCATATGTCTATGTACGCTCGTATATTCTTGTTGATGTGACGTGTGCCATTTGGAGTTCAACTCCCTAACTTATTTATCGAGAAAGAAATTACAAAGTAACCCGCCTTCTAAGATAGGATGTGAAATCGTCTGATTTTCATGCTACTAATTTTTACTTGCAGGCCTGACATCATGAATTATGAATGTGGACCAATTCAAAAGAACACGGGGACGATATGTGGGTGTAATTTTGAATACAGAAAGGCAAATCTCACAATTTGGCTGTACTGTTGCGGATTATTTTCCGATATCGCGTACATTCTGTACACCCTGATAAAAAAAAAACTGCACCGTTTTTATTGAAATACTTACATCGGGTATTTCGATGTATTGCTGAACCGAACTAGTACAGTACGCATACTTGACCGATTTCATCGAACCCCTATTTTAATGACGTCATCTGGGTCAACTAGACACCCAGTCAATGAACGTCGGTGAGTAATACACACCGGGATTGAAAAACAAGTGTTGCTGCGACCTACATACATGTGTTTAATCGTACGCCCTTGACCTGAGATGAACTGACCTTGTAGCAAAGTCGAGGTCGGAAAAAAGTTCAGATTATCACTTAAGGTGAATCACGTCTGTTCTTAAATCCGACGGCAACGAGTCTGAACAAAGCAGAGATTGATCTGTGAATGAACTCCTGGTGTGGCTGCGCTGCATGAAGAATACAAAACGGCAACGCTGCTTTTCATGTCTTTTTCTTGATTTATTTTTCCAAGTAATCGGGTACTTTCTGTAGCGTCTGATATTTGGCTATAGAAATCTGTGAATGTATTCGAAAGGTCGGAAAAATCAATGAAAAGCATAAGTCTATTGCATACGTATATTTTGATTGAACAAACAACAAGGACAACATTCTTTTCAACAATTCTCATCAGTGTCTCATGCATCAATTTCGAATCCCTCAATATCTGATGGACATCAGTGGCCATCAGGACACATTGATTTTTTCCCAGTATCAATTAGTATGTTAAATGCTCATGTTCATAATTCGTAAATCTCGATCGGAGACAACGTGCGTTGAGGCTGCTTTTAGAAAAGCTCTGATTGAACGTTGATGGCGCACTTTACTGCCAAGGGCCTCAAGATTCAATATGGCTACATAACACAAGGTTCTTCCTCCTGTGTGCAAGATCTCACCTGTATATGAAGCCTTCTTTTAAGTTGTTCTTCATATTTATATTGCTATCTATACAATTTACGTTACCTGGATCAACCTAGTGCTTGATTAACTGACATGTTCTATGATGGATTTACTTGCTAATAATATTTTGAAAGTCCAGATTACAGTTCCAAGACATTGGGGGTCGGTCATATTTTCACAGCAAATGTCTCACATGAGCCCACAACTATCTGTAAAGGCAAAAGTTGAAGGTGCAACCATGGAGGTAGTAGAGAAGGAGTCACAACTGAGATAATTACGTTTATTACTATTGTGCACCATTGGTTTAATCCCTTTATGTCCATTGTTTAACACCCCTTTCCCGCCATCTGCGTTGCCGACGGTACCTTCGCAACCGAACCGAGTGAAATTAACCTTGGTTTGCTAATGCGACTCAGTTTCTCCACAGTGTCATAAGGCATGCGCAAAGACTGTATTTGCGTAGCTTGGGTCAAGTGCGTCATGATAGTGTAAGAACCGACACGTTCCGTCCACGAAAAGTGAAGTTACAAGGAATTTAAGTTTTTCATTCTCAAAATCTTGGTAATTTTAACGTCGTTTTTTATATACTTTACATTCGATCGCAGGAACCTTTCCTTGTTAGAATGAAAGTTCTGATCACGAACTTTTCAATCATGTACTGAGTATGGTGCAGCGGACTGCAGCACTGCCGTGAGCGTGGGTTAAACTTGTAGCGTTTCCCGGGTGTTTATGACGCGACGCCAGCGACGCCATAGGCGACGTTGCGACGCTTTGTTTCAATGCATCGTACGTGTTGTTTATATATCGCGACCATTCATTAAAGTCATGGACGTAGCAGTTAAAAGCTATGCTTTCCTATTTAACCTTATCATTAATGCAAGTACAACATGATAAACACGGCAAGAACCAAGAACTGGATTTGGAAAAAGTTGGCGTTTTACAGTAACAATGCTGCTCTACGATGTATGGCATTTTTTTTGGTGATCGCAAGCTATCATCAACTCAGTCTCCGTGCCTTTGCAGATGCAAAGCTCCTTTCCTCAATTATCTGTTCCTCGACCTCTTTAACATCGTGTACATCAAAATCAGTGGAACGACTCGAACTTCCCGACGCGACGCTTGGACACGTGACGCCAATGTTTGAAGATCTGTCAACTGCCGAGGGACGGCCGAAACACCCGAACGACCCTAACGAACTTAATCTTGTTTCCTAAATCCGAGAAAACGCGTTCGCAAGTCCCGTTGGTGCTAATGGAGTAGTTAGTAAGGCAAACAGCGGCAAAACACATGGTCCCTTTGATCTCCGCCTAGTTGTGACTCCTTCTCTACTACCTCCATGGTGCAACGCAAGGAGCCCATCTTTCGACACAATGCTGTATTTATTTGTTGATGATACTTTGACAGTCTCTGTTCACCTTTGCTATGACAAAAGACTTATGACCGATTAACTTTATTTAGACACTGCTAATCTGTAAAAATCAAATTGGCGGAAAAAAGTCTTTCAGATGCAACTTTTCCGTGAGCGCTCGAGTTAAATAAAAAATACCGCAATTATATGGTGTCACTCAAATTTGATCAGAATTGGTACATACCAGAGATTAACAATAAGTGTTATTTCTATCTGTTCAGTGCAGGAAAATTATACGTTGATGTTATGACAATTTCTGCACAGTACAACCAGAAAAACAACAAGAAATAATTAAACCAGAAAATTAAGAATGACAAAAGTAAAATAGGTCTGAAACTTTAGATACTGAAGGTCAACTTTAGCGACATGCATAGCAGAGAATCTTTCTACCATGGATGTACAAAAGTAGACATCCATATGGTTTCAGCAGATCTGTTAATATGTCACAGTTCATAAACAATGACAGGAAATGAACAATTAGCTGTTTCAGTTACTGCTACCACTCCCAAACATAATAGGTACCCTGCATACAAATAGGTTAAAGGTCAAAATCCTCTTATTCAGATGTGTGGGCTGATTCAGTTCACTGCCACCACTCCTGCACACTTGCAGTATTTCCCTTTTTCTTACCTCATTTGCACATTTTTGACACTGATGTGTTCATTTGAACAAATTCACATCTCAACCCCTACATCTACCTGTACACCAAATACTGAGACGGTAGCTTTGGCGGTATGGGAGCCTTTGTGTGTGACGGACATATATCTGCACATACCCACAAATATACAGACATACAGACGCCACTCAGACTCATCATATAAGCTCTTTTTGGTATTTATATATAAAACCAAATATGAGCTAAAAATCCACACTTGTGGATCAACAAAAAGCTACCGATAGAGGGCGCTCACACTCATCCAACAAAGTGAGGGGAAATGAATTGTAATTTTGACACATTCACAGTTTATGTAGGTAATTTATCTTTTTCAAAAAAATAATCATATGGTAACTATGTTGAAAACTTTTGATATTGATTGTCAACATATCTGTGATTGAAGATTTATGACTAAATAATAATCAAACATACGGTAATCAACACCATGTAACGCAACTGTAATGCTAATCATCTAAAAGGATGAACATGAGTACTTTCATGTTTTTATGGCTGCATATTAAAAACCAAGAAAATTTTGGATGAAAATAAAGAAAAGGGGAAATGAATCCAAGGGGATTGAACATCTTGCAGAACTTGATGATGTTCTAATTTTTGACACAAGACTGAAACATATAAAATCTTTTGTGTTTTCATTGTAATGGTAGACATTGAAAATATTTTGACCTTACAAAATTTACAAGCCAGAATTTTCCCCTCGTAATCCCAACATTTACCAAAGAAAATCACATTGATTTCCAAATGTTTTCATTTACCGAACCAAACTTGGACACTCATTTCAAAGATATTAATAAACATAAACCAAACAATGCAGACTTGCATCCATGATAACTCCAGAATATTTGAGTTTAACTGACAGAACACCCATTTCATGCATCAAATAACTACTTACATTTAATCTGTTCACCCGAATATCCTATCAACAGGTCCATAATCACCATTGATAACAATGGGTTTGGGCCAAACCATTGCAGTGAACGGGTTTAATGCTATGGAAAAACTGCAAACGCCAAATACTTGCTTTTTGTACCCATGTTGTCCTTTTACATGTAATATTCTCTCTGGAAAGGAGCTCTGCTGTATGAGGGCACTCCACAACTCACTTGCTCAGCCTTGAGCAATGCATCTGGTATTCTAGACTAGAGTCTTATAGTCTGTGGGCCAGAAAACTGAAAAGGGCTCTAGAAGTTCAGTTTTTGAAAGGGCAAATTTGGCCATGTGGATGTGTGCTGAAAAGGATACCTTACAACATACTTGAATAGACATTGCAAATTTTCACTGGAATAGCTTGGCAAAGTTGGGTCCTTGATTTTCAAATTGTTGATGAAAATGAAGAAATCTATGTTGCTTTACTTCTCATTCCATTTATTGACAGATTTACCAATTGACATCGTATTTTATCTGTTGTAAATGTGATTACACTCTTGACACACAAACAAGCACACACACACACACACACACACACACACACACACACACACACAATGCTGAAATAGGGTGGTGTAAGATACTGAAACAACAGCACAAACATAAACAATTGCCATACACAACATTTTGTTCAGAAAAAAACCAAACAATTTCAAAAAGTCACTAACAGAGAAAAAAAGGAAGATATCTGTTGTATTTACCTGGGATTGAAGGGAATTCATTGCCGATCTGACCCCATTATGACCCCTGCAAATGTAAAAAAATGTACTTCCATTGTTCAATCATGCAAATAAATGTAATATTTGGCATATCTCTGCAAAGTACATTCTGAGGGCCATCATTCAAGTAAGAAAGGAGTGATATCCATAGAAGTAGAGTTCTCACAGTCTTACTGGTCAAGTTACAAGGAAGCATACATCGTAGGAGCCAAATATACTATAAGGTGAAAATTGAAACATTATGCAATAGTATCTGATCCTTGGCATTTCTAGGAGTGTTGTAGTTATGTCTTTTTCTCTTGTAGACAGCGGAATGAGAACCCCCTCCCCCCAAGTGCTGTTAATGCTTTTCATATCACCATACCACTGAGACACTATGCCACTGAGATGTGGGCCTGTATAACTTGTTGAATTTTAATAAATGTTTTAAACTTTCTTTTGGAGAAAGTCTGTCAATCTAACAGATAAAGCATGATGCAGCCCTGTATTTTCAAAGTCTTTTGTACAGTTTGTAACTAAACAAAAATATCATAGTGACCTCAATATGAATTAATAAAGGTTGAATTCTTCTATGAAACAGTAAATTAGCCTTGATGAGCCAGTTTCTGAGTGAGTGTTTCAGCCTAAGAAAGAGTCTGTAAATTAGAGACACTGCAGAAGCATTCTGAAAACAATTTCAGAAGTTAAACTGACAGCACTCTTAACTTTTGATGATTTTTTGACTATTTTTGTTTCTTAATGTAAACCACAGGTGCGTGGTCTACCCCGTTCCCTCAAAGCATGTTGAGATACACAGCATTCATCTGTTCAACTCAGCCTGTACATGTGTAAACTGCATGGTTATTGTCAAGGGAGTATTAAGTCTAGACTAACAGACAAATGTGAACTAGTACATGTATACATGCTAAATTGGCAAGCTGAATAGATGGTGATTGCAACATACTTGGGAGGAGCATGCGAGCTTTCAGTTGACACACAATTCAGCAAAAGTGGAAAAAATCATAAAAAGTTACGAGAACTTGGCCTTTACATGGTATTATATGGCTAGAGGCAATCAGGACACAAAATGACTGACTCTCAATGTAATTTGTGCACATTATTGATCATGCATCAGGTACAAATTCGGTACAGAATCATTGTAAATGAACATGAAGGTTTCCTCTTACCTGGCGCTGCCGCCATATTTAATCGTGAATTTTCCCAGAGGCAGATCCAGATCATCATGTATGAGATATATGTCATCAGCAGATATGTTGAACTTTTTCACTGCAAGTATACAAAAGTCACAAGTGTAAAATGGAACAACAACAACAGATTCCTTTCCTTACAAATGACAATAGGAAATGAATTTCAATTGAAATTTCTCACAATTTTTTTCTTTGTTTTCATTCTTTTTTTTCCATTTTGTTATGAGCAATGAAGAGAGCTGAAAGCATCGTTTTCCTACAGAAAACAATTTTCAAAGATAATGGGTGAAATTCAAATCACGTATGATGCAAACATCCTCCAGATCACTGTTACCTCATAATTTCTTCACTGCTCAACAGCTCAACTACTTTTTATCTGGTTTGATGACACAGAAATGATTCACGAAATTCTTCTCAAATCCTACCATATGTCAACTTTTAATACAAAAAGTGCATATTTTGCCTTCTGAATTTTGTACTCAGTATTTGTTTGTATTGATGTCAGTGGTTTGCTTTGAAACGTTTGCACTACAGGAACTAGACATACTGTCTAAATTGAAAAGTTGCCAACGTTGTAAGGTGTAAATATTGTATTGCAGTAATAAAGTTGATCAAAGAAATCAACCCTTCCATAGTTGAAACATTGTCCGGAAGGAGGTCAGATGTAGTCAAGACAACACCACCAGATCAGCACAAAAATGCTTGCAAATGATGCATTCAAATGATGTGTGTGGATGCGAGGTATTGTTTTGACTACGTGTGACCTCCTTCCACACAATGTTTCAACTTTTGTAGAGTTGATTTCCATGAAGTTACATACAATATTTGATCAATGAATGTGTAATTGCATTTCCTGATAAATAAAGAGAGGAAGATAGCAGCTGCAGCAACGTGGACCATTGCTTTAACCTGTTCGCCCCATATTCCATGTAAACGTGTCCACTATCACTAGTTATAACAATGGGTTTGCGCCAAACCATGGTTTGTCGAAGAGAGCTACCAAAAAGATACTTGTTGAGTGACCCCTCCTCACCCGCTTTCAAAATACTTTGTCCGTTCACATTCATGAAGAGTCTTGGCTTGAGGAAAATCAGCTGATGTGCTCCATCAATTGTTGCTATGGCAACATCCCCGAGGCATCCTTTATCCTTCTGCCATGAAGATTGAAGCTCTCTCACCATGTGGTTAACAAGGTTCATTCCAATGCTATGCCTTGTGTTGGGCATTGTGTAGTTCCCTAATCCTACAATCTGTAGATATACAAAAACTGGAGTCAATGATACCAGTATCAGTTTGGAAACTGGCCACTTATGTTCTTTTACTGGATGGGGCTAATCTGTGTGCACGGTTTCAACATAAATTAATCTAATGCATCAAAAGCCATGAAGCTCAAAGGAGATTTGCTGTTCAGTTCCATGCTGCAACAGATCAGAGATCTGGCAGATAGGTTTACAGCAACCTAAGTTGTCTTGTTGCTGTATGGGTGTTACCGTATAACATTATCATTATCCTTTAAAAGAGCACATTAATCACATTAACAATTCAGAATTCTGCGTCTTGTGCAATATATGGATGTTTTCAATAGGGAAACTCCTTCATGAAGTCTACGCCAAACTACTGTGATTAGCAAACTCCTACTACCTCCTGATTGCAACAGTTTTGTTGCTTTTTAGTCTTTAAATCCTTCAGACAAACATCTGCATATATGTTTACCAGAAAGGATTGTATGCATTGACCATTTGTTCCTAGTTTGCGAACGGGAACTATGTTATCGGAATGTTAACAACTTTAACAGTTACCCATCTTTTAACTTTGCATGTCGACAATCCCTTGTGTCTTTTCTGTTGCTCATTGGTGTTTTCTCTCACACATATGACGGTCGGGGGAATTGCAAGCGTAGCGGTGAAGGTGCAAGCTGGACATCACCCAACTGTCATTTGTGTGAGAGACAACACCAGTGAGAGACAGAAATGGTGCAAGGGGCTGTCGACAGTCTAGCTGTTGTGTTGTTATACTTTGCGACACTTTATGGTTGGTCCACATGAGACATGGAACTCCTTGGAGAATCATTGAGGTACCACTTGAAGTGAAATTGGGTTCTCCGACGTAGAGGGCGCGTACCAATTTACCACATAAAAGACAACACTACGTCACGTGTTTTCAGATGAAGTCCCTCCACAAAGGGACCGTGTTCAGACGGGTGACAGGAACTCGCACCTTTTCAAACCCGCCCAGAACCAACTACTGATCCTTATAAACTATACTTTATATTTTATTGCTTTACGTATTCAGTCCTGTAGACTCGACATGCTGTGTTGATGGTGGAATAAATTTTACGACAAAAGATACAAACAAACAAAGGGGAAAACCTCAACAGCCAAACCACTCCCTTGATTGTGTTGCGTTCGAAGGGGGGGGGGGGCATCAAACACTCCTAAACAACGCCACATGGTAAGGCTACAGATCAGCAGACACGATATATTAGTTTTTATTAGTACACTCACCAGGGTTCGAAGTTGGCTCTTGTTGGCTTCCATCGTCGAAACTTTTGCTGTGGTGGAAATGTTTATGATTTTTGAAAACCGCATGTCGATGAGACCACGAAGATGAGGAAGACGACGGAAGATACACAACTTTTGCTGTCTCAAGATCATGTTACATGAGAGTATTGCCTCACGATTCATTCATACGGCGACCAGCTGATTGCACAACCTTCTGCAATCTACGCAGAATTTTGCGCACAATGACATCATTACTTTAACTCCTGATTGGCTTTCTCGCTGTGAGGTCAGAGGTCACAATACATGTAGTATACCAGCATGCTCAAGAGTCTACATGTAATATTTTACACAATATACCGACTGTGCTTAAGTAACAAGCCATTGAATCACACAACTTGGCAACTTAAATGGACCATATCGCAGTGAAACCCTCTTGTAGATTAACCGAATTACGTGCATGATCGTTTTTAATTTACGACGCGGAGAACGCTGGAGAGGTGCATGGTCCACAGTCGCGTTTGTGGTTTGATATGCATTACAGCTGCCTTCGCCGTGTATCGAACCACAAGTGACTGTGGTCGCAGCCCAGTTCATCAGTTCTCATATTGCACTTGTTCGATGTATTGGGAATTTGATTGAGGAGATATGCCACTGATTATCTCACTGAGGAATGAGACAATGTTTATTTCAGTCATCATGTCATGGCTTTGCTTCGCACTCTGTACAAATAATCATGGCTATTCCAAGGGCCAGGCAGAAGTCCTCGAAAGAACTTTGACCCCACCTGTCATTAAGTTCAAAGGTCGCATTTTCGCCAAACTGAGATGAACATGGCGACTCGTCTGAATAAACTCGCTGCTGTTGTTACAGGTAAGGTATCATGATAAATATTCTGAACATTTTAGCGACGGGATGGGCCAGTAGTCTCCGGGACTCTAGGTACAAAACAAGTCAATAGTAACTTTAATCAAGCTATTGCGTGTGTGAATTCCATGGAATACAAGTTATGAATATCGCCTGTTGATCTTTGCCCAAGGAAGACTTGCAAATCTTTATTTACAGAAGATGAAAATAAACTTTTGAAAATTACACAAACTAAGGTGGGATTTTTGGCAAAAGTAAGTAAAAAGAAAATAAAAAAGCAAAAAAGACAGTCAACAACAAGAAATAAATCTCCACTCAGAAAAATAAGTTTATACCTTACAAGCAAAGTAACACAATAATATACAATTATGCTTAAAATGGCTTTTATGCTATCACTTTGACACAACGTCTCTGTAAGTTCTTACAATATGGTCTTTCAATACACTGTCACACGAATCAATCACAATTTTGAGTTCACTAGTTTGGCCTGTTATTCTCGTATTCTACTTTAGTTTTTAGCTCATTGGTCTATCTGTACAGTTTGAAGTTTCTTTTATTTTTCATCTGAGTATTCGTTGTTTTAGCAACTGATAACAATTAAGGATGTACTGTATATAATATCCCCATTGATTTGCATCTATGGTCGTGTTGCAGTCACTGGTAGCATGACAGAGTTGGTTGATTTGTAATAACTCATTCTACCTTCACATCTAATATAATTAAAATTATATCAATTGATTCTGACATTTTAGGTAAAAATTGCACTTAACCTGTTGCTCTTTCACATATCACAGGAGGTGGCAGTGGTATTGGAAGGGCAGTGTGTCAAAGATTCGCCAGAGAGGGCGCCAGTGTAGCCATAGTCGATACAAACGAAGATGGGGTTAGGCAGACTTTAGATGGACTTCAAACTAACCACCCTGAGTGCGGACACCACACTTTTGTCACGGATGTTTCCAGTTCAGAATCTGTGGAGAAGCTGGTGCAGGATGTCCAGGAAAGATTCCCAGTTATTCCAACAATTGTGGTCAACTGTGCTGGTATTACCAGGGATACTTTCCTTCTCAAAATGAGGGAAAAACAATTTGATGATGTCATGAATGTCAATTTAAAAGTAAGGCTCATTACAATTTGACAAACACAGAGAGATGATATCATGTCTTTATACAGCTTGTACACACATTATGGCATCAGATGGCAAGTAAACTGCATTGCTGTAATTTGCCATAAATTTGATTTCCAGGGAGGCCGTTTAAACAAAATTCTTTGTTTGCCATCCTTGAATTTTTGAAAAACCTATCAGCCAGCCAGGGAAAAAAAACAAACACAGACAAAAACCACAAGTGTATTAACATAAGCTGAATTTTTATTCAGGTTATTATTGAAAAATTATATTTTATTAGTAATAGTGTTAACACTGTGTTTGTTTTCTTAATTTTCTCTGAAAACCTGTTATCACGCATATTGCAAACAAAGAATTTTATTTAAAGCGCCTAAAACTGCAAATTTAACTAATGTTCTAATAACACATATGTATATAGGCCCTGCTCAAAAGAATTAGCCACAAATGCTCAGATGTGAAAATTTTATGATATAAAACATAAATAGATTATCATTTATGCCATCAAAGCCCCTTACCTTATCTCTGTCAAACATGGGTTCACTATACTGATTTCTGACAGTTATTCAGGGCCCGATGACTGCTTACACTGTAGTATGCATATTTACAATGATCACACAGTATTTCACATTGCTAATGTTGAATCATGAATAAGGACCCTTCCCCACCTCCCCCCCCCCCCCCCACCAAACTCCATCCCAAACTTATAGAGCAGTAGGAACAGCTTTTCTCAGTGCCACTTCATGATAAAACCAGTTACACTCTGCTTGCCTTTTCAGGGAGTATTTCTTGTTACCCAGGCTATGAGCAGACTGATGGTGGAAAACAAAGTTGCTAGTGGTTCTATCATCAATGTGTCCAGCATAACGGGAAAGGTGAGGGGTCAAAGGTCGTTATTCTTCCGATTTGCATAGCCACGTATTGTATCATGTCAGGTGACCTTATCTGCCCTTAAATTGTTAGACTTTGGAGTATGTATCATTCCTTTGCACCTTGATTTGGAATCATTTTGTTAACGTAGTAATATGCACCTCGAAAATGAAAGACTTAAACTTCATTTTGCTCAGACTCTCTCAATGAAACTTTCAACCATACTCTCACCAAATCAAGAAAAAATCAGGGGTCACTGTGCGAGTTTTGGTACTAGAGAAAAAAAATTATCTTTGGTAACATTTAACAATATTTCAGATCAAAAATGGCTGTCATTCCTATGTATAACTCTATGGGAAAAAATGCAATTTTTGATGTTGGAAAAATTAAGACAATTAAAATTTTCTCACTCAAGGAGTTTTAAATACAGCTAGTTTTCAATCGGGTTCGAACTCACAACATATGGCATCAGTCGCCTAGCGGAGAGGTAACAGACAGAACTGCTCGGCTAAATCCCCACTGTCAATAAAGAGTGGTTCAATAGCCGGCTAAATTGTTACATTTTTCTGACTGAGACCACTCCACACTTTGTAGAGTTCGTGAAGCACTCAAACACGTACGCTCACTATCACACATCGCACAGACAAAATTTATCGAAGCGAAGCAATGAAAATAAATCCCCACAATTGGTAGATCAGAAACGAGTTGTAAACAGTTTACAGGGCTCGAAATTAACTTTTTTCCCTGGTAGTCCACTTGGGCTACCATTTTCTGAAGTTGGTAGTCCAGTGACAATGGTTGGTAGCCCATGCATATTTTAGTTCGAGGATATCTTTTTTTGAACTAGAAAGAAAAGGCTATGTTTCAAGATTCTGCATGCCCGTGAAGTGAATTTCCTAGTTATTTGATGTGAATATTGCACATCTTTAATACTCACGGAAACGGGTATTATAATGGACGATAGTGATACTCAAAAGTTTGGTGACCTATGGACAACCCCTTTCACTCTCAGAGTTGTATGCAAATTTTGAGTCGTCATGACAACGACACAACCTTCTCGGCACTAAGACATACTGTAGCCGGGCTAAAAATAGACCATGGGCTTTGTGTAGGGAGGAGGCATAATTTTCGTGTAATTGTGAATGGTACATAATGATCAAAATCATGGTCCCTGCCAAAATGCAATCGGGTCAGTCACAATCAGGGTGCGCTAGAGTGTGTCACTTAGGTCAAAATTTCAAGTTCATGATAACTGTCCAGTTAAATAATATGTTGAAAGGTTATGGTATGGGGCATATCTTCCTAAAATTTGGTGAAGCAAACGTCTTTAGTTTTACCACAGTGCACATTGTTTTATATGGTCGACGCAGTGTCACGGACGCTACAGAAATGTTGTACATGAAACACAAATGTCATAATAAAATTTTAAACAATGATTTGTTAAGGCTTTCTTATGTTATTACAATATAAAAGATGCATATTGGCATTAAAATAAGCTATACTTGGTATGATTTACTTAATTTTTCCATGAATAAACACAACCTCAAGTTTAGTGAGAAATACAACAATATTGATCATATTTTTTAATAGGACTTTCAACTTCTCTATGTCCTTCCGCTGGTATGCTGTACCTAAAAGTTTTATTGTCATGAATTAACCATGCTATAGCAACAATATTAATACCATTCAGTGTAATCAAAATGAACTTCTTTCTAAAATATTTTCTGTTTAGTATGACATGTAATTTTGTCACGGACGCTACCAAAATCAAACTTGAAAGTTAGGTCAATTTGAAATATAAAAAGCAATTAACAATCTGGTTTTTTCTTTCTCTTTTCTCCAAAACCTTTCTCTATCAAACATTTAAATTGTGAAAATTGTGTCAAAACATTGACAATTTCTTTAAATTGAACAAGAAAGCTATAGCAACTACTGCAAAAATCAGTTGGAGTATGTGAAAAATGTCTATACCAGTAACAAACTTTCAATACGTCAAAAAACACAGAAGTTAACATTGCTTGTGCCTTACTTAAAGTGTAAAACCAAGATAAAACTAGACACCTAGATCAGGCTAGAGCAACAGGTTGTTAAACTTTTACCTGTGGTCCCACAATAAAATTTGCTACAATGTACCTGACACACCACCCAAGAAATCCAAATGGCGTGCAGCTGTTCTAACACCTGTCAGGATGGGACGCACACACACCTAGGTGAGGCTGGAGATCAGAGACGTAGTCTGCCAACCTTTGACCTCTGTTCTATAATATATCTGTACTCTCTGACGAGCGTAAAGTTGGCGTCATACTCATCCTCATCCTCAGCCTCAGAGGTCACGCGAAAATGAGGATAAGGATGACGCTACAGCGTCAGCTCCACCGGCGTCAGATCTGATTATTCCCGAATGCGTCTGATGGAATGATAAGTGTAAAAACGACTTTAAAAATGTGCTCCCATTTTCATATCACTGTAAATGTTAATTAACACAGTGGGATTTGCATTTCATAATATTTAGTTACCTCTCCTCTCAATATCCGTTTCTCATGTTGTAGTTATAACGCAACATTCTTAGCCCTTAATTTCCTTAAAGTTCAAAGGTTTTATGTTTAATACATTGACTTTTCAGGCCTCAAGTCATAGTTATACAAGTTAATTGTTTTTTATATGTCCTTTGAATAATTAGGGCTTTCATATCACCTCACATGGTGGCGATTTTTACAAATTTCGGACCATGTATACCTTTTTTGCACCAATTTTTGGAAAATCTTAACAAGAGTTAAGAGGATACCAACAAACACATCCGCGGATCCATGGACTGAAAATTACGAACATTTCCAAAAAACTAGTCCATATGAAATATTCTAACGATAAAATATTACCTGCGAACCAGTTTTAGGATTCAAAAGAAATTTGAGAAAGAATGGAGTTGTTATTTTCTTAAGTTATGGGCGAATTTTATCATTTATCCATCATCGGGTAGCGTAACCTCGGCAATCTTTGGATACGACGCTGAAGCTGATGCTGAGTAGCGTCATTTTAGCGTCTGCTAGAAAGTCACCTGAGGATGAGGATGAGGATGAGGATGACGCCAACTTTACGTTCGTACTCTCTGCCTTCATAATATGTGAAAGTGGTGGAGACAAACACAAATGTCATTTCTTACCCCCTTGATTTTTTAAAATTCAAAATGTGATAACAAAACAATAAAATGTGGTGTTTATTTCACATTTAGATTGGCTTATAATCTGAAAAACAATGTTTGCATTTTATTGTAGCATCCGTGACATAATGAATTGAAATGGAATACACAATAATAAATGCATATACAGCACAGAATTCATTGTTCTTTTCACTAGAATTCTAATAACATATTCAATATAATTACTGCATTCTTAAAAAACACCAATCTAAGTGTTACAGTTGAGGCTCAACATAACTTTTTGAGTGTTTTTACTTTTTAAAAAATCAATTTTGTGCAAATTTACAATTTTATGCCTTGAAAACATTTTGTAACCCAACTCCATGTATGTACACACAATACACACTAGTATTTATATGTTTCAGTGGATTAACTGCTTTAAAATGTTTTAAATAGTTATTAATTATGACTATGTAGTAAACACCGTCACGGATGCTACACCGTCACGGATGCTACATTTCCATATTTTAGGAATATTAATAGTGAATGCAAGGGACAGTAATTATATAAGTTGTTTATTTAAGGTAGGCACCTATTGACACTTAGGCCTGTGACATCAGATCTTTTATAACTCCTATTGTCCTTAAGATATGAGTGTGTCACGGACGCTACAAGAAATTCCGACCACAACGATCTCCATTTTCATTTATTCACAAAACAATTCAATATGCAATTTTATTTTAATTTGGGTGTATAAAATGCTTGCCATGGAATTGAGGTTGGAATTAAATTCAATATTACAATATTTTACCCATTTTTCTACATATAAACTAAAGGTATATGTACTTATGGTCATAAAACACAAAAAACATAACGATGTTACAGTTTTTGTAAAAATACTACAGTTTCTGTTCCGATGCACATAATCACATGAAATAACTTGTGAAAGAAAGATTAGGTATTCTGCAATAACATATGTAAGCTAAAAATTCCACAATTTTAACACTGTGTTCCAAAAAACATTTTGAAATTAAGTACATTTTGAAGTGAAACAGCATAACGCTACTTTTTACAGTTTTTAAAGGCATTTTTGTGGATGTACAACCAAACCTGCACAATATATGCAATATTTCTTTATGTGACCAAGTTAGATACAACTATTACTATTTATTAGAAACAAATAAGCAATATAATATCAGTCTGAATAGCAGATATATGTCCATAACAAATGAAAATCATCTAGCGCACCCTGATTGTGACTGACCCGTATGAAAGTGCGTTTCCATTGGCAATCATTTCCTGTGCCTGTCATTCAAATAAGTCACAGTTTAAATATTGAAACTTTATTGCAAAGTTCCACTGCACGGTGGTCTTCGTAATTTCTATGATAAAGTCAAAGGCCTACTCTGGCCTTTCTGTGTCCATCTGGGTTTGACTGCATGTAGCTGGTCGCAAAATAACGGACCGGACAGGCATGCCAAGTATACTGACTATATTTCAGATCACAGGCTTTGGTAGTCCATGCTGACTACCATTTCACGGATTTTGGTAGCCCCAGAGAAAAGTTGGTAGTCTGTGGACGTGGGACTACCGCTAATTTCGAGCCCTGGTTTAGAATCTAAATATCTATCAGTGAGGTGCATTCTACCTTAAATAAATATCTCAGTTTGTGAAAAATTTATCTCTTCTACTTCATCAGTAGTGTAGTATTGTATATTTTGCATTGGAATAAAATGATCAAATAATGAAATAGTACTTTGAAAATTTGTCCTATTGTCTTGCTGCATATTGGTCAATTGACATGTTCCAATGAATATTTTTATAAAGACTTGCAAATAATGATTTATATTTCTTCTTTTAATTTGTGTGTGTTTGTGCTTATTTGCCCTGCTAGGTTGGTAACATTGGTCAGTGCAATTATTCTGCTTCAAAGGCTGGTGTAATCGGATTCACGAAAACTGTTGCTTTGGAATTAGGCAGGTAAGATTGGATATTAATCTATAATCAGTTATTTGATTGCCAAAGTGTGGAACGGAGCTATTGTGTTTCATTACAAGTTTGACCTTCACAAAATGGAAGTCAGAGAGGAAAGCCAAATTAACAGGCTCGGAAAGCCTTGCCTGTTAATTTTTTGCTTTCCTCTAGCCCTTTCCCATAAAATAAACATTAATGGTCAGCGCGTTGTCCGTTATTTCTATAGTAATGAACAGAGATAGGTATTTTTGTACATTTGCTAGTGGGTATTTTCTCAAGGACAGCATCTCATATTTGATACATGTTCTAGTATGTCCTTGACTTTTTATTGCGGCCTATAAATGCTAATATGCTACCTATGGTAAAAAATTTAAACACCCCACTTGAAAAACGTGAGATAGTGGAAGAGTTTGTTTGGTGGTATAAATATTGTTAACCCTTTGAGTGCCAATGTCAATTTTTCTCACCTTTATAAAACATACCACAGTCAATTTTTCTCAGATTTTTGCCAAAATTTTGATAAAAAACTGTAGCCAATAAAATATGATGTCCATTCGGTCTAAGATTATCAAAAAATAATCGGAAAAATCATAAAAGATTTGTAAAATGTGGCAGTAAAATTTTGATGGGAAAAATTACAGCACTCAAAGGGTTTTAATAAAATATCTACTACATAGCTTTAACCCATCTAATGATGGTCAGTGACCATCATTAGATGGGTGAAAGCTATGTAGTAGTCAGTCAGAGAATACAGTAAGATGACTTGAGTGGTATATCCCCATACATTAAAATAAATCTTTTCTACCTCAAAGGTTTAACATTCGGTGCAATGCTATTTTACCAGGCTGGATTGAAACACCCATGACTCAAGCAGTGCCAGACAAAGTTAAAGCCCAGGTAAATGTCTGCCAAGCATATTTTCTGAATTCGTATTAGAATCAAGTTTGATTCAGTCTCAATAGATTTAACCACATCTCATTGCGATATGAGAAAGCATGCACTTCTGTCAACAATGTAAAGTCTACAGATGATAGAAGTTGTAGTGACAAATCACATTACAGCACAAGATCGAACAACACCCGGGATAAAAATATGATTTCTCACTGATCACGGGTTTATTATTCCATTCACATTGTCAGAGTCAAACCATACCATGCTATACTACTTGGTAGAATTCTTGTAGGACTTATACGACATCATTTAATAGAGGCATCAGAAAAGATCAGAGTGAGACACCCAGAAAAGTGTGATGTCATCTATATTTACATTGCATGACTGAAGCTGAAGTTTACAAATACCTTTTAGAATGACATAGTAGTTCACCATATGAGGTACCCTTGTTTTATCCATTCTCAAAGGTTACAAGAGGGCGCTCTTCATACCTGTTTGTTATCTTCTATGAACTTTGTACAGCCATACAAAACTTCAACACAAAAACATTCACAAGCGTGAACTTATGACCAGATCATGCAACCCTATGTATCTGTGCATCTGTTCATAAGGCAATCATGAACTAAAACACAATTGTATTGTCAATTCATAGATGTTAGCTACTAGGTCACATATCACTCTATTATTCGTTCACAGATTTTACCTCACATTCCACTCAGAAGAATCGGTCGACCTGAGGAGATTGCAGATGTGTGTATGTTGCTGGCCACAAATGAATACATGACAGGGACCAGTATTGAAGTTACGGGTAAGGTCAAGTTCAGTGAACTTGAAAGTTCAACCTTGATGAAATCACTTATATTTTTCTAAATTTCATGTTGTATTTGTTTTATCCCTGGGGTTTTATCTCCATCTTTTGTACTTTTCACCCAGGCAAAAAAGAGAACAAAAATTAGCTCTACAAAGTTTGTTGTAATTTGAGTACTATATTTTGTTGACCATTTATCCCTGAGGTCACCACCATGGTTGAACCTTATCATATCATTTTATATGGAAAAGTTTAACTTCTGGAAAGGGCAATGAAAATATTTACAATTATTGGTTTAAAAGTTTGCAGTTTGAAAAGAAGTCTACATGACATAGGCATATATTTTCCTGTAACACAATATTATACTCTTGTTTTGTTTTGTTTTTTGTTGTTTCAGGTGGCATTGGCCTTTGAAAGTCATGCTTCATATAGTGGAAACATGTGTTCCTAAGAAGATGGAGGACACAAATATGGACTTTTTATGGTGTACGGGATAGATTCTGTAAATGTGCCGAAAGCTACATTGAATTAGAAATGGCAATTCCTTTTGTGTAATATTAAAAAGAGGAGAGAATGTCAAGTTTCAAAGGTTTTAGATCATATTGACAAACAACCTAAAAGAATTCAATGCTCATACTGCCATAACATCTTAATATATTTTTTAATGCTCAGGTCAGACATACAAACTAATAAATAGAGTGAAAAAATTTTAATTATGTGTGAGACACTCGTACTTTGATAAAAAAAATGTTCTGTATTTACCATGAAATATCGGATAAGCTAGAACTATTGAAATGATGAAATAGCAATATTACCCAACGATTTCAATGGTTCTCCTCAGGGATAAAAAGGACACATATGGTGTTATCAGTATGCCCAAGAGATCACCTGATAGCTGTGTACACAAACCAACATGTACCAATGCCTATGGAAATACACATATTTCTATGTGCATTTGTGCCCCTGGTTTTGTTTGTACTGTGGTCAATGAGAAATATGGGTTTAACCCATTTCATCCAGTGTGCAAATTTAAAAAAAAAAACGTATTTTTTGTTAGGGGAAAGTTATGTAGCATATCATATATACTTGTGTAATATGACTCCAAGAATTTAAACTCTGTAAATTACAAGTGAAAAGATATTGAAGTTGCAATAAAAGGACATTTCATTTTAAGTCTCAAGTGTTTGGGATTTTTTGATTTTTTGTTCTTTTTTATTCATTGTCAGTGTATTTGTGAAAGATATCAATGTCACATCAACCATTTGTGAGCTGTGGTATTTATGCCGTGTATTTCATACGGTGATGGTAAATTATTAAAGGGACAAAGTCGGCCATTTTACATGAAACCATCATTAAAATGAATTAATGGTCATGACCATTAATTCATTTTCGCGATGGTTTCATTTGATTTGTCTAAAACCGGGGTCGAATATATGCATGTCTTTCAACATGTCAAACAATATAAGAAGTATCTTGCATCAAACAAAATTCATGAAAAATGGCCGACTTTGTCCCTTTGAGGTGAGAGATTGAATGATTATAAATAAGTGAAAAAAATCTTGACCAAAAAGTACATACATTTTCAAAAATGATGTCATCATCTTAGCAGGTTTTCGTGAAAGGGTTTACGTTTCATCAGGAGGCTATATAAACTAATCACAAATTGAGGTTGTTCAGTTCAGTTCAGTTCGATAAGGGAATAGATATCCTTTGCCGGATAATGGAACATCCCTCTGTTGTTGAAATGATTCTTCCCTTTTTAAAAAAAATAAATCAAGCCAATACCATGATCGGCATTTTCATAAGAAACATTATCAAACAAGGCCTCAGGCTTCTCGCAAAAGACTAAATACGAATACAACTACATGTAGGTTGTACTAATCAAAATAAGATTTTATCGGTTGGTCATATGTGGTTGTTGTCACTCCCCCCCTCCCCTCCCGTAAGTGTCTTCCCCGCATGTCAAATGGTTTGCCCTTCACCGTGATTTGACAGCTGTATTCGGGTCAAAGATCACGCTCAAGATGGCGGGTATGCAGCTCTCTAAACTTGCAGCTGTTGTGACAGGTATGTAATTTTGATTTTTCTCCACAAACACACCTGCCGAGGTCGACCTATGGAAATCGAAGAAGCTAGAGAGCTGTAATTCACGCCTAAGGACAACAGCCCGCCGATACAATGTCTATTGTCGGGCGTACTTGCCGGAACCAAAACAAAATTAAAGGACCGGGTCAGTTCTCCAGATTAGTGATTTGCTAGGCACGTACTGTGACATAGTGTGTGTAACATGTTACGTACTTCCCACTTCTCAGGAAAAACCGGGTTAAACTCTTACCTTTAATATTAACCAGGAACACTTAATCAAATTTTAGCGTACAGTTTAACATGTAAGACCCGCCCTCGATTTGGATCGGTTTCAGCACACCACAGACGAGTGAACACACCCCTGAAAAACTGGCCGACATCTCTTGATATCATCATAGCACGTAGTACCATGGACATAAAACGTCCATGGTAATACACACGGGACTGATAGGGGAAGATGATGGAGGAAGAATTTTGCATATAGCAAACATGCCATATCGGGACACGGGCTACATTGTGAAAGTTTGAGATGTCCAAAAACAATGCAGGCTATTTATGCATAGCATTTACCTCCATGGTGACATAGTCCCTTAGCTTAGGGTCTATTTTGTCAATTTGTCTGCAGATCTTTCTACTGTCAGTAAAGACAGTGTAATGTAAGATCTTGGATATCACTTTAATGAAATGTAATATTCCACTAGGGGTCAAACATTATGGCCAATGTGTCGACCCCGATGCCAAGGATCAAGTTCCTGGCAGTGAGTTAGCCCTGCGTACGACGCTGTGTGTTCCGCTACAGCTAATAGCCCCGCTCACCACAGCCCTGCAAAGACCCGTACGTAGAGTTGGTGACTTCAAATCCATTTTTGGACTTGACGTAAAAAGCCAAATTACTGCCGAAATTCAGCGTTCTTGGGCCCAAGTCGTATCCCTGCCTACCTCAGCTACTCGATCGCTTCTAAAAATGCCAGTCTTTTATTCTTTTATTCGTAAATAACCGTCGATGTCGGCAACTCTCTCGCTAGCCCTGCGTACGTACGCTGTGTACGCTGGGTGTTAGGAACGCACACAGGGAATGCACAGCGTACACTGCCTACGTACGCAGGGCTAGCGAGAGAGTTGCCGACATCGACGGTTATTTACGAAAAAAGAATAAAAGACTGGCATTTTTAGAAGCGATCGAGTAGCTGAGGTAGGCAGGGATACGACTTGGGCCCAAGAACGCTGAATTTCGGCAGTAATTTGGCTTTTTACGTCAAGTCCAAAAATGGATTTGAAGTCACCAACTCTACGTACGGGTCTTTGCAGGGCTGTGGTGAGCGGGGCTATTAGCTGTAGCGGAACACACAGCATCGTACGCAGGGCTAGCAGTGAGTTTGATTTGTTGGCATCATCACTGTTCTTTATTTCATATTGAAAATAGTATTCAATAAACAACATTGTTGAAAATCAGCACATGTATAAAAGACAATGGTAAGTCTTCAAACTCAACTGACAATAACACCATGCACCATGGGGAGGCACCATATGGTTGAATATAAATAAGGTGATTCAAAACAATAACATGAAAATAATCATAATTTTACAAATTATTATCCTATGTAAACTTTTAACTGTGCTTCCAAGCACTTATTTCACATTCTTGCATACCAACTCTTTCAGTTATACAGTTTTGGGAGATTTTTTAGATATTGTGTTGAAAAATTTGTATCAACCTAGAAATAGAGTGAAGAAATTCTCTAACCCAAAGTAGCTGACAAGGACAGCTTTTCAACGTGTAAAATTTCAAAACCTACTTAATATTATATCTTTGTTTTGTTTTTTTTTCAAAGCCTTTGATAATGTATTTGCCTTTCATTTTCAGGAGGAGGCAGTGGCATTGGTCGAGCAATATGTCAGAGGTTTGCCAGAGAGGGCGCTTGTGTTGCCGTGGTCGATATAGACGCGGACCGCACCAGACAAACTTTAGATGAACTTTCAACAAAGGGCCCAGATTGCAAACACCACGCTTTCACAACAGATGTCTCAAGTGCCGAGTCTGTCGCCAAACTAGTGAAGGAAATTCCAGAAAAATTTTCAGTCACGCCGACGATACTAGTCAACTGTGCAGGTATAACAAAGGATAGTTTTTTGGTGAAAATGGATGAAAGAAGCTTCGATGATGTAATTAGAGTTAACTTAAAGGTATGTTAACCAACACAGAAATAATTTCCAATATCAGAAGATTTGCAGGTTTTACAAAGAATGAGGGTTATTTTTATGCAGCTGCAAAAAGCATGTATATGACCGTTTCTTCAAGTCTTTATCCCAATGGACAGGAGTAGATCTCAATGGAAGCATTATTGCACACTTCTCCATTTGCTTACTAAGTATATTAGATGTTCAACAAACAAGATATGGAACAAGCATTAACTGGACCTACTGTCACTTTTCAGAGACTGAAATCACTTTATTTGTGTCGTGTGTGGAGATTTATTCACCGTACACGCAATGATTTGACCATATAGACAGTAGGTTTATTGTCGTAACTAGGATTTGACTGTTTTATATTGAGTGTGAACTGCAAAAATTTGTCATTGAGTCAGTGACAGTGTAGCTGAAAGAGCAGTGTCGATCGGTGTCTGACCGAGTGATGTCAACACATAAAAAACACAGTTTAGAATTTTACTAGTGTGCGACTGCCATGTTTGTGTCCATCCCCTTAGATATGTCATCTGTTGTGGAATTACAACTATGTACACTTTTTTTCGTCGTCAGGGAGTATTTTTAGTCACTCAGGCAATCAGCAAGCTGATGATTGATAATAAAATCAAACATGGCTCCATCATCAACATGTCAAGTATATCAGGAAAGGTGAGAGGTCAATGAGAGGTCATGACCTGGTAGGCATCATTGTGTTACGTGCAGAGGATACGAACAAAAGGGTGAACTCAGCAGTTAACGTTTAAACAAAATTTATTACGAAATTAAAACTAATTGCTAAGTCAGGGATAGAGTACAAACTTTAAAAGTGTACAGACTACTTATCTCAGCTGGGACGGCAAAGCTCCAGTCTCAGAGTTGTAACAGTCAGTCGGATGAATGAACAGTCCTTTGGCTTGCAGGCTTGTAGTTGCACAAAGTCCACAGTATAAATCCAGCGTTGGCAGTGAAGGTCTTGAAAAGTCTTGAGAATGACTACTGCTGGAGTTTAGTAACACACAAGAGACACGATCCCAAAAGTCTGACTGGAAGCTGAGCACGTCCCTTTTATAAAGGCATATAAGAACAATCTAGAACTTTTATTGACATGCTAATTACTGTTCTAAAATTATCTCTCTTACACAACTAATCAACTTTCCAGAACATTCCAAACATGACTAATTGAATTCAAGGTTGTGAGGTCATTAAGGGCAGTGACCTTGAGAATGTTCTAGACTAATTGAACTCAGGTCATGATGAGTGTGGGGTAAATGACCTACATAACACACCCCCTCTTCAAAAAAAGAAAATTTTTCAAAGAAAAATCTTTCTTTTACAAATGTAATCTTGAAAAAGATTTAAGTACTCAAAATTTTTTTTACTCTAAAGTAAAATTTCTTGAAAGTGAACAACAATAAACTCTAAATACGAGAGAGACAGTCTGCAATTAAATTGTCTCTGCCTTTAATATGTCTAATATCAAGATTAAACTCCTGTAACATTAAACTCCATCTTAGCAATCTCTGATTTTTGCCTTTAAATTTCTGTAGAAATACAAGAGGGTTGTGATCAATATAAACCACTATTGGCTGATTTGAAGAAGTAACATAAACTTCAAAATGCTGTAAAGCTAATATCAAAGATAAACACTCTTTTTCAATTGTAGAGTAGTTTCTCTGGGATTTGTTAAATTTGCGTGAAAAATAGCAAACAGGATGATCTACACCATGACTATCCTCTTGCAATAAAACAGCACCAGCAGCCGTATCACTAGCATCTACAGCTAATTTGAATGGCAAAGTGAAATCTGGTGCAGACAACACTGGGGCACTTTGCAGTATGGCTTTAAGTGTATCAAATGCCTGTTGGCATTGCTCTGACCAAACAAACTTTACTTTCTTTTTAAGTAAGTTAGTCAAAGGCTCAGTAATTGTGGAGAAATTTGGACAGAATTTTCTGTAGTAACCAGCCATACCGAGAAAGCGCATCAGTTGTCGTTTGCAGTTTGGTATGGGAAAACTTGAAATGGCACTGATTTTGGCATCAACAGGTTTTACCCCACCCTGTCCTACAGTATGTCCGAGGTAAGTTACCCTTGCCCAACCAAACTCAGATTTGGCAAGGTTGACAGTCAACATTGCTTTACTCAGTCTCTCAAAGAACTTCCGCATGAGCTTGATGTGTTCCTCCCAGGTGTCACTATACAGGACGACGTCGTCAACGTAAGCTGCACATCCGTCTAGCCCGGATATGACGTCGTTGATCATCCGTTGGAACGTTGCTGGAGAGTTCTTCATTCCGAATGGCATCACCTTGTACTGGAACAATCCGTCTGGTGTAACAAAGGCGGATATTTCACGAGCACGATCCGTCAGAGGGACTTGCCAAAATCCCTTCAGTAGGTCAAATTTCGTCACATACTTGGCTTTTCCCACTCGGTCGATGCAGTCATCAATCCTCGGGATTGGGAAAGTGTCTGTCTTTGTTAAAGTGTTGACCTTCCTAAAGTCCGTGCACATACGATAACTGTGGTCTGATTTGGGAACAAGTATGCACGGCGAACTCCAGTTACTTTTACTGGGTTCAATAAAGTCATTGTCCAGCAGGTATTTGACTTCTTCCTGGAGATATTTCGCTTTTGTTGGATTCAGTCTGTATGGATGTTGTTTTACAGGCTTACTGTCCCCAACATCAACGTCGTGATAGATGACGTTTGTCCTCGTTGGAACATCTTGAAACAGGTGTTTATATTCGTGGAGCAGTTCTTTCACCTGTTGTTGTTGTTCTGGCTGGAGGTGTGCCAACTTTGTAGACTCCAGCTTCTCCAGGATTTCTGAGTTCTGAAGCTTGACCGAGCCCAGCTTTGAGTTTAGAGTTTTTTCACTCAAGTCAGTTTCAGTATCACTATCTTCATAATGGTTTGAACTGACTGCACTGACAGGCTGAGTTATAGTAGGATTATCCCTATCCAAATATGGCTTAAGCATATTTATGTGACATAGCTGTTTTTGTTTTCGCCTGTCAGGTGTTATTATGATGTAATTTAAATCACTCAATTTCTTATCAATTAGGTATGGCCCAAAGTAACGAGCATGGAGTGGTTTGCCAGGAATTGGAAGTAGAACAAGAACTTTTTGACCTGGTTCAAACTTCCGTTTTGAGGTGTTTTTATCATATTTGGTTTTCATTGACTGCTGAGATGACTCAAGATTTTCTCTGGCTAATTCACATGCTTTAGAGAGTTTTGTACGAAAATCTGACACATATTGCAAAATATTCAGACAATCATCGTCGTCAGACAGGAATTTCTCTTTAACGAGCTTAAGTGGGCCACGGACTGTATGTCCAAATACAAGCTCAAATGGGCTAAAACCAAGAGACTCTTGAATTGACTCTCTAACAGCAAAGAGCAGAAAATGAATTCCTTCATCCCACTGTTTCTCTGTGTCAAAACAGTAGGTCCTAATCATGTTTTTCAAAGTTTGATGAAATCGCTCAAGAGCACCCTGACTTTCTGGATGATAGGCGGATGACCTATACTGTTTAATGCCTAGCTGATCCATTACTTGTTGAAAAATACCAGACATAAAGTTGGAGCCTTGATCGGACTGGACACATTTAGGGAGGCCAAATAAAGTGAAAAATTTGACTAAAGCTCTCACTATAGTCTTTGTCTTTATATTTCTCAGTGGTATGGCTTCTGGGAACCGAGTTGATGTACACATTATTGTCAGCATGTACTCATTTCCTGATCTTGTTTTTGGTAAGGGTCCAACACAGTCTATTAGAATCCTACTAAATGGTTCTTGAAATGCAGGAATTGGCTGTAAAGGGGCCTTTGGAATGGTCTGATTTGGCTTTCCTACCATCTGACATGTGTGACAAGTTTTACAGAAATGTGTTACATCCTGCCTGAGATTAGGCCAATAAAAGTGACTGAGAATTTTATGATAAGTTTTCCTTACTCCCAAATGACCAGCCAGGGCGTTTCATGGGCCAGGCGCAATATTTCAGCACGATAGGGCTTTGGAACCACAATTTGATGTTTTATAGCCCAATCGTCATCAACCAAGACATCTGGAGGTCTCCATTTACGCATGAGAATACCAGATTTTGTATAATAGGAAACAGAGGTATCTGAAGTTTTACCTTCATCATCTACCCTGTCAAACAAAGACAAAATATCTGGGTCTTTGTGTTGTTCTGCAATGAGATTTGATCCAGAAAATGTCTGACTTTGGTCAGCAGAAGTTTTACTGGAAGTTTCAAATCCACGAGGGATAACGGAATGATCCGTGTCAAACACCTGACTGAGAAAGGTGTCATTTAAGTCAACATCTGTGACATTATTTTTGAGAGTATTTTGATTCTCGGAAGTTTTCTTTGACATGGCTCGAGTAATGGCACATGAAGGAAATAAATCGGGTATCTCTTGTTCAATTGGCTCTGGATCCTGATCTAAACTAGGATTATCAGTCACAAGTGGATTAGTAATGACCTTGTCCCCAGCAAGGTCGTTTCCAAGAAGAAGGTGAATCCCTTCAAAAGGCAAAAAAGGCCTAATACCTAAAGTCACAGGTCCAGAAATAAAGTCCGAAGACAAATAGACATTATGGAGAGGAACAGGAATAAAGTCATTGCAATCTACCCCCTTAATAAGAACTTTAGAACCTGAAAATGACTTTTCAGAAACGGCAGGTATCTGCCAACAAAAGAGACTGGGACGCCCCGGTATCTCTTAGAATTTTGACAGGGGTAGCGGAAGAAAAATCACTAGAAAGTGATATAAAACCATTATGAATAAATGGTTCGAAAATACCCATAATGCTATCTTGAGAAGAATTGACCTTGACCTCATTAATTGGGGATGAGAGGGGTTTAACCTCAGAAAATGTGTTACACACATTATTAGACTCTAATTGAGTTGATGAAGAAATAAAGCCGGTGGGCTTAGATCCACTTTGACTACTTTGACCTTCACGTTTTCTTTTCAATTTGAAACACTCTGACATTAAATGGCCGTCTTTCTTACAATAATTACAAGAAAGTGTACCGAACTGTTTGTCAGAAGGAGATTGAGACTTGGGATCTGATGATGTGGGAGTGTTACTTGAATTTTGTGAACTGTTGTCATTTGATTTTCTACTCTCCTTTGAGAAATTCTTGGATGAAAAGGAGGAGTTAAATTTACCTGCATTGTTTCTGTATGAAAAGGACTGGGATGGTTTGCTGAGAAATGAAGATTTGTGGGTCAATGAATAATCATCGGCCAAACGTGCAGCAACCTCTAATGTATCTGCCTTTTGTTCATTGATAAACGTCTTGATGTCACTCCGGATGCACCTTTTAAATTCCTCAATCAAAACAAGCTGTCGTAATTTTTCATAATTCTGACTGACCTTTTCAGAAGAGCACCAACGATCAAACAGTTGTTCTTTTGTTCGAGCAAATTCAACATAAGTTTGATCCTTCACCTTCTCACAATCCCTAAATTTCTGACGGTAAGCTTCAGGCACCAACTCATAGCCCTTGAGAATTAATTCCTTCACAGAATCATAATTTGAAGCCTGCTCTACTGACAACTGAATATAAATTTCTCTGGCTTTACCCACCAAAGCACTCTGCAAAAGCATAGACCAGGACTCCTTAGGCCAATCCAGACTCTGAGCAATTTTCTCAAATGAAGGAAATATTTATCAACATCCTTTTCTTGGAAAGGGGGAACTAACCTGAAATGCTTAGTGATGTCAAAATTGTCTGAAGGGAAGAATTTTCCTGACTTTCTAAGCTCTAAACGTCTCATTTCTAACTGCAGTCGGTGTTCTGCTAATTCTCTTTCCTTTTCTTTTTCCTCTCTTTCTTTCTCCCTTTGTCTTTCTTCCATTTGCAATTCTTTTTCTTTCATTTCCAATTCCCTCTCTTTCTGTCTTTCTTCCATTTCTAATCTTTCCTGCCTATCTTTCTCTCTCTGTCTTTCTTCCATTTGCAATTCTTTTTCTCTCATTTGTAATTCTAGTTTTTTGATCTCCAAATTTGCCTGCATTTCTAATTCTAATTTCTTGAGTTCAGAGGTAGACTCGGGCTCATAATCTTTTAAGGCAGACTCCTCAAAATGGCCTGATTTAACTAAATGTTTTGGAATCTTGAACTGTATTTCTTGCTTGTGCATAGATCGTTAAAGTCTACTTTAATGAAATTGGCCAGTGTTATGAGGTCGTCTTTTCTGAGGGAATCAAATGTGTCCTGATCAAGGTCATCCATTTCCTCTGGTTTAAATTCCGCCATGATTAAATTTCGCTGAGTTCACAGTATATAGTAGTTTTGAAAAGCTGTCAAAATGTTGTCAAACGGCTCAAAATATTCGTTTCCCGGACGAGCCCCCAATTTTGTTACGTGCAGAGGATAACGAACAAAAGGGTGAACTCAGCAGTTAACGTTTAAACAAAATTATTACGAAATTAAAACTAATTGCTAAGTCAGGGATAGAGTACAAACTTTAAAAGTGTACAGACTACTTATCTCAGCTGGGACGGCAAAGCTCCAGTCTCAGAGTTGTAACAGTCAGTCGGATGAATGAACAGTCCTTTGGCTTGCAGGCTTGTAGTTGCACAAAGTCCACAGTATAAATCCAGCGTTGGCAGTGAAGGTCTTGAAAAGTCTTGAGAATGACTACTGCTGGAGTTTAGTAACACACAAGAGACACGATCCCAAAAGTCTGACTGGAAGCTGAGCACGTCCCTTTTATAAAGGCATATAAGAACAATCTAGAACTTTTATTGACATGCTAATTACTGTTCTAAAATTATCTCTCTTACACAACTAATCAACTTTCCAGAACATTCCAAACATGACTAATTGAATTCAAGGTTGTGAGGTCATAAGGGCAGTGACCTTGAGAATGTTCTAGACTAATTGAACTCAGGTCATGATGAGTGTGGGGTAAATGACCTACATAACAATTGTCTTTTGTGAGCAGCAGGTACTGTTTGTTTGGCTGTGCTGTTTAAAACCCCATAGCAGTCATGGTAGTAAGGCCATGAAAGTGAAAGACTTACACTTTTGCTCAAAACTTTCTTCAGTGAAAATTTCAACTATTCTCTTACCAAATCAAGAATAAAATTCAGGGGTCACCGTGTAGAGTTTGGTACTGGAGAAACAAATTACCTATTTTAATGTTATGGTAAACATTTACCGATATTTGGAATTCAAAATGGCTAACACCTCTGTGTTATCTCTATGGGGGAATACATTTTTTGATTTTCGAAAAACCAAAACAGTGAAATGTTTTCTTATGCCAAGAGCTTTAAAGTGAGCCCAAAGAAATGGTGTCTCAGAAATGAATTAGGTTTAGTTTTGTTCAAGAAAGAAAAGGGCCACCACCCATTTACATGAAGTACATTTAAGTAAATAGATTTACCTCTTAGTGTATGTCAGAAGCTTTGCCATTTTCCTCAAAGCTCAAGTGAACAGATAGTTGAGTTAGAAACTAGACAAACCAGTAGGCAAATCAGAAATTACAGTGTATTAATAACAAAGGCATACAGTGTTTTTATGGGATGCTTGTGTTTTTCTCAAGCGTCTATTTACAATTGGGTGTGAGCATGACTGTAGTCAATATATGCAATAATGACATTTTCATGAGTGTAGGATTTGTTGATGTGTACAAGAATTTATTTCTATAAATTTAGTTTCCTTGTACAGAAAGATTTTTTCAACAAAAGATGTTTCTGCTCATAATTTCAGTTTGTCATCAATTTTACCTCATAGACCATCTTTGTTGATTCACACTTCTTGTATTTGTTCTCACCTGTTCTCAACACAGACTGGTAACATAGGACAGTGTAACTACACGGCATCTAAGGCCGGTATAGAGGGAATGACAAGAACCATGGCCAAAGAACTTGCCGAGTAAGTAGTACTGCCACCCACCAAATCTGTGTTTGCATGACTCACTTGAAGCCACACAATCTGTGTATGGAGCAGTTACTGACAGCCTCACAGTCTGTGTGTGGAGCAGTTACTGGAAACCACAGCTCCTGAATAGAGTATTAATGATAAACTACTTTATAGAATTTCAAAAATTCTCCTTCAGGGAGTGTATAAATCAAATCCTTTTTAGCTTCTGCTCTTTCGTTATTTTTCATTATTGAATTTACCGACTAGAAAAAGTGTCATAAACAGTGGTGCTCCATGAACAGTGGTATCTCATTTCAGTTTCATTCACCGGCAGTTTCAGCACTTATATTATAAGAAACAGTATCACCTTGGTACTCTACTTCAACCCTTTTCATCGTCCTCCCTTTCAATGTGTACCCCCTTCAATGTGTACCAGGTATATGCGTAGCCATACTAATTACATCAATAGAAATGACGCCAAGTCTGATGATGAAAGAGTTCACTTTCAGGACAGTCATGATCAATGTATCTGTGTGATTGGCTGCATGAGTGGAAGTCTTTCGAGAACAAACTGCAAAGGCCCTGGGGGAAGGGGGTGAGAAAATCGGGTTTGTAGAGACCTTGACCTTGTAGCAGAATTCTTTATATTGCGTTCATGATGTGTGAAGAGCAGTAGACGGTCAGAAATGTTTTGTGAAGGCATCACATGCTCGCCATTGTTTTATTCTGCACAAGTTTAACCATCGGTTATTGTAGGAGTTAATATATAGTAGGTTACAATATTAAATTTGCCACCAACATGAATTCCTTGAATACTGTAATTTCTGCAATCCATTTCTTTATTTATCTATTTTTCCAGGCATGACATCCGATGCAATGCTGTCTTGCCAGGCTGGATAGAATCTCCGATGACTCAGGCCGTACCGGAAAAAGTTCTAACAAAGGTTTGTCGGTTCTGCTTCAAAAAAGACCAAAACCTTACAAAGCCTAACATAGGACATTAGTATAGAAATGATTTCAAGAGACTCTGACTCTGGATGACAGATAATTATATGTCCAAAATTCTTGACTAGTTTTTCATAAACTGTGCACGCATGAATAATGAAAATGGTTTAATTTTACCTCCAATGGTGTTATGGAAACTGTAAAACCACCAAACAAAAAGATTCAATAAACTTTTGCTCAAACTTTCCTCAAGGACTCTTTCAACCATTCTTTCTCAAAATCAAGGGATAAAAAGTAGGGGCGGTGGTCATCATGCAAATTTTACTACCAGAGAAGTGAATTACCAAAAACGTACTTGTATTTGAAATTGAAAACGGCCGCCATCCCTATAAGGAAATATGAATTTTTTTATTTTTAGATGAGCAGGATTGCAAAAACTTCCTTTACTGTACAAGTTGAAAAATGAGTCAAGTAAATCAACATACCAACAAAGTATTGTAACAATTTCATTAGAGTCTGAATATCTGTTTCATGTAACATTCCATCTCATGAAACCACACCACAATCTGCAGTACAAGTGGTAACCAGACCAAATTTGTCCAAAGTTCCGTCAACACTTGCCTACATCACACATGCTAATATGCCTGTCATCTTTTGCCATTTATTTTGACAGCACCTTGGCATGATACCGGCAGGAAGATTAGGCCAGCCGGAAGATATTGCAGACGCATGTTTGTTCTTAGCTTCACGGAAGAGTAGTTATATTACGGGTACTAGTATTGAAGTTACAGGTAAGGCTGTCCCTGTGATATGTGAATACTAGATACAGAATTATGAAAATGGAATGATGGGTAATTTTTCCATACATGTGCTTTGATATTAGTTTTACATGTAATCAGGGAGGGGTTGTCCTGTCTGCAACTGTGTGATTTTCTTGTCGATAAACGTAGCCTCTTCCCAGAAATTGGCGATGAATTTCAAGCAAATGTAGCACTGGATGCATGTTTATAATTAACCAGTTTTTTTAGCTTTCAATCACTGCAAGACTTTGCCATACAAACTTTGGTTTCCTTCCTTTGTTTATATGAAGCTGCTTTGGCCGCGGTCACCAGTTTTGGAACAGCCACCATTTTGAAATTTTGGATATGCATATTGGATGCTGGGATATGTGTGCATAGCAACAGATCAGTTGTATGGGTCCCATGTGTGCAGGTTACAGATGGGATGACCCCCCTCCCTTTGATGTGTCTGCAAGCAGCTAAGTTTATGTACATCTACAATGTTTAAAGGCCTTGAACTTTTCCTCGTCCTCCCATAAGTACGGATAGCAAAGCCAATTCTTGCAATCAGTCAGCACCCGTCAATTTTTCTTTTTTATGTATCATCTATGTGCATTTATAGCTGTGTGTTTGTTTGTTTGTTTTTTCAGGTGGGCTTTTCATGTGACAGGACATTGCAGAATCACTGGTGCAAATTTCTCAGACATCTGTTCCCAAAACAACTGATTGTTCACAGAACTCGGCAGAGTACAGAATGATTTGTATGACTTCTAAGGACTATATATACCCGCTGACATCTTTTAATGTTACACATGTCAACGCACAAGGGTTTCTAAATAAGAAGACAACTTTGTGAAATTATAGTATTTTATTTCATAGAAAATTGAAATTGGTTGAACTTGATTCAGTCGTGATATAGCTGACATGTGATGTTGCAAGGGGAAGGTGCCATGAAAGAAGTCAGAGAAACCATTATCACTGTGTGATGTTTGTCGTGGTAGGAAGCAAAAATCAAAGATGGTGGACACCTAACCACTCGTTGTTATGGGAATGAATCTTATCAAAGATGGCCGACAGATTTTGTTGTCATGGAAATGAATCAAAGATGGTTGAAGCCAGTAAAGGATGCTATGTGTCTGACGTACTATGCAGTATCTGTGACAAAGGAACATTAAGACAACTCAGCAATATATATAGGACCTTTATTTCACCAAACACTTTAACCCTTTGAACCCGGCTCGGACATAAATGTCCGATAACGTCATAGAGTACCAGGGGGTCAGGGTGCAAAACTTTAACCAAGGGACCGTTGTGAATCAGTAAACTTAACTTATTTTTCTTCAACTAGCAAAAGAGTTTTGCATCTGTTATCTAACTTAATTCACTGTAAAAATATTCAAAAACATGTGTGCAAGAATAGGAGAATATTCTTGTCAACACAATTCTATGATTTGTATAGTTCTTTTGTGTGCCACATAACATACACAGGAAACACCAGAGGTCAGATTGTTTGTTTTTAATGTACATACCTTGAAATATTGTATTTTGTTGACAGTGAGGTCAATAAACTTATTTGTTAATAGAAAATGGAAGAGATTTAGCAACATTTCTCTACTTTTTGTCAGAGTTGCCATGATTCACAAATATGAGAAAGCAAAGTATATACAACCTATGCCTTGTCCTAGGAGTGAGAGACTTATCGCTATGATAGGATGATTTTAAACCACCCAACCACATTGGGCCAAAGTATAGTGAATGTTTCAAGTTACAAACACCCCTCTGCAAATATCAGCACTATATCCCTTAATGTATTGAGAGAAGCATTGCTGGAAATATTGTGAAAAATTTGAGCAAAAGTTTCTAACTGTCATCAAGGAGGTGTGTGCTTGCTTGAAAGTAATTCAGCTTTATTTTGGAAGACCTGTATTAGGCCATAGATTCTCGAGAAAAACGAGGGTCTATGATTAGGCCATACTGTTCAAAAAAAAAATTAAGTGAAGATGCAAATTTTGTCATACTTTCATCAAGGAATTTAAATCACAAATAACAAACGTTATCCTAAGTAAAGACCGTAATCGTTGTTATTGATGACAAATGAATTCTAGACCATTCACTTTTAAACAATAACTTTGCTGACTGTACACCTATGGCTGTGTTGGTAAGTTAAAAACTGGACTTTTCATCACGCTCAGGGGATTAGAACAAGATACTACTGTAGATACACAAAACCAAACCACCAAAATATTACCCAAAAGTCACACCTAGAAATGGACAGTATTTCATATCAACCAGAGACGGTTTCGAGTTCCTGCCCCTTTTATGTCACAAATCACTTCAAATACCCTCACCATATCCGTGACATTTTCAACCCCACCTCCCTTTCTTGGTGTTTGTGAATGCAGCCCAGTGCACTCATTTCAAAGGGCTTTCAAAAGTTCTCTGTTTATTCATACTGTTTTATTACAAATGCAATAAATTTGAATGGCGAACATATTTCCTTGCAAGTCGTACCACGGATAATCCACACTATACTGATGTCTTCACTGCCTCGAGTCTCTTTTCTCTGGCCCTAAAGTGTCCTCGCAGGCTGTCAAATTAGAGTCCAGTATCGCGTCTTTTTCGGAGTGTCCATTGTGGTACTATGTAGGACGCCCTCAACAGGGAAATATTTCAGTACGTTTGTTTGCGTCCCTGTTCAAAGGACTCTACTGCTTGTTGACAATGTTGGCGCTGTTTCGAGTAACATAGACAAAATGGCTCCTGAACTCTGGTAGTGGTAGTGTACAGAACGTAGATCAGAGCCACGGTTCCTTGACGTTCCAGCTTTTGGAATCAGGCAAGATGGTAAACGCTTAGCATGTACACTGATAGGGTAAGGCGATAATTTTCTAGGGAGAGCTACACCTTGGTTTAGTTACGGCAACTGGGCTCAAAACCTACCCATCCCACGGGCCCACTGTCTGTGGTAGTCCATGGTCACTCACAGCATTGTAGATCCATGGTGGTCACAGTTTCCTGTGGTTAGGTGCATGGCGAAGGCCAGTGTAACGCAGAAAAAACTTTTCCCTGGGTTACAGGAGCCTTTAATAGTCATGTACCCAAGCACAAGCAACTGTGGCCCATGGATTATTGTATAATACAGCCCCTGGAATCACAAATCTCAATAACCATAAGAAACTTAAAAGATGGTAGCTGCATACTGTCACCCTGACCAAATAACTCGTTAGCATAGCAGCTCATAAAAGTAACAAGTTACTAAACAGTAAATGTATGAAGGAAAATACGCACACTTATCCGAATAGTGCTGTTCACCAATGACGTCATTATTCTCTCAAAGTATTTGTCTGTAAATTCAGATCCCATTTTTGGAAATTAATAATGCACGAAGTGCGAAAATGCAACTTAATAGGTGACTGCTAATGTTACAACGAACGCTATAAATAATCTGTGATTGTAACTTCATAGTGCAAGTAATAAAGTAGAACATTAGACACCCTGAGTACGTTTGAAGAGTGGGCCAGGCTACTCCAGGTACAAAAAAGTGTAGATTATTTTTATCTCAGAGCACTTTTTGTTATTTTCCAGAATATGAAAAGGAGGGAGGAGAAGCTAGTCAGATACATGAACGAGGGCAATCTACCGAAGCTGAAATCTCTTCTGAAGAAACATCGCAACATTGATGTCAACATTATCAAAAACAGCCAAGGACGAACACCACTTCATACTGCGTGCCTTTCAAGCGACGATGCAATCGTCAGGTGTTTGTTGAAACATGGAGCAGATGCCACTGTGCAAGACTTCCATGGTGACACTGCCTTACACCTGAGTTTATCTAATGCACTCAGTGGCAACAAATTCGGTAAGAGTGTTTCCCTGACTTGATATTTGCAGAGACATAAAGGAATCCTATAGAGGCATGTAGATCGCTTTATTTTGGCATTTCAGTCTGGCACACTCACGTTGTACGTTTGCTGCGGTTCCATAGCCCTACCACTCCCTGGCTGGTTGCTGTTGTTCAGTCACTCTCCCACACAACCAGCCAGGGAGTGGCAGGGCTACGGAACCGCCGCAAGTTGTATGTAAGGGACAAGGGATGTTACTTGGACAACGCGGACAACACAAACATTCACCAAATAAGCACAGAGACTTCTTTGAGACCACTGCTATGTGTAGATGTGTTTACCTTTATGTTCACAGTATGGCTGACTTAGTCAATTATTTAATCTGGCCAACTGAAACAAACAGCTTCACTTTTGGTGAATACAACTGACCAGGTCAGAGTGAGTGTACAATATACTGGGACACGCATTGTATCAGCATGTGTGGATACAAAACCTTACTGTTATAAGAACTGCATTATCAAAAAAGTCCTTATCGGGAGTCAAGCAGAGTAACTTTGAAGTATGCGACTTGGAAGTGAAAGACTTGAACTTTTGCTCCAACTTTCCTAATTGAAACTTTCAGCCATTCTCTTACCAAATGGCAAATTAAGATTGAAAATCAGGGATGACCGCGCAAAGTGTGGAATTAGAAACAAATTACTTAATATTTACTAATATTTGAATTCAAAATTGCCGTCTTCCCTGTGTTAAATCTAAAGGAAAAAAATAGAATTTTAGGTTTTAAAAAAAACTATTACGTTGAACACTTTTTCTTACTCCAAGAGCTTTAAAATGAACCCCCAAAAGCAATTGTCCAGTAAAGTATTGATAATTTTTAAGTGTCAGAATGTCTATGCCCAAGGCGCATTCTACCTTGAAGTCAAAACTTGTTCTATACTCGGTCTGGATGGAAACTGCACGGTTTGGTAAACAGGACAACACAACTGACAATCTATGTCCAGTGAGCATCAATAACAATTACTCCGTGTGATTAAATTTTTACTTCATTTATTCACAGCTTACTTTGATATTGCTGTTCTACTGATGCGGTCATTCCCAGAGTGCCTGAAGATCAAGAATAAGAAAGGTGTGAGCTCAAAACGGCTGCTGAAGAAAGTCAAAGAGAAATTAAGAAATTGGGAGGAAGAAGAGGTAAGTATACTTCCACTCAATTATCAGTGTATCTTCTATGGAACAGGAAGTGATGTTACCCACAATTCTCCTTGATTTGTACACACACTTAAATCCCTAATTGAACTGAAGCAAATTTCTCAGTATACTGAAAAGCTTGGGCCATATTTCCAAATTTTGACAGCGTTGTATTGATGATCATGTCTTTCTTATTTCCCACTTTGAATAATTGGAAGATAAAGCACATTCCATGGAGGAGATAGCAATTCTGTAATTTTGCCGACAGATAATTTTGACTGCCATACTCAATACTTTCAAGGGAATGAACTTTCAGGAAACAGTGTCTGAGTGCAAAAATCAAGCAGCATTATGAGTAACGTCACTTACTGTGTATGACTAGCAAGATGCAGCATCATTCACGTCTGGTGTGTTGAAATGATTTAGTCTGTTCACCCCCAATCCCCTGTGAGCAGCTCCACAATCATGATGAAAACAATAGGTTTGGGTCAAACCATGGTAGCGAAAGGGCTACGAATATTAAGCTGGACAATGAATGGTTGTATGGGACTTTATGTGATAGTCAGTTATCATTGTCATCTTCGAAAGAGGTGATGAGGCGTAAATGCCAGGGTTTTGAAACTCTTGATCTATATATTGTAAGTTTGAGAGATTTTGACACACATATACATTATATGCATACACATGTATAAACATATACAATATGGCACACACTGTTCCTGCATTCTAATTGGACACTCTCCATCTAATGATTTCGTCCATACTGTGGCACGTAATTTACAGAAAGAAAGAGCAAGACAGAATGAGAAAGAAAGCGAAGAAAGAGAAGCAGAGATGAGATGGAATGAAAGACTGGCAGAGGAATGGGCGGATGATGTTGGGTCGTCATGGTACCACCATGAATGGGATACATGCAATGGTGAGTTATCTTAGCAAGGCTGCATTATTGACATGTTTTATGCTGGAAATTAATTTTTGAAGTTTCTTTAAATCTTTCACTTTTTAGCTCCCATTTTGCCATATACACAACCTTAAAAGCTTATATGGAAAGAAAGTGTGTCTGTATGTATGTATGTATGTATGTATGTATGTATGTATGTCTATCAGTCCATCATGTCTGTTCACAACAGAAACTCCATAATTCTTGTATGCATCACCTCATTTACATGCATTAACATTACACAAAGTGGTTACATACTGTAAAAGCATTATTTTCAAGGGGAAATTAAATTTCTCTGTTTTAATAATGGAAACTTGATTTATGAGTAAAATAATAATTATATTTTCATTCAACATTTTTTTCCGTCAGATTTCAGTGGAATGATATCATTGATCAGTTTGTGTGACAATAGCAAAACACAAATCCTTGGGAACACAGTAATCAGTGCTAGTACAGTACTGAAGAATTACCCGCACCAAGTGAAAGAAATAAGTTATAAGAATGTGAGCACATACATGCAAGGGTTGCACTTTTCTTGATTCTGTTACTCGTCTATGGTCTTAGATCTAACTTCTTGATATCTTATGTCACCCTAGAAAGTGCTTCACAGTATGAAACCTATGACGAGTGGGCTGAACGAGTCAGTGGGGAGTACCATCGCAAGCACCACAAGAGGAAACACGGCGGTGATGACGATGACAAAGTTAAAGCTAAAAGACACCGGGAACAACAACAGAGGGCGTTCCAACGTCAGCTTGAAAAGGAACACGAGGAATACAAACAGAGAAGTTCCAGGAGAATTCAAGAGCAACGCGCACAGAAGAAGAAAAATTACCTCAGGAAATGTGAGACCTTCTTCAGCGGGAATGACGCAGAACTGTACCAATACAGAGATGTGCCCTGGCCAGGGGGTCGAGACGACGTCCAAGAAATGATCAACATCCTCCTGTCAGATGTTGATAAATCCGATGAGAAATTGTACAAGAAGTTCATCCGATCCCAGCAGATTCTTTGGCATCCTGACAAGTTCATTCAGAGAGTGGGTGGAAATTTGCGTGAAACTGACCGGGAGAAGATTCTTGATAAAGTGACGGAGTTGTCGCAGGCTCTGAACAATCTTAATGAAAAAAGTTGATGTGTTCATCTTATAGACATTTGTGTCCTGCAGTAAATTAATGTTTGATATTTGCAAGATGTGCAATTAAAGGGCAATGCAAAAGACATTGATATTGCTGTGAACTTCATGTAATATATTGCCTTTTAATAAATTATTTTTTTCAATGGAGTGTAATGGTAGTGTAAAGGTACTTAAGGTACTGAAGGTACTTAGCATGGAAAAAACTATACATCCATAGTGAACGCTTATTGAACGTCTTTGCTCTAAAACTATTAATAAAACACAGCCCGGACTATTTCCATCGACTTGTGCCTTTCCCAACCCCACAATGACTCATTATTATTAAATTAATATTTTCAATGTGTGCCAGATTAGATCACAAGCAGAAGTCATGATGTTTTGTCAGGTGAAACATTTAAATTCTAACTTTTCAAATCAGAGAGAGAGACAAGGTGAAATGCTGTCACAATGCTATAGACTCTGGCAGTCAGGTTAAGCTCTTAGAACCTGCTGATGAAGATTGATGGTGATGTCAAAGGATTTCCGGTGCAACTGATTTTGTGAGGTTGCTCAATTTACAACTGAATGAGAGAAGTAGAATCTGAAGCGAATTAAGTGACAATTTCTCCCAATTTACCCAAAATGCTTGCATGTGAAGGTCACAATTATTGGTAGGGAACAACTGAAATCGCTGTGATTACATGTCCACAGTAGAGAAAGGTATACCAACAGACAACAGCATTTCATGGTGACAATCCCAGTCATTTGATTCAGACGTATAGATGCAATGGAACCCAACACTTCATATGAAGTATATTGTACTCTGTGACTAGCAAATGGTCACTGGCAGTGGTGCTTTCCTTCTCATGGTGTCCTGTTTTTATCAGTTCTGTGGCAGGTTTTAATTTCACATTTTGTATCCAGAGCTTTTGGAGGATTGAGTGAAAATTCACGTGATAGGAGTGGACCATTGATATCCTGGGGGGGCTTGGAAGATTTGGGGGGAAAAAAAGATGCCAGGTGGAGTTGCTCGAAAAAAAAAATCTGGCTTTAAGTGGCTGATGGAAAAACAATTATGGACCATTGCAACTCGGAAAAAAAAAATCTTGGCAATTGTTCGATGCACACTGCAGCATCAATAAAAATCAAGCAGTAGCTCTGGAGTTTTATAAAGCATAAACCATTTCAAGCTTGAGGAACAATAACTTAGAATTTATTAAACGAGGAACTGAAATAAATACACAAACAAAAACACTGAAAAATTGTCAAAAGTTACAGCTACTATCACTGTAGCTTTCAGCAACTGAAAACAAGAACTCGTCTGAAGTGGTCTCATTGAGGAAGATTTTCAGATTATGATCCTTATTAAGCAGGTTGTAATTCAACAGAATTTGTATGCAAATAATAATAACCTGGTGTATCAATAAACATATAAACTCTGAAATACTTCTGTTTGTCTTTCATAATTTATTTCACAAGATTCAATTTCATGTTACTTTTGATACTTCAGTTATAATAAACTTGACAGTAAATTGCCCTCAAAAGTGCCACCACAGGCCACCAATTGAAGATGAATAATTAGAAAAGCTTCAGCTTCATGAGGGGGGACACCCCCCTCATGACCTCCCCCCGCGTGCGCTTGCGCGCACACTTGCTCCGCTTCGCTCCGCACAAGGCTGTACCCTCCTGTTCTTTCACTTGTACCCTTCTATTCTGATGTAGGATACCATCATCTCTTCTGATGACACCAGTGATGTTCTCAGAAAAGTTTTCACTGTAAGTTTGTTAATGCTTAATGTAGAACTCAGTAATCAGGTTGTTTGATTTGTATTTTCAGTGTGTTACCCATGGTATAAATAAGATCTATAAACTGATATTTGTGTAAAGTGAATCAAAAATGTACATGTATTTACATATCTTTATTTAGTTTCTTGAATATAGTCTGTGTGCGATAGAACAGCATCTTGTTACTGGGTGTGAAAAACCAAGCAAACAAACATTGCACCGAAATTTGGTAAAAAAAAAATATATCTCGAAGAAGGAAAGTGAAAAAAAAAGTTGCCAGCATTTGCCCTGTAGAAAAAAAATAATTCATGGTGAAGCAGGTGGGAAAAAAAATAATGGCTCTCCACCAATCTTCCAAGCCCCCCCCCCCCAGGATATCAAATGGTCCACCCCTTATGAACAAAAAGAATTATCAATCATTAATTAATATTATCACATAGAGTACAAAACGCTAACATGGTTTTTGGTTTGTGACTTTTTTTAGCAAGTACTGAGCCATTAATGCCATATGATAAAAGTGTTGAAATAGTTTTTGTGCCAGCCAAATGATCGTGACGAAGCAGCAGATCGCGTTGGAGCGCCGGTTGGAGCAAGATGATATGCTGAGAGACATGCTGCTACCGGGTGCTAGAGGGCGCTGTTTCGGTTGACCATCAGTTGACCTTTGTTGACTCTCCAAAGCTTGCTCAACACGCTCAGCGCATGGCGACGAACTCTCCCGACCCTCCAGAGGATGTGCCCCAAGGAGTCTACGATTTTTTAAAGATACACAATGAATTGGAATTCATTTCTGAAAATAAAAAGGTAAGATAGAAATTCCATGACCTTCAAATCAGTCTAATTTGGCGTCCACTATCGTGTTGACGCTCAGGGGCCGGTGATAACCTTGTGGAATGGGTTCTCAGCCGCACTTGCTCACCCGGAAGTAATGACAAAATGATGTGAATATGAATAAACTGTTGATCGTGACAAATATGTATTGGTAGTATATTGTACCGACGACTGCTGGTATATTAGTTCAACACGCAGTCTTTGCTGTTTATCACGAAAAAGTAAAATCATATCTTCAGATGTTTGGGATAGGCAGTACTGAAATTATTTTGTTGAGCAATTGATATTGATAAATTATAGGGGCACCCTTCTAAGTTTAAGGGAGTGCATCATATCCGACCTGGCAAAGATTTAGGGTAAGGGTTATGGTTAACACAAATCTATTATATCTTATGATCTACCATAGGGAGAAGGTTAAAGTGGGAAGGGGGCTTGAGGAAATATTTCCTTTCCGGCAATGATAAAGTTGAAAAGATCTGTTAATACTGTCATCTTCACTTGGCATAGCTGTGGGTCCATAGCTGTGGTGTTTTCAGACGGGATTCCTGCCTTTTACGGGCTGGTTTTGACTTTTACGATTTTAACCTGTGGTGGCGGGGTTAAAATTGTAAAAGTCAAAACCAGCCCATAAAAGGCAAGAATCCTGTCTGAAAACACCACAGCTATGGACCCACAGCTACACTTGGCAATCAGGATGAACCAAAGCACTGGGTTCATGCAGATACCGTATAATAATACTTTGCCACCATTTCTCTGACAGATAAAATGCACCCTGACGGGGCATGAGATGCCATGTAAATTGAACGTACTACAGACTCACACTCAGGGCAAGAAATACAAGAAACTGAAGAAACAGAGTGACTTTGACTATGAAAAGTACAAACCACACATCGTGCCAAGCAACAAGAAAGGACATGTGTAAGTATATTACCGTAATCCCTCTTTTTACCAACTTAAATTTTATTGACTTTTATCTCTGTGACTTTAATTGTGCCAGTGAGATCTCCAAAAATATCATTAAATTCAAGTTCAAAACAATTGATAATGATAGGTTTGTTAAATTTTGAGTTTTCAAAAATTAAACATCCAATGATGACTTATCAAATCAGTTAATCATGGTCGAGAGAGACAGTGAGTTAATAAAGTATATTAGTATCTGTGTCAGATAGAAGGATGTAGACTGCAAGTGCATCAGAATTTGTCAAGCATTCAACTAAATATGCTAAACCAGGCTATCGAAAACAAACTTTCCACAAGGAATAAAGCAAAATATTGTTTCTCAGCATGGTCAGATAGTAGTGAAATTATGCATCTTTAACCCTTTCACCACCATGGTTTCTTCCAAATCCATTGTTTTCTATGGTAAAGTTGGACCTGTACACAGGGAACTGGGGGTGAAAGGGTTAAAAATGAATTGTTGTTCAGAGCATAGACCCTCGCGAAAAGCAAGGGTCTATGTTCAGAGTAATAATATTTAAGAGATGGAAATTAAGAAACATTAGCAGAAATATATACTCTTATCTTTTAATTAATGTAATGTTGGGGTTAGGCATTCAGAGATTGTATGGTGCCCCAAGGGAGTTGTAACCTCATTATTTACTACTGTCTCAGGTTTAGGGAACCCTAAATAGGCTTGTTTGTCTGTTTGCTTGAAAAGTATTTTGAAACTAGTGCCATATCATATAGAAAATTAGACTATCACTTACAATTGGAAAATTAAGGTACTTCGCATAATTTGATATCTTTAATCCTAGCTTTAAATACCAGTGTATTACGATTTTATAGACCTATTAATACATATACATCATGGTAGTTGACCAAACAAAACCCAAAGATTCTTACTGACAATTCACTAGATACAATTCCGTGGACAGAATAACCTTGCATATTCGTTAATTAAAGGACCCAATTGTCATAACTTTCATTGATTTTCAATATTTTTGTTTCGTGTGTCAGTTGTTTTTTTATTCTACTCCCAAGCAATTGCAGCGCATTAAAACGCAGGGCATTGGCTTGTCAACACAGCAGCTATGCATGTATAAGGCACTGTTATTGTTTACATTTGAATTCTAGTCTAGACCAGAATTGACTTGTCAACAATAACAATGCAGTTTGCACATGTACAGGCTGAGTTGACAAGCTGAATACTGTGTATCTCAACATGCTATGGAGAGTAGAACAAGAAACTTTATAGTTGACATTAAAAACACAAAAAAGTGAAATGATCATCAAAAATTGCAGCTACTGGCCCTAGTAAAGTGTGTATATGAGCAAATTTGATATTACCTATGTATGGTGAGTGACAACACAGAATGTTCTTACAAAATTACATTCCACTTTTGTTCATTTACCTCTGAAAACATCACAATTGTAGTCCTAAACTGTAAAACATTTTTCCAGGAATCAGCTGTTTTGTCTGTTGACACTTCGACACATCAACAAGGAGCCTGCACATGTTGAAAAACACGCCAATGGCCGAAGATACAAGAAAGCCCTGGCAAGATGTAAGTTTCAGTGTTGTCATGCAAAATTTGCCTTATCAAGGACGCTGTCGCTGTTTCCAAGGATGTCTACAGCAGACAAGTTTCAAAGTAATGTAACATTTTTGAACAAAACCGTGAGAGAGGTAGATTTTAGGTTCTGATGTTGCAAGGACTGTTATACTCGTCTCATATGTTCAGAACTCATCTGGGGTACATGTGTCATATGTTGTAAGTCTTACAAGTTTGTTGCATTTCTAAGAAGATGAGAGATGTGTGTCCAGTACAAAGTCAAATTCAAGACCGTCATTTTGTACAAATGAAAAGTTGGCTATAAAATGCCGTATGAATGTTACCTCAAAAGTGAAAGACTTAATTGCTCAGACTTTGTTCAATGAAGCTGTTGGCCATTCTCTTACCAAATCAAAAATAAAAAACAGAGGTCTCTGAACAAGATTTTGTACTAAAGAGACAATTACCTGAGATTTCCCAATATTTGAAATTCAAAATGGCCACCATCCCTGTGTTAATTGTGTGTGGAAAAACAAAATTTTCGATTTTTGAAAAACTAAGACACCAAGAGCTTTAAAGTGAGCCCCCTCCAGTGATAGAAAAGAACTGTAACAGGGCTTGACAATTTTTTTTCCAGTCACTTGTCCATCGGACAAGTGGATTTTCAATTTCACTTGTCCTCTCAAAAATTTTACTTGTCCTCCATTTGTAATAATCAAGACCAAAATACTTGCGACGAATTCTGTAGCGGCTTTCAGGGCTTTCTTATCTTGGTAATTTTCCCCGATGTTACCGCCGATTTTTTTCAAAAGTTTACATTGAAGTAGGCCTGCGTACGGTCTGTGTGTTTCCGGCGTCATACGGTCTCCACCACAAGAGGCCGTATAACGCCGGGAACACACAGACCTGTACGCAGGGCTAACATTGAATTTGAAGGTACATTTCATACATCGGCTTCCCGTGTTTGGCAAGCATAAATGCCATCGTAAAAAGATTGGTCAGTTTCTATCGCTGGTCGTCGTCATTCGGTTCACGCATTGCGAGTGCATGCGATCGGATTGTTGGCAAGTGAAACCGTACTATCGGGCTCAGCGGGACCCACAAAATTTCCACAATCATTGTCCCCATCACTATCTCATCTGCGATGCGCCAAACAGTCCAAATGCGGTTGACTAAACTCGTGAGACCTTATCGATTCAACGCAAAACATGTCGTATCTGTCAAGAAAAGCATTTCGCTTGGTTTGGTCATGGAGGTAGTCTCTTCCTACCTCCATGCTTTGGCAATGGTGGGGTATTTGAGACACGACGTACTGAACATTTTGGAACCGTCATATTTCAACCAAGGCCACTGTGCTTTCCAAATTCCATTTCGGGAGATAACATCTACGGCGTTTTTCCTCATCATAACGCTTATGTTTAGATCTTTTGTCAGAAACCTCGATCATCACATCGAGTCGTCGATTCTCAGACGATCCCACTCACGCTGGCCCTCGTGGCGCCGTCGTAAATCATCACAATGTCGTTTCTCAGAGTTACATAATGCCCATCGTCGTAAACTACGTGCCTCTTTACGGCAACAACTTTGCTTGATTTTTGCGTAGGTCTGCGGAGCGGAAATTATGCTCTGGCTCGCGAAAATGCACAATGCCTTGTTTGCATTAGTGGAAATATTACCGTAAAATACTCATATTTACAGCGATCACTCCACAAACTATCTGCCAACAATGTTCGTCTACCTCGCGAGGCCGCATAAATGATTTTGAAGTACTGCACGGTCGATTGCCTACTATGGCATTGGGTTTTGCAATTTTTTTACCTAATTTGTTGGGGCGGAGCAGACAGCATACAACAAAGAAATGCTGTTTACGCCAAATTTTAAGCAACTTTTTAATTGGACGATGAAACAATTTCATGTCGATCATCGAAAAATTGCAACATTGTGTGAGTCGGCAAATGAATCGCAGAAAAACGTCACAATTGTATCTAAAAAAGTCAGTGATTGACATTTATTTTGTATGAACGACAACGCAAATCGGGCGACACGTTCACAAATCGCAACTTAGGTTCGCGTTGATTGCGCCAGAAGTTGTATAAACAACTTGTCCGGCGGGCGACCAGATTTTATTTTTGACTTGCCCGAACGTAAATTTCACTTGTCCCGGGCGTCGGGCGATAGGAATTGTCAAGCCCTGTGTAAAAGTTTGAGAGTCAAAATATCTGTCTCCGAGGCACGTTCTACCTTAATCAGTGTAATTTACTACATAGTTAAACAACACTGCATTATCCTCAATCCAAGTTCTTGTACTAGTTCTCATAGTTGATTTTTTTCTTCTCAACAGATGAAGAATGCCAAAGAACAGGAGAGACTTTCAGACCGAAAAAACACAACAAAAAGAGGCAGACCTCTGATGATGAATCTGACCCCGGTAGAAGAGGAGAACAGGGTAAGCACAAGGAATCAAGGGATAGATCAGACTCTGAGGGAAGTGGTGCAGACACTTTTTCAGACAGTCTCAGTGATCTCTATCCAGGTGAGCATTTCACAATGTATTTGGAAAACTATTTTGAAGATCCATAATTAAATGGGAAAATGGATTTTTTTCCTCAATGAATAAAAGTGAGCTTCCAGTTTGTGTAGGTCTGTCAGGCATGCAGTTCTTTGGTAGATTGCCAGAGTTCTCTCTCGGTTTTCTTTTCATTCTTCCACTCTAAACTTTTTTTGATGACAGCTGAATCTAAGGTAGAATGCACCTAGGGGACAGAATGTCGGACTCTCAAACTTTTACAATTCTTTTCTGATCTGATTTTCACTGGCTTAGTTTTTTGATGATCGAAAATTTTATTTTATTTTTCTCCATAAAGTTAACACAGGTATGGCGGCCAGTTTGAATTTCAACTATTGATAAATCTTGGGTAATTTGTTTCTCCTGTACAAAAATTTGCACGGTGACCCCCAATTTTTACTTTTTGATTTTGAAAGAGAATTGTTGAAATATTCCTCAAGGAAAGTGTGAGCAAAAGTTTTAAGTCTTTTACTTTCGAGGTAGGGACCGGAATTCATCTGTCAATGATAACAATAACATTGCATATTTTAAAATGCATTGTATGCACACATACTTGGTGGTGTGTAAAAATACTTCAGAAAGAAATGGAAGAAAAACGTATGTTTGCGATGACTAGAAGGTACCATGTCATAGTGGTTAGAGTACCAGACTCACAATCAAAGAATGGTGAGTTTGAGAACCGGTAAGCCCAGAGTAACAGACTCTCTATCCAAGTATTGTAATGGATTCACTGTAAGAGGATGGTGAGTTTGAGTAAACTTTGAGAACCAGTAAGTCTGGAGTAACAGACTCACTACTTTAGGATGGTGAGTTCTAGACCCTGATATGTCTAGAGTGACGGATTCGCTATGGGAGGATTGTGACTTTGAGACCCAGTAAGTCCAAGGTTATGGAGTCAGTGTCGGAGGATAGTGAGCTTGAGACTCTAGCACGGTGTTGTGCCCCCTGAGCAAGGCACTTTACTCCTCAGTGCTTAATTTGGTAGTGGGTGGTGAGTACCTGATCTTGTAAATGAAGCACCCGTTTCATGATGGAGTAATAACAATATTTAAAAAAAAATAAGGAAAAATATTATCAAGAGTTACAGCTAATTTGCTTGTAAATTTGTTTCCAGCCGATTACTTTGAAAATGGAGACGATGAAGAGGCAAAGAATGATGGAGAGCAAGAGGGTGACTCTGATTTTGATCCTAATGACGTGGATGTTGATGCTGAAAATAAACCAACAGCGGCAGCAACAGACAGTGATAAGAAGAGGAGGAAAAAGGTGAGAAATTTTTGTAATTTTCGAGAATCTTCAAAATGTTTTCTGCTTTAAGATGTAGTGATGGGGAATCACATTTGAGGGTGAAGTCTGGTGTAGATAAACTTCAAAAAATAGATACTTAAAAGCTGATGTTGTGACTTTGATCTGCTTTAGTACAAGCTGTTGTAAAATTCAAAATGGCTGAGTATGTCTGAATATATACATTATAGCCAATTCATAGGGCTATGTGCCCGAGTAGGTGACCGTGTGCCTGATATGAGGAGGGCAAATGGTGTCCCGCCTCAAGGGTATATTGTCCCTTGTTTGGGCTATGATTAAAAAAAAGTAATATCAGCCAAGTTGCGAATCTAGTTTCTATATTTGACAAGTGGGTAAACCAAAAAGCAAGCTGTTACAATAATCCAGTCTGGATGTTACGAAAGCATGGACTAATTTTTCAGTGGAACTCTGATCAAGAAGTTTGTATATTTTACCAATTCTCCAAAGAGCAAATGTTTTCCAATGCTGAGCTTGAACTTGCATTATTTCACAATTAATTTAGCGGTGTCATCAGACATCTTTGATATCTGACAAAATACCAATGACATGCGTAGGTGTTTGTTACCTGCGCATAAACGCTAAAATGTGATTGGTCCAGAAAAACCTGGTTCGTTACACTGTGTAACAGTTGCACCTATGGTTTTTCCCAACAGCAACAACAGAATTCCTCCAGCGTCAGGCCAAAAAAGTTCAAGAGAGAAACACAACTTGACACAAGTGATCCAAAACCAAAAACATTCAAAGGTAAAAAGAAGAAGAAAAAGAAAAACAAACAGTGAACTTGAAAACTTCCTGCATGCAGTTACATTGTCCTCTCATTGGAGACAGCGCCCTCTATCAGTGAAATGGAATCCACAAGTTTTCTGGACAACAACTGAACTATTGAAATTTAATTTATATGTGCAGAAACATACATGTATACCTGTTGCTGACAGATGGCTACTTTTAATAAGTCAAAACAAATTTTTGATCACGTACACAATGGGTTTTATGCAATAACCTTAAACCCATAGCAATGGAAATGCATAGTTACGTATTAAAAGCATCAATAAAAACTGCTGCTCTCCATTTTGTTTGAATATTCCATTTGTACAGGAGAAAAAATCTTGCATGGTGTCACAAATTGTTATTACAGCTCCTGCTTTGAACAATACAACTATAGTACTTCTTGTCGGGTGGCCAGAAAGCTTGTGTAAATCCACCACTTGTTTTTACCTCTTGGCTCTTAACAATAAGGAATTCATTATCTTCGCAGAATTGCACAAGCTGAAATTCTAAATACAAACAACAACTTTATAGTTTAAGACACTCAATAATGTGTTTCCCAAAATAGTTTCTCTGACTGACCATTCTGTGAATGTTCCACAAAAATGACAAATATTACTGACTATTACTACAATGACATTCTTGTACATGTTTTACATTGAAGTCTACAGAACTTGCTGACACTGCATGGCCCAATAGACTGTCCACTGCCGTGATTTTAATTTATAAAACACCAACTGTCATTTTAGATAGTTCTCTCTGATGAAAATCTCTCTTTGTGTCTTGTTACTGTAGCCAACTCATGTCCTCGATGCGAATAAAAAGTTGCACGCAACAGACAATGTGTAGTGAGTGTCTTGTAAGAACTTGTACTTTCCTTCCCAAGGAACTCATCACGAATATTGGTCATTGATTTCCAATCAATTATTTGAATGACCTTCAACACTGTAAAGAGAGCTGGCTTTGAGTAAAACTGGCAATTGTTCTAAATGTGGAATCCAATCTTTTAGAGTTGATCATAAATCATTTTTCTTCACAATTGCCTGGTAGGATGAAAAGTGTACCTTGTCTCATTGATGAACTGTAAAAGTCTAACTTGCGGTACTTTTTCACAACTTTTTTCAGGCCTCTCTGTTCAATGCCTCCCATCACTGAAAATGGGGGATACAAACCTACAGAGTTAAAATTTCTCCGAGTCTTTGCAGCCATGACGATTTTTGAAGACCATCCCTCCCAGGGGCTAGTGGTCTGTCCAAAAGAACGATAATGACAATTTCTTGAATCAACGATTACGATAGTATGCTGACAAAACAAAGGACCACTCTAGCAAAATACAAATCTTGGTCTGGAGTCAATGTCAATATTGGTTGAGTCCACAGTCACAATAAAGTATATTACTTTCTCTTGACAGATAACGCCCTGGAAGAAACAACCACCTTTCCCCTTCCACGTTAGGCAGTTTGTTTGGTATTAAATTAAAGGACTTGATTAAATTGAGAAAAGAAATCCCCTTCCTTAGTTACTTCATAATGTTCACTTACTCTTCTGGTCTCTTCTAACTGGCAATACTGCGTGACAGTCGCCAGCACCCAACCAACTTCATACTACACCAGGGTGTGAACCGTAAAAATACTTTCTCAGGTGTATAGCATTTTCATACAACCCCTCTTACAGTGAATTTGAGACCGCTAAGGTTTCAAAAGAATAAAATTGAGCAGAAGTCACATTTAGGACAGTGTACAAAAACGTGCATTGAGGTTGTACGTGCATCAATATTGAAATCCTTGTGATAATCTTTTGCTCAAACTTTCTGTAAGGAAACTAAGCCTTTCTCTTTCAAAATCAAGAATAAATATCAGGGTTCACTGTGCGCAATTCGGTACTAGAGAAACAAATTGCCCAATATTTACCTGCTCTTCAAACTCAAAATTGTTGCCTGCGGCTGTGTTATATCTTCCGGGGAAATTGTCATTTTTGATTTCAGAAAAATAGGCCAGAGAAAGCGATAGTTACTCTAATAGCTTCGAAATGAGCCCCCAACACGTGGTGGACCATTTACAGCCTTGCTCTCACAACTCCATTTGCACAACACAAAGCACACTTTTCACTTGCCAAACTTGGGAACTCACCGCAAAACACCATACCACTCAACAAAATACCACACACGCAGCAGCTTTATTAGAAGAGATACCTTTATTATAAGCTTACAAATATTAGATAAAAACAGCCAAAATATTCAGTTTGTGGTAATTTTACAGTGCCCCGACCTTCATTTAAAGATTGTACACCTCAAAAGACAAAGTTTGGTACATCATTATAAAAATACTGGTTCTTTCTCAAATTATCTTCAAAAGCTTCCCTGAAAGACCATTTTTGGTCCAATATGTACATCTGAAAATTAGGAAGGCAACCATTTGGATTAAAAAGCTGAATTCTTCAGTATAATTTAGACTAGACCATATTGTTAGAAACAGAAGTATAGATTATACATATATATAATATATTATGAAATTTTGGTTCCCTTGTGATGATTGTGTTGGACAATCTCAGTGGAAATACTAGTTAGTCACATTTTGGTTTTTGTGGCACCGCTTGATTTTCATGAGACGCGTGCACTTTCATCTTGGTGTTGTGATTTTGACTTGCTGTGAAACTTTTTCTTTTGGAATTAATGCTTGAGATGGTAGGCAATTGTGATTGTCAGCCGTTACCATCATTGACAAATTTACCACACAACATGGACATTGATTTGACATTCCGCACTACCTATAAATATGATTTCAGTCCCTGATCATAGAGATAAAATCACTTCCACCTTCTCCATGAAAAATCTTTTATATGCTACTTTTCCTATGTACAGAATGTCTATGCAATGCAGCAGCACTTGTACATTATGCGGAGCGTAAACGTTTTCTTGATAACGATCAATGTTTTCAGCTTCAAGTCGGTGTTTATAGTCGCAAACACTTCCCAAACCATAATAAAAGCACTTTGTACACTAAGAAGTTACCGACGAGTTTAAAAACTATCCTTGAGCATTCTTGATAAAGGCTGCATTTGTTTGAAAATCTCTCTCTTTTGTCTTCTCACAGTGGCAGAAAGGCAATCATAACTAATTAAATTGAGAAAATGTCAGAAAAGTTGCAAATTCAATTCATGCAATTGACAAAGGGAACCAAAACTTCGTACCTTTAAAGTTTTGATGATCAGGTTCCATGGTTAATGAAGGCTGATTAATGTGCACCAGTTCATCTCAAATATGGAGATGTTATCTAGCTATCAGAGTTGTACAAAATAACTTTACAGAAAAGACAATAGCAATAGTATACCGCATATAACTGGAAAACTCAGAGATGTTAGTAAAAAAACTGAAAGTAATAAATTCAAAACGAGTATAAAAAAAACAATAGACTACATCGTTCATAACTTATGCCATACTATTTTTCAAATCAATGATATTTTCTGTTGATAATATATTCCATATGAAGGCAGCAGCAAAGTAGGCAGAGACCAAAGGCATTAAACTACTGCGAGGGTAGTACTTGTTGTGGAGAAAACCTGGTTTGAATGGGCTACTAGCTGCTCAGGCATGGACAAATCTCAGAAAATCTGGTGAAAACTGGTCCACACCAGTTTGTGTAAGCATCATTTGGATTGGATGATCACAGATGTCAGCTGAAACTGGTTTGAACCAGACACAAATACACAGCTAGCTTGCATGTGGTGATGAGTGACAATTCAATCAAAAACTGGTTAAAACCAGGCTTTCACACGCTTTGCTCTAAAATGCACTGGGCTTACATTTGACTCCAAATGAACATGTTGGAGTCTAATTTGCGCAAGAATTATTAAAAAGAAGCTGCATCTTACAGACAGGGTCACATTTGTCATTCTTCATGATAAAAAACAGAAAATTCTGCGATTTGCCAAAGTGCAAATTGTATGGTTTTTTTTAACAAAATGGAAACTCTGCAGTATTTTCCAGTTCGCAAATGTAACAGCCCAAGAAGGCTATCGAGCAGATCTTTTGGAGTTTTTTAATCACGATTGGTTTGAAAAGAAAAAAAATGACTTGGATATGATAGAAATCATAGGTAAATTTCATCACAAGATTCAGTCCGCTTAGCTATCATGATTGTTGTACAAAATCTTCAGAGGTAAAATAACGAAGTCAATATCATCAGTTGCTCGACTGCACCCTCCAGATTGGGGGTTAATCTGCTTTACACTGTATGGCAATTATATACTGTACCCCGCTGCAATTTGCTGTAAATTCCCAAACCCCCCTCTCTCAGCCTCTCCCCCCTCCTTGTTCCACTGGAATGACCTGCCTCATTCTTAGAACATACAAAATCACAAATTATTTATGCACCATGGTTGATGGAACTAAGCACGAGACTAAAAAAAAAAAATCATTCTTCCAGTGGGACAATCTTTGGTTAAACTTTCTCATTTTCCTCAAAACCAGGGTTGGCACCGCCTTCGGTGGCTGGGGAGGGAGTGTACCTGACTGCTGGTTCTGACGCAGCCTTGGACTTCTTCGGAAGCTCCAGTTTGCCACCCATGGTGGTGCCTCCCCTCTTGTGCATCTCCCAGGCTTCCTGTCGGTGGTGCTGCAGTGCTGGCCCCCAGCTTGCTGTAGGTGAGCTCATAGCCTTCCAGCGCTGTTTGAGGGAGAAAAAATGAATAGTGTTAAATTCTTTTAACCCTTTCACTCCCTTTTCCCTGTGTGGAGTCCAACGTTACCATGGATAACAATGACACTGGGCCAAACCACAGATGTGTGATAGGGTTTGTATACGTATATAAGTACATAAACAATAAACATCAGTTATTTGGTCAAATTTTGGTGTCTGAGTTAATGTTTCCCAGGATGCTCTGTTTAAGAACATTGTGTTTTTGTAAAATGTTTATGGCTGTGCACATATGAATACACTGAGAAGTCACCAGCTTTGAATTGAAAAGCGAAAGAATTTGTTTCTGCTGATGGACGCACGCAACATGAGGTTACAGTGAGTGCATGTTTTTGATGAAAAAAGCACAATGAAACTCTCCTTTGCATGTTTGTGAAATTCAAGAACATGCTGATCACATGGTATGCATGTAGATACATTATAAAAGGGCCAGTAACTCTAACTTTGAATGATTTTTGTTTTCACTTTTTTTTATCTGTCAATTGCAATATCTTGTGCTACTCCTAAAAAGCATGTTGAAACATCCACTATTTAGCTTGTCAATACAGCATTTATATGCGTAAAATGCACGGTAATTGTTTCACATTTAAATTCTAGTTTTGACCAGAATTCACTTGCCAAAGATAACACAATGCAGTCTACCCATGTACAGGCTGAGTTGACAAGCTGAATACTGTGAATCTCAACATACTTTGGGGAATAGAAAAAGAAATTTTGGTTGATGTAAAAAACAAAAATAGTTAAAAAAAATTATAAAAAGTTTAGAATTACTAGCCCTTTGTCTCATTATTTCAATGCGTAATACAAGAATCAACTGGAACCTCATATCAGAAACCAACGCCGGGGAATGCCGTGTGGTAGGAACAGTCAGAAAGCTCACAAACATATTGCTGGCAGATGTTATGATTTATATCCACAGCAGTTTAGGAAATCTATGGAAAATAACGGTAAAATATTGACGCTGGTATTTCTGACAGGTTGCCTGGCAGAATGAAATCATACCCGCCCCATAATGTGCCGTATGTCTCCCATTCTGTATGCTCCGGAATACACCATCTCTGATTCAGCAAGGCAAAGTTTACAAATATTTCAACCTATCCATACGGTAGATAATTGTACTTCACCTTCACAGCAAAACTTTATCTGAACCACACTAGGTGGGGAAACACTTATTTTCAAGTCTGTTTCATAGCTTTGTTTACCTGATCTGACTGTAAGAAGGTTTGAGGGCATGTTCAGTTTACAACTCTTTCAGGGCATTTCAAGTTTCAAATTAACATTAATATAAACCTTCTCGTAAATATAAAATATTGACAAAACAAAAGAATTTGACTCTTTTCATTTAATGGGCCAGTGAGATCTAACTTTTGATAATTTTTCCATGTCAACTTAAAATGTCAACTATTTTCCTGTTCTTATTCCCAAAAGCATGTGTTCAGCTTGTTAACTCGGCCTGTACATGTGTAGACTACATTGTTATTGTTGGCAAGCCAATACTGGTCTGGACTAGAATTCAAATATAAAGTAAAATGTAAACAATATAAGTGCATTTTACACTTGTAGACGCTGCAAGTCTTGACAACAGGCTAAAAAGTTAATGTTTCAACTTGCTTTGGGAATATAACAAGAACTTGCAATTGAAATACAAAATCAAAAAGTGAAAAAAATAATTGAATGTTACAGCTGCTGGCCCTCTACCATTCCACATTTCACGTCCGTGAAAGTGAAAAGAAAACCAGATCACTTTTTTAAAAAAAATAAACAAAATGGCTTAGAATGCCTGATTCTTTACAATGGTTCGGTCTATCTGTCATACTTACGTCAACCAGGCTGCCTTCTGCCTTGACAAATTCAATAACCCAGAATATGGGAATCCACATGATGGCCGTAATGATAATGAGCCAACCAATGGCCCTGGCCCAAACGGCCTGCTCACCAACTCCAGGTTCTTGCCAGTTGATGAAGTTGAACATGAGAATGAACTGGAAAAGAGGAAAGTGTAAGAAATATCAGACCATACTTTCATGGATATGTTGGCCAGGAAGTTAAATAGAGGGTGTATCTTCTCAACTAGGATACGAAAGAGGATCAACGATGGGTTATTGATTAAAAGAAAACTACGAAAAAGTGGCGCAAGTGCCAGTGAACGAACCGCAAACATCATGAACCGTAGATCAAGTAATACAATAATATTACTTACAAACAGAGTACTCTTACTACTGGGCCCTATCATCTGATGGCCAGATGAGCACCACCTGTTCACAACTGGGCCAAATCCCAAATTACATTGCGTGATGTTTCAATGGGCATTGAATAACTTCTTATTATCGTTAGTCTTAACAACCCCTTGACTACCTTGTATGCCACATATTTCAGGCGCCATAAGGAATAACTGTATATGTATCTCGAGTGCTGGTAAATTCTGGTGACATCCCATTTCTCACATTCCTGGCCGCTGGGAGTGCGGGATCGACAGTGTGGGAAAAATCGATCCCACACTCTCAGAAACCGTCCCACACTCTGCAGTAAATATTACACGAGCTCTGATTGGATGATAAACAGTCTTTTTGTTCCACGCGCAAAATGTTATCCAATGGCACGACGAGTAACACACGGACCAGAACTACAAAGTAAGCAGGTCAAAGTACAGTGGCAGACGACAGACTTGTCACGATTTTGGATAATGTTGTACGTGTCCAATGTGAATTTAACGCATTTTGTGGTCATGTGAGAAAAATAATCTCACACACCAAGGACCTGGGATCAGATTTCTCACACTCGTTGGGGATATTTTGTCTCACACTCGCCTGCGGCTCGTGTGAGACAAAATATCCCCAACTCGTGTGAGAAATCTGATCCCAGGTCCTTGGGGGTGTGAGATTCTATTAATCTCCTCACGATATATTAGTCAAGGAGTGAATACTAGTGTGCATTACTCAATACAAATGTTTGTACTTCAAATCAGAACTTTAGGACGACATACTTAAAAAAGATGTAAGAAGCATTTCAGGTTTTTTTTTCTCATTTTATTTATATCTTTAAATGTTCGGCAACAGTCCAGTAATGTTCACTCTCAGCTTTCACTTCAGTAATGCTACCGTTGGTCCAACATTGGAAAATAATATTTTTACTTACTGTGAGAATTCCAGGAGTAATGGCACACCAATTGAGTGGCCACCACAGAAACAGGGGGAAGTCGACCCAACTGCTGCCGATCATTGTACGGATGTCATTCAAGAATCGCTTGACACCATATATCCAGCCAATGCTGATAACTTCAGACAGGCCGTATATCAACAGAGCGAAACTTGCAGCGTAAGAGTCTATGAGTTCAGCCCAATAGAAGCCAGCCTAGCATGAAACATGAAAAACAAAGTAATTAGTAGAATGTAACTCAAGGGGGAGGGGTGCACAATATTTCCTAAGATTGCCCATGACTGCAGTGGCCTATTCATGCCCTCAGTCGATGCAAGTCCACTGTTTCATCTGACAGTCAAACACTGGTCTAGCAATTGGTACATCATTTGCAGATGATGGAAACTGGTTCAAGTCATCTATGGTTACTAGGGGTCAAAGTTCAAAATAGTGCCAGATAGAACAAGAAGACAACTAGTGATTAAGACTCTGCATTTTACAAAAACTGTGAAAACTTTTATAAAATAGAAGTGTTTCCTTGTTTATGTAAATGAAGTGCCTAAAAAAATGATCCAAAACCATTGACAATAAGGCTCCATGGCCGTACCAGAAACTAAATACTTTTACTAAACTGAACAGCAAATTTTGATAATTTTTCTCATCAGAAAAAAAACTGGACAAACAGCTACTTGAATTGTCTTCTTTAATATTTGAAGGTCACATATTTTTTTCAAATTGTGCAAAAACAAGTCTACTGTATGCAACTAGAACACATAATTTGCAATGGACCATACACACCATAATAGACATTTTAACATGTGAATGAGAACACATAAATGGCAGTGGCTTTCGAATTGGAAGCCATGAACACTGTTGTCACCTATACCATGAAGGTAACACTTGACAGATTGAAGTCCCACCAGCTCTATCTTTTTGCATTTTTTTTTTCAATAAGGAGGTTTGAAATCAAAAGAAATGTATGTGAAAACGCTTACTGAAGTGTGTACACAGAACATTTTTCAAACATTTGTGACAAGCGTTACTGTAAACTTACACTGTAACAAGTCAATAATTTTTTACTTCCAAATCATATATGGCCGCCGCGGCGAGATTACAGAAACTGAATCCATTGCAAAGGATTTAACAGTGATATTTTCAAAAACAATACAGTTTAATGACTGGATGAAAAAACATCTTTCCTAAGGATCAGATGGTAATTTTTTTTAAGCAAAATACAACAAAGTACAGCTCAAGGGGCTTTAATGGACTCAATGATGTGTAAATCTGGCTAACTTTACCTGTGTCACACACGGCAGCGCCAAAAGATAACCGAAAATGCACATTCCCAACATAACAAATGTCTTGTACTTCTTCCCCCATTCGGATGGGAACTGGTCCACGATGGCCGTGCACACCGTCTCACATATAGTAAACTGAAATGAAAGAACAAGGAAAAAGCTATGTAGAAAAACTGACATATTGGATAAAAGTCTTGAGACTGAGAGTTTTGTAAAATGGTAAAATTTCCGGCTGACTCGCAGCGTGTTTGCAAGGTTATATCTGATTGGTCGATTGTCACTATTCACAGCAACTTAGGGAGTTTATTTGTATTATTTAATTATAGAGGTAAGATTCTGCCAACCAATCGGATAACAGCTTCGAAATCGCTGCAAGTCGGCCCAAAATTTCTAGTTGCTGCGTAGACTGTTCTTCATAGTTCAACTCCAGACGTTATCATCACACACACAATTCCGTAATTTTTCAAGTTATCTAGAGGGCATACGATGACGACCACATAATTCTTTCTGTTGCCTGTTTTTTTGTTTGTGTGTTTTTATGTTGTATTTTTTGAAAGAAAATTGACCATAATCCATAACAGAGATCTTCTTTTAAGATGACAGACAGACAATGTAATTTTTTTTTTCTGTACTGAGCCCCAATCACTTTTAATTTGTCTTGGTCCTTTTCAATAGTTTAAAATTTTGCTTAAACTTTCCTCAAGTAAACCAAAAAACCATACAATTTAATATTTGAAATTTAAAAAGAAGCTACCATATACCTAACTCAGTGGGAGATATTAGATTAATTTTGCATTTTACGTCAAAACATCTCCCCAAGCTTCTACAAAATGTGAAATTCTGTACGTGATCAACTTTAGTGAAAAATCAGCATCAAAATTTGCGTATGTTGTTCACTGTGCACCTGGACTCACCTGACTGTCTAATCCAAGCGTGAGTAACATGAAGAAGAAAAGGAAAGACCACAGGGGTGACACTGGAAGACGAGCAACTGCTTCCGGATAAGCAATGAAGGCGAGACCAAAACCTGGAACGCAGCATCAACAACAACAAATACATTATACAGCTTCAAAAATAAATTATATGTTCTCTCAGTACTGATGCACGGATCATCAAAGTTACATATGACACAGAAGAATATTGACAAAATTTCATTCTTACCTTGGTCAACGACCTCACCAACTGGCCTCCCTAGCTCATTGGCCATGAAACCGATGATGGAAAAGATCACAAAACCCGCAAATACACTTGTCAGGCAGTTGAGGTTGGCCACGATCAGAGTATCCCTACAGAACGGAGAATGATGCGTACAGAGTAGGATACAAAGTCATTTTCCAGGATCAAAAAATGATACTTTCACATCAACATTCTAAACCCTTTCAGGCCTGAATTTCTGACAATTAATTTGCCATCAACTACCCCTATACATAAGGATGTACTTCTGAAAGGGTTAGGAAGAAATCTCTATCTACACATCAAAAAGCAATGCCAGGTTGTCAAGGGACATATAGACATTAGGAAAATGTTCAAAACCTACAAAAAAAGGGCTTTTGACATTTGATGATACAAGGTGCAATGATGGCAGGCCTTTTGAACGGAATGTGTACACCCTTTTTTGTGGGAAAATTGAACTTTCACAGTAGAGACTGACTGTTATATATATAAATACATTATTAAGGGGATTAAATTCATCAAGGAAGCTATCAACAAACTGTACACTAGCCAATTCTGATATTTTTTGTCCTAAAAGCTGACATCAAGTTTTAGAAACTGCTTCCCCCTGCCATAGATGATTGTGCCCATCAAGGTATTCATTGACTATTGATAAATTCCAAACATTTGATATGCACTTATTCACGTTCCAACAAAGTTGCATTTGTTGTGAATTACAATCTAGCTGCTTTTGACCAACTGATGGCTGTTGACAATCAACCGATATGCAAGACAGATATGTAGAATACGTGTCGCCAGCTAGTACATCCATTCATGTACGGCTCATATCAAACTATGGGAATGGAGACAAAATGGGGACAATGGTATTCAATCAACTAATGAGGCCCAATCTTCTGAGACACGTACTGCACCTTGCCCTATTTATGATGGTGAGTGATTACACCATAAAATCAGCTGCAATATCTGATCTGATAAATGTCACAGTTTTCTTGAGCTTTGTCATTCCTGCTCACCTGTAACAGTTGTTGTGGAATCTGTTGTAGGAAGCCAATGTGATCAGACCGCCCCAGGAAGCACTTAGAGAATAGAAGATCTGTACAGCGGCATCCAACCATACCTGTAAAGGTTACAATTTTATATTATTATCCTTGGTGAAGAAAAATCATAAAAATTGCACTGAAATACCACTGAATTTATTTGCAATAGAGTCTCTATACACAATTTAGTACGACTGTACCTTGTCATATCTCGGGAATGTAAGTTTTCTTAACTTATAACCCTTTGCACGTGACACAGCAATCCATTGCAAAATATAGCAGACATCAAAATCCTGGCTATAGTTGATGAAAAGTGTGGAGTCAGCATTTTTCGTTCACAGGTCTCTCTATGCATGAAAAACTTTCCCTCATCAAATTTCCCTCGAAATTAAAAATGGTCAAAACTGTTGAGTTCATTTACTTTTGCCTGGGCATGCACTTGATCAAGTTTCATGAAAATAATACTCATAGAAGAACATTTTTCTTGCAATTCTTAGTGTAATCATAAGTTGGAGAGAACATTTAGGAATCGTTTTTGCACAATTCCTACATCTGACACAATTTTTTTGCATGGCTTTTGGCAACTAACTAAAGCTTTACTCTGGACGAAAGCTTGACGTTAAATGTACCGGGGCTATTAGGGTTTTTTTGCCAATTAAAAGAACTAATTTGCCAAATGGGATAATCCTTTTATGAGCTATCTACACACAGATGAACCTTTTAATGGTGAAAATCCAGTCAACAATTAATATGAAAGTCTCAAACGCCAAATAGTGAGTTAAGATAGCTTAGATGTCTTAAAATCCTACAGAATGGCATCTTAATTGTGAAAAATGGAAGGCAGTTGAGCATACTGGTTTTGTCCAGGTGGTCCATGGTCACGCTTCACATACAGTGAAACAATTATACAATTTCTAAAAGTACCAATTCACCAGATCCAATTCATCTTGCTGTGTTCCTAAGGCGTACTTTGATCTGATCTCAGACCACGTTCAGTTTTTGAGGAGTGAATTGGGGCACAAGAAAGCGAGTGACTGGACACACAGACACACCATATCGCACGAGAATTACATTTGCATATTTGCCATTCAGTTCCAACAATGGCATGTTTTTGACATTATTCAATGCAAATATGAGGCGATGTATCCCCATTTGAATGTAAAAAAGGAAAATGCCATGCAGGCGAATTGCTCTCGGAAGAATCATAAACTTGTGCTGGAACACATGCCTTTAAGCATTAAATACATAATTGATAAATTTTTTTGTCAATTACTTTAACCTTCATTTCACATGATAGAACACAAATATGGACAATATAGAGTCTTTTACATTTAAAACGCTGAAAATTTTCAGTATACTCAAGAAATTCACATTTTGACTATAATATTTTTTGTTAATGTACAAGACTTTTTATTTTCAAGGAAGAAATTTGAGGTAGCTTTGACATTGTATGTAAAAAACAGCATTTTCTTTCATTATTTTTGATAAGATGGTTGTGAAATTAAATACCACTTATGTAAAAATGCTTACAGAGCAGAGATGAGATCACAGAATGTTTTACAAACATTGACGATGAGCACACATATTAGATTTTAACAAATAAAATAATTTTTTGAGTTACAATTCAAATATGGCCGCTGCAATTAAATATTGGTGTCAGTGGCTGAATTTAATAATCAAAATCCATCACCAAAGATTGAAATAGTGACATTTTAAGGGACAATATATAGCTGAATTACTGGAATCCAAGACCTTTCCTCTGAAGATTTCATGGTATTATTTGGGTGAGTAAAATGCAAATATTTACAGCTGGGGCTTTAAAATGTTAATATAGATATTGTTCCCCCTAGAAAAGGATTTTTGCTAACCTGTGGCTTGGAGAGTGTTTCCCAGTTAGGCGTGATGAAGAATAATACACCGTCGTAATATCCTGGCAAAGTGACACCGCGAATTAGCAAAATAAACAGGACGACATACGGAAACGTTGCTGTGAAGTACACCACCTGGAGGAATTGATTAACAAACAAACATACAATATTGATTTCTAGGTATACTTATAAGCAGACATTGTGGCCCATGGAATCTAGGTACAAACTAAAATAGGGCACATTTCAAAATCCATTTCAGCTTTTACAGATGACAGAGATATCAACTCTTATTTTTTGGTAAAATATAGGAGTTGCCTGTGAGAAGGTGAGAGGCTTTAATACACAAAAACATGTTGGAATCATGCATATTAAGCTTATACTAGAAATTTGAGAAGTTAAATAACAATTTCACAAGTATGAGAATGGATAGACTTGCACACAGAATGGTTCTAACACTATTTTTGAATATGTTTGAAGAGAATTTGTTTTGTACCAAGATACAGAATTAAGAAAATGGCTAGTAATAGTATCACTTTGTTGAAACCAGGTGGTATAATATATGCCATTATAGCTCAGATAATGGCTAACCTCTATTGAAATACACTGAAGAACTGTCTGAATATTAAATATAAATCACCATATGTGGACTAATATTTCAAATAAATCAACCAAAAATACAACACAAGTTGACCTACATAACATTGATTTGTACACCTAACATAATTCACTCATTACTCAGACAAAACGACAGCAAAATGATATGAAATCCGCAAAATACAAAGCGGGAAGATTGTTTTACAAAACTCACTTTTCCTGAGGACTTGATTCCTTTGAACAAACAACAGAAAACAATGAACCAGGCAAAGAGCATGCACAATGCAAGTTGCCAGACGATATGGCCGGTCTCTGTGATGTCGCTGCTTCTCTGAAGCACCTGTCGCCTGGAATGTAGACACGAGAGGGAAAAAAATGAGAAACACATGTTGACTTGACTTTGAAGGTCGTGAAATTTTTGACAATGAAACTTCTTTTGCAGAAATTGAAACAACTGGTAATTTCATTCATTATTATACTGCAAGGCAAAACGACCAACAACCGACCAGTAAACTGTCACAGTAAAAGGGGTCTCTAGCCGAACTTTTCTGAAAGAGAGTAACTGATAACTCAGCCATTCACTGGGAATTTATTTTTAGATTGTGAAAATAAAAAATCTAGCTCCAAATTTAACAGTTATATATGTATGAAATTACGACACAAATTTTGAGAAAAAGTTTTAAACCTTTCAATTTCGAGTTGGTATAACCTTATATGAACTCAAGGTGTGAATGGATTAATTAATAGTCGCGCCAGCGGCTTACTGACTACGCATGCGCTTATTCATAATATACTATGCGAGTAACCGGAAGTGTACCATACCCTTCTTTCATGGGCGCCGCCATGTTTTTTTTTTTTGAGTACTCGTAAATAAACAAAAACGAAACAAATTACTATTATATAACATGCCTTTTATAAAATATACCTCTTTTATTAGCCAGTAAATGCTATTATGCACCTTTTCGCTGATACAAAATATCGTAAATATAGATAAAGGGAGAAAACTGTCGTGCATATGAACGGGGGCATACGCAAAGAATGCTGGGATTTAATTATAGAAGAGCGCCCCCTGTGTCAGCAATTAGATTCAAAATTCCCATTTTTTAGACGGAACGCTATAGTTTTCAGCTTGCAAGTGGAAGGTGGGCAGATCGGTTATCATTGCAATGATAATGATTGCATAATACGTCCCTAATGTTTATCGCAATAGGCTGTTATCATTGTAAAAATTGCCATTTTTGTCCAAATTTTTACACGCTACAGAAAATCTATACCTGCCCTGCTGCAGGGTTGACGTCGTGTACGTACGTGAACTGCTTTCATCAGAGGGAAACTGGGCATAGTTGTCATATAAACGTTTATGAAGTAACAATTACAGTTTATCATGAATCAATACAATAACATTGCCAATCTTTAATAACCCCTGGCGCGACACCAAGGGCTGAGCCCTATATAATATTATTATATAATGACTAATTAATTGATGTTTCAAATAACTTACTCCCAGTACTCCTCACTTGGTCTAGATCTTTGTTTTTCAAAGGGATCTCTGTAATTGCTGACATCATCAGGTAGCGAAACATTGTAGTAATCACGTTCACTGTGCGTCATATTGGCGATGGGCACACAAACGTTACTATCATTTATGATGCCACCACCGGACAGGCAATTGTCAAAGAGGTCACTGCACATGTCGGTGTTCCAGCTATGATCACAGCCGATCCACGGCAGGGACTTTGTGAAGGACGCAAACATGTAGTAGATGGTGTACGTGATGATGACGTTATAGGAGATGCCCACGTACGCCGACACCAACATCATTCCGATTCCCACACCTGGTATGTGGAACAGAGCATGATAACACAATAAAACACAGTAATATGACAAATAAGGCCATATAACGATATCACACATTACATCAGGCTTAAACTGAGCATGATCATCAGAAGCAAGTACCGTAGGCTTATGCTCATTCCTTCCTATTTTCTATTAATATCTGATTAACAATTTCAACAAAACCAAGTCTGATTAATATTGGTAATCTTTAATTAATCCGAACAAAGACAAGATACAAAAATTCAATGAATAAGTGCTCTAGCCAACCAAGAATCTCACTTTACTGGCATACTGAGAAATACAGAGAAATTTCATACAGAGGAATATCTAAACTTCAGAAGATTTGCTGGTGCAAATATAATTTTATTGAGTGTTATTCTTAATCTATCACTTTTCAAGACTTTTTGTAGCATGTAAAAAACAATTTCTTATTAAACTTCTGAAGAGATGTCTATATGCCTGGTGTTAATTGGTTGATAAGGTTGTGTGTGATGTCAAATATTTTCTGTGTTTGTTTGATTTTCTATTCACATCAAAATATACTGGAATTGGTACACAGACAGACACACACACACATATATAAAAAGGTAGGAATTTAAATTGCCGTACATACATAAAAATAGGCAAAACTGTCCTTGGCTGGATATAGGTTACCTTTTTTAAAAATTATTCATACACCATCCAATTAAAAAGAAAAATTAACTGTTGACCCACACTTTTTTAAATTTAGTTTGCACTGCCAGAATTTTTACCATAGTTAGAAAATCATTATCACTGATTGGATGTTGCGTATAACCTAGTGTCTCCACCTTCCTGCCTTTCCCTCTTACCTCGCATCATTGGAATTGCATTCCAGCACTGGATGGGCCCACGGCTGGAGTACTGACCAAACGACAGCTCAAGCAGGAAGATGGGAAGGCCAGCGAATGCCAACATGATGGCATACGGAATGAGAAAAGCACCTGTATAATAAGAGAAAACACCAAAATTTAGTATCCCGTTCACTCCATGAGTATGAAGGTCTATTAGAATGCCCATCAAAACAGTGGGGTATAATTGTATTACCATTGGTGTGTATTGGATGTACAACCATGGTTACAGACTCTGTAATGGGGTGCTGAAAATTATGGCACTTCAAACTACAAATTGTTGGAGGTAACCTGTTGCTAATGGTTGGTAAAAGAAATTTTGAACGATGCAATGTTTTATGTACCAGTGATGTGCCTGAATGGTTTTGCCCAAGTGCCATATTGTGGAGAGAATTACGACCTTTCATTGAGTGACATTGCACCCAGTATTCACATTTCACTTAAAAACTCAGTCTTGCACGAAACACAGTTGTTGAGCAAATACACTTTCCAGCAAGCATATCTTGGTTGAGTGACACATTAATACTGAATGACTTTAAATATCCTCCACATTTTGAGTCACTTTGAGCATCAATTCTAAGGTCGCAATTTGACCGTCTACATGTCAAAATAAAGTCACTCAACTTAAAAGTAAACGTTAAAATCATGGTATATTCAATAGATCACTGTGGCAATGCTTTGATATTTTCACAGTTGTCAAAAATAATTATTGACGTATATCAAGAAATAGACTATTAAGTAATTCCAAATAGCGCTCATTTATGTTTTGAAAGGTATTTCTGGTAAAATTTGGTTTAAAAAATTGTTTGATGTGTCATACCCTAAGGGGTACTAACTACCCCAGAATTTGACCAGAAATGGACAGACCGTGCAAGAAAATTTAAGTTTTAAGGTAAAATGGGTCTCAGGGTCAGATGTTCGCTCTCTAAAATTAAATTTACAATTCAGTTTTAGCCTACCACTTGTGAGCCTACCACTTGCGAAAATCTAGAATCGTGGTATTTTTCCCCATACAGAAAACACAAGGATGGCAGCCATTTTGAATCTCAAATATCAGTAGACATTGGGTAATTTGTTTCTCTTTTGTTTCTTCCTGACAATTAAGAACAGAGATCTGCACTGTAAGCAATTTTTCAAACATTTTCAATCAGATATGAAGCTTGCCAGGATTTCCAAGAACAACAATATCTGACCTAGGGGATTTAAAAGAAACTTACCGCCGCCATTTTTGTAACACAGGTAGGGGAAACGCCAGACATTACCGAGACCCACGGCATACCCGACACAGGAAAGGATGAAATCTATCTGGCTTCCCCAGTTGCCACGCTCCTTGTTCTCATCGCCATTCTCCTCCTCAACAGCCACCAGCACTAGGTTGCTCTGCAAGTTGAAGACAAATATGCAACTATTTAAGTTGAAAAATTCCATTCCGTTGTCGTTGAACATTTTTTTACGACAATCATACAGGGTTAACACTTTGAAATGACATGCCACCAAAAAAATTCCATTACCTGGGCCATCATGTTCCAATTATTATTACCCAGCCAAAAGTTGAAAATGCCGTTTGAATAAAGGACAGAGCTCTTACAAACTGACCGTGCATCAAGTGCAGCCAGTAAAGCTAAATGTTCTTGCAAAAATGAGTTTGCCAGTGGTACCTTGTCAGACAAGCAATTCTTTACCATAGCAAAGAGATTTAGAACAATTATAAATATGGTCATTAGGGCAATTTGTGTTGGCCTGTAGTGGGCAGCCACTGTGCAGGACAGCCACTGGGCAGGACACCGTAGTTTGAGAGTATAATGTTGTTGGGCTGCTTCAAATGCCATGGGAGTCATTTATGTCATCTGCGATAATGAGAAACATAAATTTTGCTGTTATTATACTTTTGGTATCTAGATTGTCGATGTATTCATGGTGTGTGACGCCTGGTACATTTATTTGTTACAAGTACTAAAATAGATGGTGTAAACAGATAAAACCCTGTGGCCTGGAAGGAGGGATGGAGAACCTTCGCAACTGGAGATTGAGCAGGTTTTTTGAAAAATTGAGGATGGGCAGCAGGTAAATGGTGGACAGGGTTAAACACTGTGCAAAGTACACTTGCAGGTCAGTAGCAAACAATTTTCACATTCTTTCCAAAATTTCAATTTCTCCTGTTGAAGTAACATTTCTTGTAAGTTGGTCGTCTTGGTACATCAAAAAAAGTTTCCAAACTTTTCCAAAAATATCACTAACTGCAAGCCATTCAAAGTGGATATGTACACTGAATTTTTCTCTGGAAAATCATTTTCATTAGAAGAAATAAAATATATAAACAAGCAAACAAATACAAACAAACAAACAAACAAACAAACAAATACAATAGACAAGTAAACGACAGTGCTTAGGCAATGCACGCATGTCGATGCTCCATAGACAGTAGTTGTCAATCTACATTTAATGTACTGCATGTAAAATATTATTTGTATTTTTGTAGAGATGCATTTGCACAGGAAGCATTTGTATTATTTTGAAAGACACTATTGTTTGTTTTTATTTGTTATTTACGTATGATGTTACATGATGCTGAAATCGTGTACCTGAATTCATGTCTCTCGATAACATGAAAATTTTATTCAAGTTTGAAGGCCGTTGATGAATTTTATACATTTTTAGAAACTTTTTATCATTTTCAGTGAATTTTGAACAAAAAACGAGCATTTTAGCCCAATTTTACATCTTCAATGTGTAAATTGAAACTTTTCATTGTCATAGAGAGCTTCTTCATATCATGAGCTTTGGAAATAATAATGGGTTGTTAGGGTTTCTCATCACAGAAAATGAACTGCACCGGTCTGAAAAAAGCGTAACATGTTGAGAAGTTGGGTTCAAAAAGTCCTTGGCCTGGCAGTTGCATTGCATAGAAAGTCTATGGCACTTTAAGGGTTAAGTAAATGACATCCTAACTTTCTGAGCAGCTAATCTAACAACAATAGTGTGGTAATTACTGGAGAGATCAAACTACAGCTGTAGAGTTTGTTGTTCTCTTTCTGGAACATCAAAAGTCTAATAACCTATGGTATGAACCCTTGAAATCACAGACCACAACCGCATTTATTACAAGTTTTAGGGAACTTCTGGAAAATGTTGTGGTTTTGCATGATGGCGCACTTAAGATCGATTTATTGAAAGTTAGCCGCAGCGTTTGAAGACAACAGTCTCCTTATCAAATACATGCATTGGAGGAGTTGACCAAGAGGCCAAAAGTCATGTTGATACAGTGTGAGTGAAGTGGACAATTATGACAAAGGCGAAAATGGGGTGTCACAACCACAAGAAGTTTCTTTTGTCCACTTAACTTTTTAGCTTCAATAACAGTTCTGTTCTCATGAAATTGGGAAAGTTTTGATTTACCACAAGGTCAATGGAGCCAAAATTGAACTAGTTTGTTGGATAAGTTAATTCTCAGTGCTCCATCTACAAATTCCATGGGAGGCCGCCAGACACACATCACAAATGTCTGTGAACTACATGTAGATCAATAACGCACCCTTTGTACTGACAGCTTTGTTCACCCAAACTAAAAACCTTAGCCTAGTAACTTCTTCCAACTGATGACAGTTGATGCACAGATCTCCTGAGAGCAACTGTTTGAAAAAAATGTACTTCTTTGTTCATCTCAGGTAGTAAAATGTTTTTCTAAAATGCCTAAAGATTGAATTTCTCTCTAGAGTAACCTTGCTTTCAACTTATTCAAGGCTCAGACGTCAGTCTAGAGAGATTTTTTTTTTTTCTTTTTTTTTTTTTTTTGGGGGGGGGGGGGTGGTTAGATTGTTAAAAGTGATCTTGCATTATTTTTTCTAGACTGTCCATCAAAGAACCAAGTTTATTATTAGTAATCCTGTATCCATATTTTAGGTGTCTCAAGTAACGGTAATATGAAAGACAGGAGAGAAAAACTTTTCACAGTTTGCTACAACCTAGGTGGCAAAGTTTGGCCTCAGTTCACTTAACATTGAATAATATTTTTGTGCCTAACGAGTGGCCAAGCTACCTTTTAAGTCTGAAAGCAAAAATAATGACTCTTGCAGAGGTCAAATACCGCCCATTACCATCAAAACTTGGCATATAATTGAAATCAATGCATTAAAGCTTTTCAACTATTTCACCTATCTATTTAATGAGGGCTTTTTTCAGCTGGTTCAGTGATGCGTGCATCCATTCAGGAAGGGAAAAGGGACAGATATGCTCTGAATAACAGCCATAAACATCCTACTGATACACATACCTGCATGTGAACATGTATCGTAGGGCGTACGGGCCATGTGATTAACACTTGTCGGACTTTTCTATTAGCTGCCACTTGAAGTCATGTCAGCCACTGAGTGGAGATTGAGAATACGAGTTCTGATTTTGCAATGAGGGTGTACACCAAAAGTTTAGAGCCACAATATATCTCTATACAAATACCGGTTTAATGCCATAATTAGATATCACCAACAGCCAATGCACTGAAGTTTGAAAGATATGATTTTTGGGGGTCAGGCTCACCTCACTATCAATTTTTTGCCAGCAGGGGTTGCATGATGACATTGCAAATCGCATATGAACTGTCTGGTACAACAATGTAGCGTGAAAACATGATGTATTCTGATACTTTCAATAAACTGGTAAACTTTATCACGACCCTTACCAAAAAAACATACTGGAAAGTAGATGTAATGTATACTCAGACCCTGTGAAAAGTATCATTTTGGAAAAATTTGTAGTAAATGCGTATACTTGAATCCTATTGCACATGCCTCAGGTAAGAAAAAATTTGAACGAAGCTGCCCCAAGAAGTAGTTTGTAGTGTCCGAGTACGCTCAGTCCCTACAATTGTGCTGCAAATCTTCATGAGAGTGTAAGGTTAGAATTGTCAACAGTTCCAAGGCTATGCGAAACCTACATAACTTTGCAAAGCCATGGTCTGTGCCAGAGTTCATCATTACAGAGTCTAAACTTAACTGTGCACTCTAAGCAGATAACTGCAGTCTGAGTCAGAAATTGCGAAGAAAATTTACAGCAGAGTCTAAGTCAGATATATGGATAGTATGGGTACGCTTCAAGTGTACACTCCGACTGGATGGCTAACTGACTTCTGAAATCAGGGAGTGAAATTGCCACAGATTGAGACAGCAACATCTATTTCACACATTGCTTGTGCCAACTTGTGGTATTCACATGTTCTTTAATGCTCAACCATTTCATCCAGGAGACTACATATAGAGCTGACACAACTTGCCTTCGCATGACTATGAAATAGCATGATGACAAAGTGTTCTAATTTTGTGTTCTTCTTACACAAGAACTGCACTTCAAAAACTATATCATTGTTTGCAATCATGCATGATTTTTTTACAGTGTGTCATCTAGAGAGGGGGACAGGGGGATTCCCCTCAGCTGACATGTTGGCACCCCCAGTATTTTGTCAAGGGGGGACCTGCCCCCATGAAATGGCGCCAGTCACACCTTAGAGATACAGGTAAAACACATGCATGAACTCGTGAAATCCCCCCTAAATTTTCTGGTAAAGGGGGAACCCCCCCTGTTGATGCCATCCTAGATGAAACACTGATATTAAATAAAACTGCATCTACAAAATATTTAATATACAGTAAATTCATCTTTATTTAATTTTAAATCAGGCACATTGCATGGTCCAAATCAGTCTTTTTCAAATGTATTAGGAACGTGACAAACAAAGTTACAATCTTTGCTGAGTGTAGCAACAGAAACCATTACCTCATAAAATTTGGCTTACAGGGATGGCCACAACTCCTTGTTTTTCTTTATGTAAAAGTTAAATATGTGGAATGGAACAGTGAAAAGACTGTCAGTCACAATTTTTTCTTTCATCTCTTCAAATTGATTTATGACAGCAAGATGTTCTACCCTTTTGCAAACACACACATCTGAACAGAAAACTGGATTGGGACAATAAAGTATGCACTTTACCTTCATACTTGTTGTACACAATGAAAAAAATTTGTAAGTAACGTGGTCAAGCAGAAATAGCCTGTACTTAGGATATTACCCGTAAATTCAGTAGCATCCGTACCTTTCTTGAGGGAGATCATTCACAACAATGTAAACAGGCCAAACACTGAATTTTTATGAACAGAAAAGTGCTACACCATCAAAGTTGATTTGAAAAGAGACATGTAGCTCCTGGTTTTTCTTTTCATCATCAGTTTGGATGAAGAATCCATCTGCTTGAAGATGCTTCTTGTACAGCTTTTCGTCCAGGACATCAGCTTGTATGTGTTTGGTATGATTCTGTAGTGTCTTAAATATTGCAGACCACTATGTTTGCCTTCTCCTCTACAATAAAGAATATAAAGCAATAAATTATCTGTATACTGCATGTTCTGCAAAGCTTCATATTATTATAAATGCCCCCCCAATAGTTGTATATATTTTAATCAAATTCAGTCCATTCACGCATTTAGAAACAAACTATGCTGTCCGAACATAAATAATTTAGGGCAAATAACACACGCATCTACAGTTCAATACCTTTAATATGCATGTACAATTGTGTAATTCAATAAGCTTTACAATAACACTATTAAACAAAATATGACTTCTCTTAAATTGTGTCCTTTGTTTAGTCTACTGCAAGGCAGATTTTCCTATTTCTACATTCTGTACATTGGCAAATAACAATGTCTAAATTGAAAATCTTCAATCATTGGTTGTGTAATTTTGAGCTACATACTGACAAAGCAACGTGGTTTTAAAGAAGCCTGTATGTCATGTAAAAACCAACCTATGGAATTATGTCGATCAATACTCTGTGCAGTAGATGGTTGATTTTTGCAATTGGCTCTATCAAATTCAGTCCATTCACGCATTTAGAAACAAACTATGCTGTCCGAACATAAATAATTTAGGGCAAATAACACACGCATCTAACAGTTCAATACATTTTTAATTTTTGCTGAGAAAACACAGTGTATGGAAAGTAGATGGGAAAGTATTAAAAGTGAGGGGTGACTGAGCAATTGATTTAAAGAATTTAGGATGTGAATAGTTATTTTTAATCACGCAAAAGAATATGCAACATATCAAAATATTGGACTACTTACGTGAGAATCAATGGCGTTGAAAGCTGCTCCACTATCGGTAGTCACCATGCACCAGTACTTCCGCGTTCAGGTTCTGCATTTGCCTCTCCGACCACTTCACTCTCACAATTATCTAGCTCAGAGTTGTTGTCAATGTCAGTTTGCTGTTATACTATCATAAACTCGTAATAACTGGTTATCATTTCGTTATGTGGAATTTCGGTATGCACATCGCTGCAAATGCCGTTTCGAGGTGACGACGAAGGCGTATCACTGCACTGTGCCACGCGTACAACGCGTACGATCACCAGCTGTTTCTGAACCATATTGAAGCTTCGATATGAAGAGACACGTTGTCACCGATGGCTGCTTCTGAGCTTGCGAAACACTATGTCATCGTTGCTGTTCCATCGCCATCTTGTCATTCGTTGTAATCCTTTATGTGGGCTTTTCAAATGGCAAAGGTAAAACAGTGATCGTTTTTCTTGTAGTTGATCGACGATATCGTTCCTTGTTGTTTACTGCGTCCGCCATGTTTGTATGGTGAATGGTACCGTATGCAACACGCATTGCCGTTGGCTCTCATAAAGGTCAAGGGTCAGTGTCACTTCGTTCAACATCCAACTGTCATAATAGTTTTCGCTTGGGAACTAATTTGAGGGATAATTTTTGTTCATTTTTTAGTTTAAACTATAAAAACAGGTGATTCACTTAGTTTGAAATTATCTAAAGACCTTATCACTGCATTACAAATCTAACCAATGACACGCAATGTTTTAATTCTGGCGGTACTGCGCACGCGCAAATTGTCCCGGCGGGTAGATTTGGAGACTGGATTTCAATCAACAGCAGCTGAGAGCAGTGTAACCGTATCGTCCGCAAAAACTCATTCTAGCGAACTATAAATCGTCAAACAATGGGAAAATCAAGAGGCAAGAAAGTATCTACTCACTTTGGTGACCATGGTAAGTATTCAATATGAAGTTTTATGGTTTCAGTCGTGCAATATTTCGAGTCATCGTTATTCATCGTATGCACTGGTAGGCATATATATGCATTTGACCTTGGTTCATGGATACACAAAACCGGCCAAAACCCGACAATCTTTGTATCTTAACTATGATCAGACCTAATTCCCATACATTTTTGAAAGACATTGAGGTATAATATCCGCACTGAACCATGATTATAAGTTAGAAAATTTGTATCATGTCTCCACAATGTAAGGAAGGGTTACGTAATAACAGACCATTCAAATCCCACGGTATCAGTGATTGTCCGTTAATTCCGAGCTAGCCCATATCACGTGCATCTTCAACCAATCATTTGTGACAATTCCGGTGGATTGCATGGCCACAGCATGACAGACCCAGAAAACATGTTATCAATGGACCATGCAGCTCCATCATCATATTTTCGTTAAATCAACTTATATTAATAAATGTGAAATTTATGAAAGAGTACACTGCAAATACTGAAATTGCTTTAAAGACAGAACTTATTTTTCTATTTGGTAGCAAACATTTTACCTGCCTGTGCCATTCTGAGCAGTACAGGTTTACTGATGAAGTTCTTCATAGTGAATGTGTTTTATATATTTTAGAAACTGCATTTTGTGAAAGTTGTCAAGTACTTTGATTACACAAATATTGTAATAAACAAGGTCACATACTAATTTTATTTTTATTGCATTCAATATTTCTTACAATGAAGATGCTGGCAGTTATACCTGGTTCAAGAGTATTTACTTATGAACAGCAGATGAACAATGCAAGGAATAAAGGAATACACTGAAAGAGTCTGGGACCAAAGCAGCACTCTTCCTGCTGCAGTGCTTCTACAAAACAAAGGATTTGGTTGGAAAAAAGTGATGGGTGATAACTGTCGCGCAAGTATTGATCCAGATACGGTTTCTTCAATGATCGGTAAGTTTCATATATTCCTTTCTCTTTCCCTACAAGTACCTCACATAGTGCAATGAGTGTAACTTTATGTGAAATTAACATATTTTGTATTTTTGCTCACATGAAGTCCATGCTGACTATTGTTATCTAACTATTGATCAACAGATAATGATGGAAGCAGAAGTGACGATGGAGATGGCAGTATCCATGGCAATACATTTCCTGAGCATTCTGGTGTACAAATGGATACTGATATTGACTGATATAACTAACAGTGAGTGAAGCATTCCATGAATCTGTCAAACTTGTTTCAACGCAACAGAGACTTCATACTCAGAGAACATTTCATCATTACATTTTTCACAATGCAAGTACAGTGAAACCTAATCCTTCGAACAAACCATCTCAAACTGAGCAATCATTTTTACTGGACTGCTGTTTTCACATTTCACTATTTTACAGAAAAGATATGTACATTTACCTTATAATGAAGTGTGACATCACTCAGGACAGTACATTAAGCAATTTTACTATTTGTCAACATGCTGAACAATGCAAGTTTGGATATTTTGTAAAACCTTTTCACTTCCGACAGTACTTTGATAATGTTGTCAAAATACAGTACTCATGCCGATAAAACAAACTTCTGAGAAACTGTATTTTACCTCTTTAATTCAAACTGCTGAATTGAACACAAGAATTTTATTTCTTGCTCCAGCTTCAACAGTGTCATACTGATTTTTTCACACCATTTTGTACATTCAAGTTTTTTGGTGAAATTGTCATTTATAATGATATTTTTAACTCTGCTGTTTGAAATATTAATGCTTATTTGAAGATTTTTTTTAGTACACAAGTGCCGATAAGTGCTAAAATTAATGGCAAATATTTAAATGTATTGGTTTATAAGTTAGTCTGTCACTTACAATATCCTAAATTGCTCATCACAAATTTTCTAAAAATACAAGAGTTAGAATTTTTGGACACAAACATTTGAACACACACAACAGTAATGGTAACGTCATCTTTCAAAATATGCATTGTTGTTGTTTATATCTTTCACACTGTTATTAAAGTATGATCACTGTTGTTAATTAAGCAATATGATTGTTTCAGTGTGTGCTTTGAATAAGAGACAGGAAAATGAGGTGAGTGTTGCTGTTGACAATCAACATCAAGAGACTAAGGTAACTTATCAATACTGCATGAATGAGTAACCCCTATCGATCACACACCCCCCCCCCCCCCCCCCCCCCCCCACCCCCCCCATCCCCGCAGTCGATTTGATAATGGATGACTAGCATATACATTATGTGTACTTGTTTATGCTCGACGAAATCAAGTACGCCCATGTGTACACTTTTTTACCCCTCCACGACAAGTACACTCCATGTATACTTTTTTCACGGAGGTTCCCTAAGATTAAGTACGCTCTACGTATACAAAAGCGTTCCAATATTGGATAGCTTTAAGTAGCATCACATTGGATTCTGTGTACTATATAGGTACACTCTATGTGTAAAACATGTATCTTTTTCTTTACTGATTCTGTACAAAGATAATACATAGTTTTGAGCAATATGTACACTTCACGGGCTACATAAAGTAGGCAAAATGTAGGGTGAATTTTGGTAAGGGGAGAAACAACGGTATATCTCAAAAATTTTCCTCACAGATACATGTACCCATACATTTCCATCAACGTGGGCGGAAGTTTATAATCAGGTTTTTGAATGATTTTTATTTGATAGTTTTTGAATTTTAATGGCTTTTTATTCCACCTAATATTTTCCTTTCTTGTGAGTTTTATGAGGTGATGGGGACACTTTCCCTGAGGCAGTGCATTCTTGAGACTACAGGTATGTACTGAGAAGAAACAGTCGTTTGGGAACAAAAGAGATTGGAGTCACTGACAATAATTGTAATCTCCGCTACTTGAAGATCAAGGTTTAGTTCTCAAAATAATAAAATGTAAATATTTAAATGGTAAATTTTGTACTTTGATATACAGTCGGACGGAGGGGATTTTATGATGACCAGCACTATGATAATCAGATGCATGCTGTTGGCCAAACAGTAAATTTGCATGCTTGACCAATCCGTCAAGTGTGATGCTAGCAGTGAGCCTGGTCTCAATCATCAAAGCTCTCCAGCTTACAACCCAGGCAATTCTTAAAGTTAATGGACCATTTTGAGAAGAATTGTGTGTATTATATTTACGATCCAAGAGCTCTCTCTTACATGTGTGTTGCCGCCATTTTGAATTTTTTTAACAGTATTTCTGAGACAGCAAAAACCAAGTTTCAATGGTTGCTAGCTGGTACAGCCACCTATATTTGTACAATCATATAACATTGGCCTGGCTGACATCGTAGTTAATAGTTGGACTTTGTGGATACTGTTTTAATATTGAATCATACCAATATTTCATGAATTGGTTTAGACCCTGAATTCGATCTGCATGTAGGTGTCTCATCAGTAGCAGTACACCTTAAAATTTAAACCATTGTCTGAACTCAACCAACTGTAAGAATTCTTTCTTTGAATAAAGGCACTGAAAATTTAAGGTTGAGTTAACCAATGGAGAGACATAAAAGACTTGTTTAATCAATCATTACTACACTACATCCTTTTTGTTAATAGCTAGGACACCACCTCTAATTGGCTGAGAGTAATTTCCGACAGTACAGAAATATTTTTTAAATGGATGACCTGTTTTTTGTTAACCTCACCCGAGAATGCCTGCGAAAGCCTTACAGTGAAGTAATTTGCATGTTGCCATTCTTTAAAAGTTTCAACAATGTATCGCCAGCCATTCAGTCTCTAGACTTGATCACTCACAGTCTCAACTCTAAAAGGCGAAAGAGAGCACTGTATTGGCAAATTATGCAAAGAGAGGTAATTTTCAATAGCCATGAGCCGAAGGACATGCATGTAATTCTTTTAAAAGCTTGCATGCCTAATTTGCTCATCCATGTCTAAGTTCTTTTGCAGCTTTGCCAAGAGAAAGTCAACTCGCACCTTTTCCAACCCACCCAGAACCAACTCGCCCGATTCCAACTCGTCCGATTCCAACTCGCCCGATTCCAACTCGCCCAATACCGACTCGCCCGATACTATTTTGCAATTTTTATGAGTACTTGGTACTTAAAAAGTTTTATTTCTTAAAACAGCCTACAACAAATATTTCTAACATTGAGAACCATAGGTGCGGCTAGGGCTTGAAATATGTGCCAACGCAGAAAGTTTTTATTTGCGAATTTCATGTTTTAAAAATCTCTTGAAAGAATAAATTTTGTTCGGTTTCTTTACGTATAGGAAATACTGCAGTTACTGGCTCATGTCTTTAGGAACAGTAGGACCGTCTTTTACGAGTTACTGGCTCGGCATGAAAATAGCTGGCCTCTAGCTCTGCATGGCAGGGCTGTGTGTTACCGGTTATACGGCCTCCCACCACATGGGCAGAGCTAGCTGGCCTCAAGCCATCGGGTTTGCGTACATGTACAACTACATCTCAAACAACGAGCAACTTGGCATTGGGCGAGTTGGAATCGGGCGACTTGGTATCGGGCGAGTTGTAATTGGGCAAGTTGGTTCTGGGCGGGTTGGGAAAGGTGCGGGTTGACTGTAATTCCTGCGCACAACATTAATTATTCTGCTTCCTGTTGATCTTGACTCACCATATCGTATCACTTTTTGCATTTTTTTTGGCATTTTTGAACTATATGGGCAACCATGTACAATTAGCCATGGCAAAATCAATGCTGTATTACAACATACACCACTATAACAATAACTTATTATCCTAACAAGCAAAATAATTTTTTTTAGAATATTAAAAAATACCTTTAATTTAAAAAAGTGGAATCTTTTACAGGTTTGTATAGAGAACGTTTTACTTCCATCAAAAGTAGATTGTATACCAGAACAAAAATGACTGTGATTCTGAAATAACACAACTGTTCAACTATGTATTAGTCTTGATTAACCCTTTTCCTGCCGAGCGCCCCTGTCCGTTATCCTGCCAAGTCAGTCAAAACCGGCCCCCTTTTCCGTGTCTACAGAAGATAGGCTCTCCTGCACGCTTTCCTGCCAGGCATTTGGCGGGAAAATACCGCATTTTCGGGGTACGATTACCGACCATATACGTGTTAGACTTCAAAAATTTTTGCATGCCCGTATAGAGGGGCAACCGCTGATGAGGTTGTGTCCAGAAAATGACGAGGTCACGGGCGTTGTTTGCCCCGGGGGACGTGCACTTTTATGCCCTTTTCTAGCTTACTTTCGCGGAAGTAAAGCTCGTTCGCCGGCACGCACGGCCACACCGGGGAAACGTCACCTCTCTCGTGGGTTAGTAGAAGACCCAGGGGTTAGTGCTATGGGTGCGGCAGCACCCTCAAACCTGTCCTGTTTCCCCTGGGTTGTGTCACTTGGCCACGTACTTTGAACGACTTGGAAGAGTCGCACAGTGCAGTCTGCTTTGACGTAGTGTCAACGACATAGTTCCGCCATTGAAGGAAGGCGTGTACGTAGTTTGGCCAGTTCAGTGAACACTTAGCTCGTTAGTGTTACCGTTTCCTAACAGTTAGTTGTGCAGTTGTTACTAAGGTGCAGTTTTGTACCACCTTAGCTCTGGACAGTGCAACTGCTCTATGCACTAACCCCAACGACAGATGGTTGGTACAACGTCTACGTCGCACGAGCACAGCCTCCGTTGGGCTGTGCCCCTCCCACGTGATACAACGCACGTTCATCCATTACTATAGCGTCCTTACGGATCTGCCAAAAACGAAAGTGGGGGTAAAAACAAAACAAACGAAAATATGCGATCATAGATAGTATTTTATTCGGGAATAATTTACATTATGCCGAACAATAAATCTCGGAGTCTGTCTCGACGTCCGAGTGCATAGTCCGTGTTTCAAAAATTACAATCGGGGTGGCAGATCCGTGTTTCAAAAATTATAATAGGGGGAATTGTACAAAATAATCCGTCTAAACAAAACAAAACGAAAATATGCGATCCATAGATAGTATTTTATTCGGGAATAATTTACATTATGCCGAATAATAAATCTCAGAGTCTGTCTCGACGTCCGAGTGCATGGTCCGTGTTACAAAGATTACAATCGGGGGATTGTACAAAATAATCCTGTGTTTCAATTTACAATCAGCGGGATCGTAAAGCACAAACAAACGGCACAACCGTGCTCAAAATGTGATCATGGTCCGTGTTCAGAATACAGTCAAGCCACTGTTAGGCGAAGCTGTCCCCTGTCCGTTATTTACGTCGGGTTCTCTTGCTGATGGGTGTCGTCGGGGCTGTGTGAGTAGAGGTCTGCACGCCAATGCTCCTCTTACCTCGTAGCATCATGCGATGATGAAAAGCCGCAAAACACTCGCCCTCGTGAAGATGAACCCCGCACAGACTACATCCTTTGGACGTCTCAGACAGTCGTCCGCTCGCAGTGGTCTTACCCTCTCTGCTGCATACTTTACAGCATTTCTGCCGCCCCTCCAAACGGCTGACAACGTGCATCGGCTGATTTTGTGGATTGATGTACGAGGCAAGAGAAACGGTGGCCTCGACCTCTCTCACACTGGGCTGCGATCGCCCACAATAACCGCCAATGAGTTGTTTCCCGACACGCAGATGAAACATCTTATGGGTCAGCTTACTATCAGGGTGTACATGCTTGAAGCATATATATGCATTTACCAGGGCAACATCAATCAGGTAACATGCCAGATATGTCCACCATCTGTGGTTCTTGCGCCCAGTGTGAAAGTACTTGCGCTTCTGGTTGGCTCGGTCGACGCCTCCCATGTACCGGCGATAATTATACAGCGACAGAGGCACTTGTCGCCGCTCGTCTCCCTCCCCCACTGGCACGCACTCCAAGGGTGGATAGACCGTATTCAAGATCAGCACCTGAGCGTTACTATCCTGATAAGCAGTGATGTTAAGACGAGAGTCCGTTCTGGTCGTGGCTTTCATATCCCCAACAGACAGAGGAAGGCGCTTCCTCTTACCGGCGGAATTAATTGAGGGGGCATGGTGCGACGATTACGGCGGTTAAAACTCCCGACCATGTAGATCCCGGTCTCCATCAGCTCTCTAGCAGTAACGACCGTGCTAAACAGGCTATCACAGAATAGGCTGTGATTATATCCACAGAATGGCTGGACCAGCTCCATCGTAATTCTTTTCACCACACCTCGCTCCTGCCGTCTCCCATCAGTCCGATCCCGATATTTCACACCTAGGTACGGTGCAAAGTTAGCGATGTATGCAGTGGTGGAGTCGCACAGCTGCCATATCTTGAAACCGTCTCGATCAGGCTTATGCGGTAATCTCTGCTTAAATTTAGAACGGCCCTTAAATCGCACCATGCCCTCGTCGATGGAGATCTCTCTACCCATCTTATAATTATTTACGCACCGGTCAACTATGGGCTCCATCCATGGATTGATTTTATACAGGGGATCCTCCTGACACCGACGTCGGCGGCGTGCCTCATCAGGATCACGACGTGGATCGTTCTCTGGGTCTGCCAGATGAAAGTATCGCATAAGCTGCTGAAAGCGACTGCGGGTAATCACAGTAGAAATACCCTGGTTTCTCAGAAAGGGATCGCTAGACCAATAATCCTCCACTGATGATTTACGGTCGATACCCATACAGACTAAGACGCCAATGAACGCCTGCACCTCTCGGTAGTCAGCGTTACGCCAGTATTTATCTATTTTCCTAGCGATATGTCGCTGGTGGAATTTGGCGTATTTATTAGTCTCGTCCTTGGCCAATCTGATCAGTGTAGCTGGAATAAACTTAAAAAAGTAATCGAGCTCACGGCGTGGCTGGGCAAGGTGAAAGTCGCTCCTCTCTCATGGTCAAAATCGGTCTCCTCAAATATATTAGCATCGGTAGTCTCCGACATACGCCAGCAGAGGGGTGTCGTCCTCCGCCAACACAGCAGCAACGTCATCATCGTCGTCAGAGCTTGCCTCACCTACATACTGCCTGTCATAAAAGTCATCGTCCTCTGCCGCATCCTCGTCAACCTCCGAGTCGGACTCAGCGGTGATATCACCGTCGTCTGGGCGTCTGGGCCTGAACTCGCCCGTAGCGGCATCAAGGATCATATCTGGCTCAAAATCAGGTGGGCTATCCTGATAACGAACCCTCCGCACTATCTTTTTCGGCGGGGACATCGCAGCACACGAAACTATGGCAGGAGCGGGCTCGGCAGCCTCTGCTGATGACGAGGACTCAAGCTCTTTCGCACTGGGCACAGGAACCTCTCCTGACGCAGGATGAGGGCTCATAGTAGCAACAGGTGGTGTCTCTCCCGGAGCAGCCGGGGGAGAACCAATGGCATCAGCCGTCTCATTACTCACTGTCTCACTAGCAGCAGCAGACGTAGTCTGTGCAGGTGAAGTATCTCCCACAAGAGCAGATGTAGTCTCTGCAGGTGAAGTAGTCTCTCCCGGAGCAGCCGGGTGAGAACCACTGGCAACCGGTGACCCGTCATCATCCTCATCGGCAGAACGATCGCTCTTACGTTTACGCTTACCACTGGGTTTTTCAGCCGGAGATGGCTTCGCCTTACGGGAGCGTTTCTTGCCCGACTTCTTAGAACGTTTACTAGGGACATCACAACGATCGCTACCACTACCGCCCGGAGACTCTGCATCTTTGAGCTTCAGTCGTCTGCTCGCCTTCAGAAAACTTTTGCGGTCCGTCAAGCTCATGTCTGGAACAGTGTCGACAGACTAGCAGGTCCCTCCCTTTTAAAGCCACAGGGAAACAAAGCCCCGCACATGATTGGACGCAGGGGTGTTAATATATGCATCCACCTGTTATTATAATGGACCTACGGCAATCAGTCCACCACCGGCGCTGACATTCCTACCCGTCATGTAAATTGCCTGTCCGCACCATTTGATATGCTAATAATACTCATTTGCGATGCAAATCCCTCGAGCACTTAGCATAACATAGTCAATGTCATTAGCATCTCAACTTGACATTCCGTCCAGCTGGGTACGTGGCATGCGCACCTGCGCCACCCAAGGACGTTGGCCCAAGCCCATGTTTAGTACGGGTGGGAAACCCGTCTCTTTAACCTCATGTCCCTTCTAAGTACGCCTGCGCAGGGTATTGTCATCCAAGTCGGTGACAAGCCAACCCGACAGATCGCCCATTAAGCAGTAATGGACTGGCCGTCTCGTTCTTGTACGGCAACGAACAGTGCTTCAGCGGCTTGTTTAGGTCATAACCGTCGCCTGCCGAGCGGTCAAAGATGAAGGATGCCAAAATTGTCAACAGCTGTCTCGGCCTCGTCCGTTGGGCAAACATGGCTCCTTCAAATAACGTGGCCAGCACGTCTACGTCATCAGCGGTGATGACGACCCGTCATTGACGCCCGAGTGCGTAAAAACTCGGAATATACCGACAGGTACCTCTACCTGAGTCGGTCATACTACGGTATAAACCAAACACAGGTCTGCCAACTCCCGTTAGACTCGGCCGTTAGCCGAACTTCACAGGGACAACATAGGCGTAACAAGTCGGTGAACAACGGTTCACGCACCTAACCACAGCCGCCAAGTCGGTGAACAATGGTATCAAATTTTGAGGCCATGTTCCTGAATGGCAAGGCTGAGGCGGTGTGTTTCGTTGCACGGCTTGAACGTCTAGAGCCAAGTGCAGCCGACAACGTCTGACATCTGAGTGGGTAGTCTTTTCGAGAAGGTAACAAGTCGGTTAAAAGCGGTGGTTACCCTTCACAAATGTCGCTCAAGTCCGTTCGGATCAGTTCCATGTCAGGGACTAATCAAGCCGAGTCCGTCAAATCCGTCCGCACTTCCCGTCAATCAGGACCAAGTCCGTGATTTTCGTCTCGCACCATTGGCAAAATATTGCACCGCCAGCTGAGGCGGTCTTAGGCGGTTGCCTTACAGAAAGCCGAGTCCGTCAAATCCGTCCGCACTTCCCGTCAATCAGGACCAAGTCCGTGATTTTCGTCTCGCACCATTGGCAAAAAATTGCACCGCCAGCTGAGGCGGTCTTAGGCGGTTGCCTTACAGATTAGCGTTGCCGAGACGGTCAATTCGGCCGCAATCTATGTAGTGCCTCAGAGCCAAGTTAACCCAAACTCCGCTAGAATACGTCAACGTGCTAACCTGCCAAGTACGCTACTCGTCCCCCCCAAAAAAAACCAGTCCCCCACCGGGGTGGGGGACTGGCTGGGTAGCTTCCGCACCTTTCCTGTCGTTGGACTCTCTGTGAACCCATTTCGAGAGCAAACGCGTTCCTCGCCCAAAACCTGTCCTCGAACGACCCCTAGCGTGAGCAAGGGTTTGCTACACGTAGTTCCGTCGACTAGGCAGGAAAGGGGGTACCAAAAAGTAGCCCCGATTTCCACCGCCTTGGCAGGATAACGGCCGTGGCTGCTCAGATTCTAGCTACACCAAATTTCAAGCGGATTTTCACCGACTTGGCAGGAAAAGGGTTAAACCTGCAAGAGCTAGCTAGCTGAGAGACTGTACGGGATGCATGTAAAAATTGACAAACAGTCAAAATATGCCAACTGTTGTCCTGGTGCATCTAGGCCTTGTTGCAGGATAAAACCCCACACAAACTGAATTCAAGCAAATTTTCTTGTAAATGTAATATGGCTACTAGCATTTACATACAGGTTGGCAAATGAATTACATTCCATCTGGCTGGCATATTCCCTCCCAGACATCAGATCCGGAAGCGGCTCCAAGCAAACACAATGACAGATTCACAAAAGACATTGTATAGATATTAATTCAATTGTCTTTTTCTTGTATTCAATGCCGACATTAATACTGCAAAGGCCTGGCTTATATAACTGTGGTCTTGTTTTGATAGATGCAAAAAGACACCATTGTTGAATATTTTTCAAATACATTTCTTGTTTACATAGCTATCATTGAAATATTGTCTTATGTCCAGTAGCGGAATTAATCAAGCAATTATTTCCATAAACAGCCTCAAAACTTTGATATACATTTTACACAACTACCATATATGTCTGTGTGCTAAATTCATGCCATATAAGGAGCATTAGGAATGGCGGATCACCTCGACATCAGTCAAAAAAAAATAGGCCAGCAAGTCCTTTTAGTGCACAGAGGGGGAACAAATGAAAAAGGTTGTTTTCTGTAAGTTGAAGTAAACTGATATGTCTGTTGTATGCAAGGCTAAAAGTACAGAACAACAGATTCTCATAGGACATATACAATGTTGGAATTGCTGCGTAATTTACATGAAAGACACATCTCGACATGTTTTTGAGTAAATCTTACTTGACGCGTGTTTGTTCACTTCACTGCAAGCAAACTGAGCTAATTGTAGAATTGGTAAGAACTCTCGAGTAGGCTACCTGCATTCCAACTAAGGCCAAAGTATTTATTTCGTGGCTCGGTACATGGAGCTCTTTGGAGATTTTCATGAAAAAAGAATACAAAAACATGGTGCATTTGATTAGGAATTTACAGCGGTAGCTTTTCTGCCAGAAAATTTTGTTCAGAAATTTTTTGAGATACATGTATTGTACTTTACAATGCTTGCTGTTTGTATGTTTGTAGAAAGTCACTCTGTTGTGTAAATTATGGAGGCAAAAACGTAGTTTCTGCTTTGATTTTTGAATGGCCATTCATACACGTGGAAATAATCAGGTTTAGATATAAAATTTTTGTAAATTTTTTTTTTAATTTTGTTTTGAAAATACTTACCTACTTACCTTTCAAAATTTTGAATGCACACAAAACAAAGAGTTAAATTGCTTTGGCCATACTTTCAATCCAGTTTAGCCTTGCTTTTGTAATACGACCATTTATGATCAATCTTTTATCCAAACTAAAGTTTACACCGCCTACTACAATTTCCCATAGGAGAACTGAATGGAAAATTTATTTGTATCCCCTGGCTGACCTTCGAAGTTGAACTATATTCTGTGTAAAGAAAGTATTCTTTATTTGTCAAAATTTTGAATGCACACAAAACAAAGAGTTAAATTGCTCTGGCCCTACTTTCAATCCAGTTTAGCCTTGCTTTTTATGACCATTTATGATCAATCTTTTATCCAAACTAAAGTTTACACCGCCTACTACAATTTCCCATAGGAGAACTGAATGGAAAATTTATTTGTATCCCCTGGCTGACCTTCGAAGTTGAACTATATTCTGTGTAAAGAAAGTATTCTTTATTTGAATATTAAAGTTGTTTACCCGTGATAGACAATCAGTGAAATCAGCAAACATTCGTTTGTGTCCACAACCTGCAGATCCATATTAAACTTAATTGAGATCTATAACCAAAAGCTTATCCCTTTTAGTCCCACAGGAGCTGTTGTTTAAAACTATTGGGTAGAATTTAGCTGCGAACAATATTACATGCGAATGATGACGTAATCAAAATTAAACCTCCCATGAGACCAATTAATGACATGACAAGTGTAATCTACTAAGGTTCTCAATTAGTTTGCATATACAGCAAAAGCTGGTGTATAGTGGTCACACTAAGGGTTCAAGGCAAAGTAACGCTATATCGAGGTGGCCTTTCTACAGAGGTTGTGTGTGGCACTTAGAAACTTTCCGTGCAGATGGTGTTCGTCCAAATGGTGAATTTATGACAATAATAATAAAATTCACAATCAATAATCATAAATCTCTGAAGATCATAACACAGTACATCAACACTTGCCTTTTGATAATCTCTGAAACAATTGTGATGCAGCTGTGAAAATATTTTGTCAAAATAGAGAAATTTCTTGCTTTCAGTCTGAGAATTTATTGCGGGTCATCCACCAGAGTCGAATATGCCGACCATATTACACAGGTTTTATACCAAACTGGAGGAATTACATGTGGCCACTTACCACATAAGAGAAATGTGTGTTCTGAAGAGGGCTTTTTACATGTAAAATGTTACAAGACTTCCACAAAGTGACAACTATAAGTCGGTGACCGCACTACAACAGGTTCAACGGTAAATTTATGATATACTCAATTCTGAACTTTGGAATTATATGCTTTCAGCTTCAATTTCCAACATTCTTTTGAGCAGTCTTTGGGACAAAGAATGCTTCAACTTTGCCAGAACACTTTAATTTAACCCTTTTCATGTCCCAATGCAGTTGCAGCTGTCACAGTCAACAAATTTTGGGAAAAGAATGAGGTAGAACCTACATATCCAAGATGGCTCACGGACACAAAAGTCATAGTGTTAATCAGCCAGCTTTCATCATTTTGTAAGCCTGGAATATATAAACTGGGCCAATACCATCAATACAGTTGGTGGACAGCAGCGGAGACATCCTTTTCGAGCACAAACTCTTCACAAATGAACATACCATGTATAACAAAGCATATAGATAATGCTATTTGTGTTTGCTGCTATCATGCAAAAAATAAGCCATTCATGTCACAGAGCAAGGGCCTGGCATTTGGATAAAAGCGGGTACAATGTCACCAAAAAAAGCTTATTCAACCACATGGTATAATCCTTTGTATAGGTGTGGAAAACACAACAACAGCTGACACTGCTTAGAAATTTGTCGGCTGAGGTGAAGGTCTGTTTTTGTGCTGTCTCACATCCAACTCTCACACCCAACTATCTCTCCTGAAAAGATTTGTGAGGCTGCATACCGGTAGTTGTCATGACCAAATAAGTTGAAATCTACAAGTGTTTTCTCTGTAATTTTCAAACACAATACGAGACGTCTCTGCTGAGACATTTTGAAATGTAGTAAATGAAATAAAGTGACCCATGCAGGACTCACACCCACATCCCCTGAATACATTTTGGATGCTCTACCAACTTAGCTAATGGATGAGTCGGAATTACTGTGGTCAGTCCTGTCACTTAGCCGGGGCTCTTCATGTAATGTGTGTCTATAGTGAGTTTTTGGCTAAACTCATTACCTAATTAATCTTTCTACCTAAGGATCCTATGGATTCAACAGGGACTCGCACAGAAGTCACCAATTTAGGAATTGGCTTTTTTGGTAATGTCAGGACCAGTCATACGAATGATGCAAAGCCAGAGAAAAGTAATTTTTGGTTTGAAATTGTGACTAATCTCACTATACGAATTTTTTTTATATTTTAAAATGTAGTAAATGAAGACATTTGTCTGACAAGATAAAAGTCTGGAATTTTTCTGTGCCTGTATCTGTCATGCACGACTGAGTTCTGCTCTTCTACCAAGATTATTTGTCATATTTTATGTCTAGAAATTAATGGCCTGTAACAATAACTTCTCTAATCTAATTTTCAGGTTGTGGTAGTATTGTCTCAGCATCAGCATCAGTTTATATCCATAGTGCACTGAAATACCAAGTACTCATCTTGTCAACACTGACTGTATGTACCGGTATGTTTTCTGCATTGTTGGTGTTGAAAATCAAATTCTGGTCTGAACTTGATGTCAGTTTTCAACAACAGCACAATTCAAATATCACAAGCTCACATGCTCCATTGTCAAAGTAAATCCTATGTAAACCAAAAAAAAACGGTAACTGAGCAAAACCACTGAAAAAATGTTACGGCTAATAATTGACAAGTCGAAATTTATCAATATAAAGCATATTCTCCTCTCAAACCAAACAACATTAATAAATTCGGTTCAGATACACATTTTGCATTAAATTAAGGGATGAAATTAAGGGATAAAATACAAAGACAAGCAAGTGGTTTTACAACAGACTGCAACAATAGAGGGGTAACTATGTCATGATGATAGTACTGGTAAAGTGGACCATCCACATGACATAACAACCCTCTATCTTTGAGTTTTCAGAGAATTCAAAACAGAAACTCACACACTCGTTTTCAACTACTAAAAACTGTGACTCAAATTGTTATGTACCATACATATAGTTGCACAAATTCGCATGTACAAACCACACTGGTCTCAATTCTGGTAGCTCATAGTTTCCTATCATCAAATACACTACTCATCAATTGAGACTTTTTGTTCTGTTCCACCGTCTACAGGGCCTTTTAGCAGTGGGAAGAGGAAAGCAAATACAGTTTATTCGTGACAACACACGATCGACCCCTGTGTCCGATGTGATCCAGTAAAATCACCACTGGTGCTGTTTGTCTGAGGTGAATCATCTGTAAGCGCCTTTCACCAATTGTTCTGCATTGTCATTTTATTCATTTCAGATAATGTATGGCTGGCACAACACGCCCATGTTGCAACCTCTTTGTGAAATTTCCTTTCTCTCTCTGTAACTATACCCGTGATCCATACTGGCAATTACATTTCAAAGGATTGTGACCTCTCAAATATTTTCCTTGGATTTATTTTAAATTATACCCACATGCACGACCCGACACTTAGGTCAGGCCTTGCCACTAGCTGAAGTAACTTTAACTAAGATTTTCTGAACTATACTTTCCCCATCATGTGACTGATTCAATTGGGCAGTGTGTGATACATCCTCAGGGTTCAAGGCTAAGGCAGTAGAGAAACTTAGAAGTTAAATCAATGTTTACTAAGTTACAAGATTTTACAACCACCTGTTGAATGAGCAGGCCCAGATAACAAACCATCATCATGAATGGTTAATATACCGTACTTGGCGTACCACATATAACACGCAAGCCAAAGTCTCCTGGTTGATGATATTCTATACCTGAGACTGACATAAAACTTTGAAATTATCAAGCCGCAGTTAATAGAAGCATATTGCTCAACTTTTTATGAATTTGCAAATTAAATGTCTTCCGAAAGTTCCATAATTTTACTAGTTGTCTGTTCAGTGCCAACCAACATTCTGACAATAGATGGTACTTTAAATTAAAACTATATATACACACTGGCTGCCAGTTTTTGTTATCAACACAACTTTCACATGCTTATAGGCAAACACGAGAGAGTGATCAAAATCACTTTGGTTGAATAAGTTTATATCCTAGATTATTACATGTAACCCTTTGTTATCCTGCCAAGTTCAATTTTTTCACCATCAGGTAAAGTTGATGAAACCTAATGTCATATACCCCATATGGTGCATTTTAAAAGTATTGAATATCTGAAGGCCCCTGAAAGAGTGATAGTGTTCACATGATAAAAAGCTGCTGGAACAGACCAAGCGGAATGGGTTAAAATGCATGTGGTTTTGGCTCCATACCGCTTTTTACTGACTTGATAATTGCAGTGGGGAAGTGATACTGTCTGGCAGGAAATGGGTTAAACACTGGATTTCCTAACAACAGAATCAATCACTGTTGGTATGACTCAATTAACACAGTGCTGGATGTAACATTGTGGCCAACTTGATTGTGCATAGCTGCATGACCACACCCAAAACCTTCTCAATAAGCCTTTCACTCTAATTAACTTGCACTTTAAAAGTTCATACAAAAATTTGACCATCTTTTTTCCTCTTTAAAGCTGAACAGAGCAAGCTTGCATAAAAAGTCATCCAAAAATGACATAAATGGGAGTTGTACAAAACTTTAACACCACCATATAAGTTCAGAACAAAAAATAAGTACCTTGCGCAAAAACGGGGAACATAGAAACTGCCCAGTGTTTTGACCTCTGCTGTGCTCTACACAATGCTTTCACTACAAAGCTAATTTGCATATCATACCACAGCAGAAAAACAATTGCATGCCCAACTCTTTTGAATGCGGTCGGTCTCTACATCGCGCCATTCCTCAGGTATAAATCAAACACTGCATACCAAGGATTGTTGAGTGAGACTGGGAAGCGTAATTAGAGGCATTAACCAACGGACCGACTCACAACAAGCATCACTTTGTTTCTGGGCTGGATGTGATACAACCAATTTATTGGGCTACGAAGACCGACAAATATTCAAATGTAATACAGTTTTCAAACATGAAATTTTGAGCTAATTTTTTCTCAGACACATTTTGTGAGTAAAATACAATTGATGGCTGGCTAGCTGAGAAGTGGATCTACATTTTTGCATAAAATCTACAGACACACAGTAATCGCCATCACCACCACTATGTTGTGCTTAGACTGTCAGTTTTGAATACTATTTCTGAAATTATATGGTCAAATGAATTTATATATTTTATGACTATAAACATGTCCCATAAAAATCTCTAAACAATAAATAAATTTAAATTGTATTTCTTGTAAATGCCTTGTAAATGTGTATGATTAGAATCATTGCGAAGATTTTTTTATCAACCGGAGAAAAAATTATCACTCGATTCCCAACAAAATCAGTGACAACTGAACCTGTATTAGGGACCGTCTCAGATTGTCGCAGAAGTTCAAGAAACGAAATTCCTTCGTTTAGATCAAAACCCCCTCCCCCCTCCCCCTAAACGAAACTTCAAAAGTGCGAAATGTTCATGTCTGCCTGAGAGTACAATGTTGCATTTTGCTATTTGCTATAGCTACTAAAAACTAAAAACGTATTTCCCTTGCCACATTACAATTAAAGTAATCGATCAGATTTGAGTACTAACAGGGCATTTTACCGCATAAAAGTTTCATTTTATTTTACTTTCCCTTTTTACATCTCTTGTGCTGTTCTTTGTCTTTGCGAACACGCAATTTGTACTTGGTAGGGGCGGTAAATAAGCGAGAAACTTTGACAAGGGGGCCCAGGCATGTTCAATCAATCATATTAAACGACTATGACCAGGTGCAATACAAGTGAGAATAAAGACATCTAGTGGTTAGAGCAGACGCTTATAAATAGCACATTTTAAAAAAATGATACTTTTTGTCTTTGTATAATTTGATGAATGAAATGATTAGGATACAATGTTACTATCGATTAATTGTGTTTGGGGCACAAACGAGATGGAAACAGTTACAAATTTGTTGGCACGAGTATGGAGTTTTTCTTTAATTTAAAAATAAATACACGAAAACTTGTGATCACAAAATAAAAGTGCGAAAGTGAAGTTCACTAATTGAATGGAGGTCAAACCCCCTCCCCCCCTAAACGAATGAATTTCGCTTTTTGAACTTCTGCGACAATCTGAGACGGTCCCTTAATTAAACAAAATTTTTGGATGGGTTTTGATTGTGAATAAACTACAAGCTGATGGGATTGATGAAGATGTTTATCTTGGTTGGTAATGCCACACAAGCCAATCAGCACCATCTGCGTCACCAGAACATTGTAATATGACCTTGACATCAGCAGAGCTGTATCATCGGACCTTGCTCTGTACATTTTGAAGACAGGATTTTTTAGTTGTAAATATTTTTGTGATATCTTTAGCATGTTATTCAAAATTCCTACGGCAAGAACATAACAGAATCCGTAATTAGATATTTCATGTAGGCAGTAGGTGCCAAGCTTTTCACAACTGCAACAACGCCGTACCATCAGTAAAAATGGGAAACAAAAATAGAGAATATTCAAAATTAATGTCGGCAGTTGTCATGGCCAATGTCATATGACTGATACATTTCATTTCTGTGTTTGCATAGGGTTATTAATTGGAACTGGAAGTGGAAAAAATTAAAATTGGTCAGCTGATAAACATTGATTAATTTCATCTAACTAGTATGTTAATTTTCAATTTTTTTCACTAATTTTTGCATGTGAACAGCTCAATATATGGCATGGTAGACAATATAATTACAATAAAAGCACTGCACAAAAATAACATTGACTACTGTTGATCAAATTTAGATATTCAACTGCTTTCACAATCAAGAGCATGTTATTAGACTACTAGTGTACAAAGAAGAGTAGAAGCAGTACACAAAAACTATAGGAGCTGATGATATTCTGGACCAAACATTTAGCATTTACCAGCAGAATAGAATAAATTTGTAGCATTCTATTAATATCATAACATAACCAAATGACCTCATTGTTTTTCAGGGCAATTAACACACGGCCATTCACACACACAAACAGCAGCTCACGCCCAATGAGGATATACTGGGTCACAAACCAAGGGTGTTGTCAAGTAGAACTATATATGTACATGTATATGGACAGATAACTTCATAACCACTGAGAAAGCCTGTCTTCCACGCTTTCTAGCAAAGACAACTTCAGTAACCTGTAAAGAACCTTCAGTTTTCCTGTATTATCAATACTTTCCTAAGAGTTTTTATTTCACATATTAAGATTTTTGTCGGCCATAATGAATTATACAACTTGCGCGAAATACTCATAAAACTGGCATTATCGATCTGGTCATTAAAACTTTACATCCACTGTCTGCAACACAAGCTAATCAAACCAAACACTGAACCTATAGGTTTCAATCATCTGTTATCATCCATTTTTTCACTGAGCATATACTGTTCTGTGAAATGATTAGGTCGATGGACAAATATCAGGTAAGTTTTGTCAAGTTGCTTATGAGCAACTTCATACAGATTTGTTTAAATTATTAAACTTGCATATTGCAGTCAATTGTTTTCTTCTCATTAATTAATGGTCAAATCAACCATTCCATGAGACTGCTCATCTGATTGCCTAAAATCTGTCTGGTCTTTATATTCCATGGGACGTCCTAATTCAGTGTTTTTCAAATCATGTTGCATTTTCACTTTCATATGTCGGGGCATATTACAATTTTTGTCAAAAAAATACTCTCAGAAACTAGTTGTAAATAATGTTCAAAAAAGTTTTGTGTTTACATTGCTGGGAATGGTCTGATTCAAATATCTTCAAATTTCGAAATTTTGATGTTTTAAACTCTTATCCCGCCAAGTTCATGAGTCAACCATCAGATCAAGTGGGTTGAAACTAGCGGAGCATAACATCATAATTGTATTGCATTTCAACAAAGACTTGAACATTTGAAGGTCCCCTGAAGGTGTGCATTTTAGTAACCTAACAGGCCGTTACACACCATGCCAAGTAGGTGAAAAATTCGAAATGCATACAGATTTTCACTCAGTGCTACTTTTTACTGACTTTGCAGATGGGGAAGTGATAGGCCTGGCAGGATAGGGTTAATGTTTCAAACTAGAAATCTCCTACCCTCTCATACTCCCTTCAACTAATTGTCAGACAGACAACAACTTTGACTTTTTAGTTGGGGGGGGGGCTGGGAGAAGAGGGGGAATCCCTTATTTCTCTTCAAAGCATCATCTCCAGCAATTTGCAAACAGGATGACAAGATAGCTTTTGCATTAATTTTGTATCTCTGGGCTTCTGTGATTCATGTTTACCGCTGTATTTTTGACATCGTTATTTAAGAAAACGATTATTCTAATTGTCTCAACACTTAGATCTGTTTTGATCATGTTCAGATATCATCGCTTGATCACGCTCAGAATCTCGCTTTCATGTTGGCAAATATTAAAGTATTTTTTTGTGAAGTGCACATGAATCAGACAGTTCCCAGTATCGGAATCTCTTATTGGTCACAGAGAATTACCTGATGGATATGCAGTGACCTCAAGGTCACCAGTGTGCTGACCAATAACAGAAGAGAACATAAGCAAAGCACTTTTAACAATGAGGTATTTTGTAGCGGATTACAAGACAGATTAGTAGTTTGCATGACCATGGAGGTACTACCTCCATGGCATGACAGAGAAGAAAAGTTGATTACAAAAGTTGATAAAAGTCCTCATCTATTGAACTCCATGTTTTGATGTCTGTTGGTCGTCCTTGGGAAAAGAAGAATAACATGAACAGACAGGAAGGGTGCACAACTTGCAAAGCATCTATTGATGAAATCACTATCTCCTATCGTCTATCTCAGTATTTTGTCAAATATACGATAACCAAAGTGAAACTTCAAAACAGTGCTTTCCATCGCAGTGAAAATATTTTGTTACAAAAATTCAGATATTGTTATTAGATTCAAGCTACACATTAGATTATGGCTGTACACACTTCAGTTCAGAAGTTGTGCAAAATTAAGCTGTGACAGAATTAAGAGTAAGAGCAAGTAAATTATCTCCAACACGGTCATAGTAATTTTACATGTTGATCCTGTTGAAAGGGCTAATCAGTTCAAAGTAGGCCTAAACCACCGTCCCTGGGTGGAGGGACGGTGCCTGAACGTATTGGGTCAGGAGATGGAAAATAATAGTGAACAGTCATAAAGATGATATTTGAAAACACTACAGGCATCAACATACAGTTATGTAACTACAATAACATATTGTTGACAAGAACAACAGTCTGACACTTGAGGCAATTATTGGCAGAGCAGCGAGCTGGTAAGCTAGCAGAGAAAAATGCCTGAGGTGTGGTTGCCTAATCACAAAGCAAGGTCAGACACCTTGGTGAGTAATACACTGTGCATTTATCAACAAATTACCAACGCTGACAGAGGGCAGCCTATACTGGCACCGAGTCATTTTACATATCAATATGTGTTTTTGTTCTTGAACAACCTAGTTAGTGAATGTGCATCCTAATGCATTGGATAAATATGAGTTTTCTCTGCAAATCCACATTTCTCAAGAGGGGATTTGGGATCTCATGGGGTACAGGGCCAGTAGCTATAATGTTTGATGATTTTTTTTCCCCTTTTTTTTTTGCAAGCTCTTGATCTATGCCCAAAATTATTTTGAATTTAACCACCACTATTTAGCTTGTCAGCGCAGTGTCTACAAATGTAAAATTCCCAACTTTCACAAAACTCGAAGCTGGTGAAAACTTCATTTTTTCCATAAGCTTCAAAATGAATCCCTACGAGTGGTTGGCAAAGAGAATGTTGTAAAAGTTTGAGAGGTGTTGTCTGCCTTACTGCTCATGAAAATATTTAAATTCTGTAATGTTCTAAACATAATTTTCACTGACTTATAAACCAGCTACAGTTACCATGCACAGTGGTGAAAATATACATGGCTTTGGCTCAACACTAGACTCCTTTTTACCGAGTAGACAGATCTGATGGGAAGTGGTATTCTGTTCAAACGAATACGAAAACACTGTTTGTCAGCAAATTCAAATGCATTTATGCATCATAACCATTATTTTTTCGCATATTTGAAAGGAGGTGACCATATTTTAGTGGGTGCCTGTTTACAATATCGTGTTCAAACTTGCACATGCAGGTCCAGGCTACAGTATCACCTGCTCACCATTATTTCAATGTGAGGAGGTCAATGGGTCTGGGCCAAACCACAATGTGTGCACCTCCTACGATAAGTCTACATTCACCAACGCCAGTTTTACTTTTGAAAGTAAAAATCCTAAAAATAATGAAAACGTTCTTGCTGATGGGCCAATTCAAGATAATATGTCGAATTGTACAATCTTGGTACTGGAGGAGTAATATTACTGGTAGAAATGGAAATTTTAGAGACTATTAAAGCTTCGTTATTCAGAACTATGATGGTAATATTTCATGGGGTTCTCTGGTAATCAAAAAAAATTAGATCCCAAAGGAAAATAATTTTAACATTACTTGCATTTTTTTACATGATACATATTTCAAACTTTTCAATAATCTTTAAACTTTTCTTTTTAGACTCAAACTTCTGACATTTTGTCAAACGTCAATATATGCAAATAAAATTGATAGAGTAATTCACTTATTTTGGTATAAACAGAGTTGCCATGAGCTGATCATGAGAAAGACTGTGGGATACTTTTGCTAGATATTTTTTTTTTGGTGCCCAGCAAAGTACTCTGTCAATAGAAGCTACAGCCATTGGCCACTGTCCATTGCAGATTACAAAACCTGTGAGCAGTGTGACAGTATAAAATTTGCATCATATTCATGAATTATCGTCTGCAAGCACAATTATAATTTCGTGGTTTTAAAACAGCTGTATGTCAAGCTGTTACCTGTATGCAAGGTCACTGAGTAACAAGACTCGGCTGGTAATTATGTCACCACACTACCAGTCATAAATAGGTACATACACAAACTGTTCTATTATCGGACCATACATCGGCCGCACTCAATGATGCCCTCTCGATTTGAGCTAATTTATAGCCAAACAATGTCTCTGTCACAATGTGCCTGTCTGCAGGTGAGCAACATCCAACTAGGTAATAAAACTGGTGTGTTTTACCAGTCCATGCACAGGGAACCCAAAAATATGGCTGTTGTTGTTGTTTATATAGTTGTTGTTTATATTAGTCATGTTATTGTTGACCAGTAAAATTTAACATACATAACTATTGTGTTGTTGTTTCCAACCTAATGTAGATGTCATAAGAAACACCACAACTTACATTATTTGACCCACTGCCACTCTGTCCCGACATACACTACCCAGTAAGTACTAAGTTAGGAGTGTATGTTGGGGGAGTTGCATTGGGTCAAAAATTGTAGTGTCCTTGTAACTTGTAGTGTTTCTAATTACATGTACAATACGTGTAAAACAACACTACAAAAGTTATGTTCGTTGAATTTTAATGGTCAACAACAACAACACCACTTACATAAACATAAACAACAATACAAATAACAACAACAATCAGATTTCCGGGTTTCCTGTTGAGAAACAAGCCTAGGCTGGTAATTGGATTATATCACCATATTACTGGTCATAAAAAGGTATGTACACAAACTGTTCTATTATCGGACCATTCATCCCCCGCACTGATGATCTATCTGAGCCAATATAGCCCTGCAATGTCTCTGTCACAATCCGCCTGTTTGTGGGTGAGCATTGTCCCATAGGTAAGGCCAGGAAGCAAAACTTGTTTTATCAGTCCATGATGCTTCCAATATGCTCAAAGCAGCCTTCTTCTTTTTTCACCATTGAGTATTTAGCAACATATCTATCTGCTTTTTTACAAGACAAGAGGATTTAATTATTTTGCAACAGTAAAAAGTAATGTGTTAAGGCAAGTAGCTGAAATCTAGGTGTCTGACAAGCGGCAAATTACCACCTCTTGATTGCATAGCCTTTCTCTTTTGAAAAATGTGCAGAACAGTGCAGGCGGACAGTATTTGACTGAATGATCTGTCCATATAAACCTTCCGCGTTGGAAAGAACATGTTGTTTTAGTTTGGGCATTGTATGAGTGTTGTCTAGCCATGATTATGGAGGTGGAATGTAATTCAGTTCACAATTATTATATAGCGGCCATTCTATCGAAATCACAACTCGCATGGCCAACTCGGGTCATTACACTTTCTAGATGTCGACGGACTGCTGCTGAAAATGCAGTCGAATAAATAATGAAGGTAGAACATAGTCATTCCATGGAAATATATTTCTTTGTACCTCCATGGACTTTCATGTGCAGGGTGTATCTAGGATCATTATCACGGGATGCCTGTGACTTCGGCAGAACAACTTGTAACTATGACAGCGCATGCACAGTATTTGAAAATGACGGTAAGTGACCCACCTTGAAGTAAGGGTTTTACAACGAAGCGACGTCATCAAGAGAAAACGCATAATGCAATGTGCCATGGTGCCAAGGGCCACAGTAGTGAATAAGTTCGTGCACACGGCTGTTGCGTAACTAATAATATTCCTAGGAGCACAGGTGATTGACTCACGGTACTCTGCATGCATGCTATGCCACACCCAAGGCCATAACTGAAACTCACGGGGGCAAAGAATCTAGGCCATCGCTGTGGGTCAAGAGTTATTTGTCTCAAATCACGTCCACCTTAAACGTGTCACATCGACGATGAACACATGGAAAAGTAGACGGCCAATTATAGAGCGGCTGTCATGTATGCGGTGCCAATTCTTTTACACTTGGCGCACGAGTTATTGGAACACTAAATTAGGTAATTACCCAGCAACTTGGCTGAATACTTTGCTATTTGACCTGGCGTTTACCTAAACAAGAGTCTGTTTTATGGTCTGAAGACTGATAAGATATCCACAACACTCAGCAGGCAGCTCCTCCACTGAGTAAACTGATATGCCTACACTGCAAAAAACTTTTTGACTGGCAGCTGCATGTAGTTGATGGGAGAGTTTTGAAGGGCCGGAATAAAATGTTGTAAAGTGTAAGACATGATTTGCCGCTGTTATTTTGTGTCCTGTTTTTGTATATATGCATGTTATTACCAGTTTTTTAATTACAATTATATACATTGAAGAAACACTGACTGTCAGAGCCGCCCAACCATCCAATCATATGATAAAAATGGACTGTTCCATCAACGTCGGTGGTGGGCTCATAGAAGGTGGTAAATTTGACGAGTTTTGTAACTCTAGATTTACAAGGGATGCTGCGATGTTTCAATTCCAAATAACATACAGAGGCAAAACCTGTCAGGTTCAGGCCCAGGACACAAAATGAGTACAATAGATTGTGTTACATCTGATTCATAATATTTATTCCCCCTTTTCACAATTTTCCCATGAACTAGATGCCAGTTGAAAATGGGTTGTTCCCTGTGTAGGCATATCAGTTTACTCAATGGGAGCTGCCTACTGAGTTTGGTGGATATCTTATCAGTCTTCAGACAATAAAACAGACTCTTGTTTAGGTAAATGCCAGGTCAAATTGCAAAGTGCTCAGCTAAGTTGCTGGGTAATTACCTAATTTGGTGGTCCGATAAGTCGTGCCCTTGCTGTAACGTAAAATGACTGATTGCCGTCAAACGCTGCGATGCGCGCGATGGGTTACTACTCCACAGTGTACTCCCAGTCCTATAGTCCCAGGTACTGTACTACTACACTCAGAAACGGTGACCAATACCGAAAAAGAGTGGATATCTTACAGCTTAACGACTCCTAGGCCATAGTTATCACTGAAATCTGACTGTGAGGTAGGTTTCACAAACACGTACGTGAAAGTGAAGGGAGGGTGTGACCCGCTACTGCGGTAAGTGCGCCAGGTCACCGCGTTCAGCGCATCAATGTTCACTGTCACTGCATGGCGTCAGACCTGACTCAGACTGTGTACTTGTACACTACCCTACAGGCTCCATGCAAAATGAGACGAGATCAAATACTAAAACTACCACTTCCCCCGAATCATATTTGTAAGGGATCGGGCTAATATTATCAGTCCATTACAGCTAAATAAAAAGTGACGATACGATGGAACTTGGATGCAAAAAGTAGCTACGCGAGACAACACTTTCACCTGACAAACATGCCAGACCCGCGGCCGACACAGTCCCTAATACTCTCACACATAATAGCATTTGCTTGCCGATACATGCATTCTCGCGGTTCGTACAGTTAACAACACGTGCAATGACATTCAACTTTTCACGTTTGTCAGAGGATGAGGAAACTTAACTGGGAGTACGCACAAATCTTGGCAAATTATCGGAAAAGGTTTGATAATGAGACCCATTGACGGTTACAAATCCAATGCCGCAGTACACAACGCAGACCACACAGGTAAGCGTATAATTCTATGGATTGCGCTTTTCTTTTTACAAACTTGAATCGCAGCCATGAAAACGGTGGTAGTTAAAAGAAAATAACGGCACTTACACGTTGTACAGACCCCTTATCGTCGGTCGACATTGTCTTCTAGGAAAGCCAGTGGCTGCAGCAATTCCAAAACCCCACGTTCAGGTTTATGGCTTCCAATGAAATGAATTTCAAAACGTTTGGATCAGCTCACTAGTAATCAGCATAACAAATGATTTTTACATATGAATGCATACGCGAACGGTTTCAAGGATCCCCGCGTCCTTCGCTTTCACTTGCAAACAGCAAAGTAAAACGCGATACACATCAAAATAAGGGATGGACCATTAGATCTTGGTGGGTGGTCACAATGAAATTGTGAAATTTTTTTTTTTACTATTGTAAATTTCTAAAAATTTTTTTTTTACAATTGAGATTAGCTGTGCAATTTTTTTTTAGTTCGTCGCTGTCTGAGGATAAAGAGGGCAAAGATGTGTACGAAGCACCATAAGCGACCGCGCAAGTGGTCACGGGGGACGGCAGGAGGGGGTTGTTCCCTCTCCTGTCGTTGGAGCTTTTGAAAAATAGAGATTAAAATGATGTTATTTGGTGGCACTTGGGGAGTATTTTTGCGGGGGGAGGTCAGGAGGGGGTGTCCCCCCTCCTGCCGTTGGAGCTTTTGAAAAATAGAGATTAAAATGGTGTTATTTGGTGGCACTTGGGGAGCATTTTATTTTCAGATTACACATCTTCCTCTGAAACATGGTCTTCTTGCTCCTCAGTAGCTTCCTATAGTTTTGAAAATTGACTATTTTGGTTTCCTGGCTTCCCTTTCTACTGCGTGGTGAAATGCCTACATTCACCCTACCAAACATCATGTATATCTCATGATTTACAATTGATTTTGACAAGCTGAAAAGCTGTTTGCAAAATATAGAAAAATTTGCATATTTGTGTTTTTAGAGCAATTGTTGCCCTTTTTTGATCAAAACATCTATTTCTCTGTAGCAGCATGTCCAAATTGATTGGATGTGTATAGATGTGGTGAAATTTCAATACTTGTCTTTTTAGGGCAATTTATGCCATTCATGGTCAAAAAATCTGTATTCTCTGAAAGGGCTTGTTCAATTTCTTTGAAATTTGCAACATAAGTCCCTTAAGATTTGTTTAAATCATGCTCTTTTTTTGTGGTGGAAAAATTCTTCAGATAATTGTCATTCAGCATTTGCTACACACAAACGATTATTCATGCAGATTTATTCAGTATTTGTTATCCAGAAACTTTCGAAGTTCAACCCTTTTGTGTGTTTCTGTGTTGGGATTTGTTGGATAAGTGGCATTTTACGTAGTGTATTGTCGAATGTTAAAAAATGTGTTGCTGTTGTTTTTTGAGGCTGTTTTTTTGAGAAAAAAGAATTGAAAATGTCTTTTTAAAAGCAAAATAATACATAATGACTTGATATGTTGTTTTATCATTATTGACGTGTTTCTACTTGTTCAGCCATTCTTGCATTCATCATTGCAATAAAATGCTGTGAAAAAAATGAACCTGATGTGGCCTGAATCTGTTTACCTTTATCTTAAAAGGCAAATATAACATTCTGTCTTAACAACCATACCATAGTTTCAATGCTTTACCTAGTGTACCTGCTTGGTTTGTACGCAGGAAACAAGTAGAAAACAGGCTCTATAATTTTATAATTTTCAAGTGATCAGAATACAAAAGTCCTGAAAAGATAAGATAATTACAACTTCCAGTATAAGGGATACAGTCACTCTAAATGTATAAATTAAAATTAAAAATGTGCCTGGAGGATGTAGTGAAAATACAGAAAGTTGCTTCCTGTCGGTAAAATCTAAAAAAAAAATTCAAGATTTTAAAGACTTTTGCAGATTTTTTTTTTACGCATTTGTCTTCTTATTTATTTATTTTTTATTTTGCAAACTAATTTGAAGATTTTTTTTCCCTAACTTTCTTCTCTGAAATTTTTTTTTCTGTTTTTGACCACCCCTCCCAAGATCTAATGGTCCATCCCTAACCAAAGCCGGATGTTCGATTTGGACGAGTTCCGAAAAGGAGATACGGCAACGCTTTGACACATACCGCAGTAGCCTTGACGACGCGATATCACTATCGGTGATCACAATATTGTAGTGACACGATACTTGCTTATTATATAGAATTTTTTTTTGGCTTTTCCCCGAAAGTTGCCCTTTAGTTAAATTAAGTCAATCCCGTAAATGTTCGATAGGATTCGAACTCAAAACATACGGCACCCAGTCACTGCAGCATGATCACAGTCAGAACAACTCGGCTAAACCTTAAAAAAGAGTGGTTCAAAAACGGAGCTATGGTTGTTTTAAAGTTGTTAAAATATTTCTGACTGCGACATGTCTACACGCTGTAGAGTTCATGAAGCACCCGCACATACACGCTCACTCACTATTACGCATCGCTCACAAACTTAATCAAAGCAATGCGTATGTATACATCAACTGGGCGATATAGTTTTACAATAGACCTACGGAAAGACTTCCTTGGGGTTTTTTTTATGTAGGATATAAAACCAACCCGAAAACAAACCTTTGTTATCAACCCTCTTCAAGATTACGTTTGACGTGTGTTAAGACCTCAAAGGTGAAATCAGGCTTAAGGGACCGTTCAGTTTTTACGGCCGGGGGGGGGCCGGCAAAATCCAGGGGGGGGGGGGTCATCATAATTTTGGTATCCAAGAAGGGGGGGGTCATCACTTTTTCACTGGTAGGAAAGGGGGGGTCACCACATTTCCAAAAACATAATACCTACAATAAAGTCCACTTTATGCCATGGCCATGATTGACCCTCTTTACCGGCGGGCCGCCTTCGGCGGCCCAATACAATGAATATACTTTATGTATTACCCATGACCCTCTTAGCGGGCAGACGCCTTTGGTGGCCCACTCCAATTAGGTTTACTTCATGCAATGGCCATGATCAACCCTCTTTACCGGCGGGCCGCCTGCGGCGGCCCACTACAATAAATTGACTTTATTGTAATACCCCATGACCATCTTAACGGCCGGACGCCTTCAGCGGCCCTGTTCAGTAAAGTTTACTTCATGCAATGGCCATGATCGACCCTCTTTTTACCAGTGGGCCACCTTTGGTTGCCCACTAGAATAAAGTTGACTTTACGTAATGGCCCATGACCCTCTTAACCGGAGGGCTGCCTTTGGCGAACCACTCCAATAAAGTTTACTTTATACAATGTCCATGGACATAAGTTGTCTATGGAAATGAAGTTAAAAATTGCCTTACAGTCGTCCTAATTAACAGACGTTTGCATGGATGTGGCTGAGAAGTTTGTACACTGGCATCTCTGCTACACGAATAAAGTGCGCCGCGTACCGGAGTTCAAATCCAAACCGTGCGAGTAAATTTGACATATGGGTTTTTGGTTATTTTTCAGTGGGGGGGGGGGGGGGGTCATCAAATTTTTTCGTCTGACAAAGGGGGGGTCATCATTTTTTCGCGAAAAATGCAGGGGGGGTCATCATTTTTTTGAACACCGGCGACAAGATTTTGCCGGCCCCCCCCCCCCGGCCGTAAAAACTGAACGGTCCCTAAACTGAAAACATCGGAACACGTTGGAGGTCAGGGACAACTTTGAGGTCTAACAGGCGTGTTTCCTCGATCCGAGGAAAGTCTCGAGATTACAGTGATTTCGGGTATGAGAGGGCCTAAGGGAAGTGTTGTCTTCGATACTATCAGAAAAATTTCGCAGAAATGCAGTTGGAGGACTGGAAAAACTCTAAGGGATACCAAAACATGTGAAATCTTTGTGCGATTTCGGACTCGGAATTGACGCGTCCGTTGCAGTTCAGGATGTCAGTGACATCACGATAGATTTCTGCAGCTTTAGTCATAAATACTAGTTGTAAACTTCCAAGTAAGGCTGCGTTTAGGGGATTTAGGGGGTTTATAGAGGGTGACTTTGCGCTACCTATAGGGCGGCTTGGAAAAGTCTGGGTCAAATAACGCCCCAGAGATTGCAGCGCCGTGGAAAATTATAACCTAGCTGGGGAGTCATATAGACGAGGATATTGAGGGGGGGGGGACTGAAAAAAAAATTCAAATCGCGATTCCTCCACCCCCCCCTTTATTTGTAGACGCACCTTAAATTGTAGTGAACATATATATATATATATATATATATATATATATATATATATATATATATATATATATATATATATATATATATATATAATATATATATATCCAATGCTGATAATCTTACTCCCAAGGTATGTTTAATAATTCCAAAAAGCAAGATGCTGGTTGAAATGGCGAAACGAATCCTCCCGAGAAAAATGCGACAAAAATGCAAGCCCGTTTCCTTTGCAGAAGGGTATATTGAAATGTGGATTTAGGAGAAGAACCCGTCTCATTCGTAAACTCTGAAAGCTAATATTCGAAACCGGGGACAAAAAAATCTGGCATGTCTTCATTCTAACTATACCGTCTTCCCAAGGTCGAATAAATCTTATCAAAGATTGATATCGTCTTTTTCTTTCAACGGGAAAAATAAAAAACCCGCATACTAACAGCAACAATGCTACTAATCGTCGTCATCATTATCATCACGATGATATAAAATTGTGTTGTTGTGTTATTAGCTTATCAAAACTTAAAAAATGTTATATACGCTATTTTTCTCGCGGAGACGACTGTTATTTCATAACCACGTGATTGTGGCGACGTTAATTCCATCGCGCGGCTTCGATATCTTGTGCTCAAACTTTTCCAAATGAATCCCTCAACCTTTTTCTTACTAAATCAAGAATAAAAATCATGGGTCACCGTGCAAAGCTTGGTACCAGAGAAACAAATTACCTAACGTTTTATTTAAAATTCAAAATGGCCGTCATTCCTGTGTTAAGGGGATACAGTCGTCGGAAATGCGCTCAAAAATCGTATGGAACCCATACGACCAATGTAAACACTGTACCCAAAGTACGATGGCGATTGCTGAAGCAGCTATGATGATGAGGTGCATGTAGATATCGTGCACGAAATTAATTGATTGTAAACAAGAAACTCGCACAGGCGCAGTCCCGACGACTGTTTCCCTTTAAATCATCGACAGTAGAGATGCTTAAATCTATATGGTGGCGAAAATCAAAATTTTCGATTGTCGAAAAAGATGCATGGTGAAAATGTTTCTTTCTCCGAGAGCTTTAACATGACCCCCTACAAGCGGTAGACCAGAAAAGTAATGAGAAAATCTGAGAGTCCGAATGTCTGTCCCCAAGGCGCATTCTATACCTAAACTACTTATAGATTCGTTGAAAATATAAAAAGGTTGGAAAAAATTAAAACATTTATAAACCAAACTACACATGAATAAATAGAAACTGCAAACATGCAGATTACTTCATTTTCATCGAAATGAAGTTACATTGCTTATCAAAAATTAGTAAATTAGTAGTATTAGTAGTAAACTTGTCAAAAAGGCGTTGCATACAGTGTGTACGCCATGAACGTTTTAACGAATTGTTTTGCCTGCATCTCGAATAGATTACACAACCGTTGATTGAATTTCTCAGTGAATTTAGAAACATAATTAATATTCAAAGTTATCTGGAAACTTTGGAGAAAACTCGTGATGTCGCTCATATGGTCTGGCTATTGTAGGGATTGCGAGTGTTTTCGTTTCTCATCCCGCAGGGAACTCTGGTCTCATGTTTTGGTTCGTACAAAATACTCAGATGACCGGAAACGGGAAAAATTATTGAACTCTGGGGAACCGGGACGCATGTTGTGCTCACTCCGAAAAATGCGAAATTTCCGACGGAGAAAGGCGCAGAAAACGCATCCCCCATTCTCATCATTCCCTGCCGAGATCCAGTGGATTGTTTCTCGATCCCGAGAAGATTGACGAGAAATACCGGGTCAGACACGCACGCAATCAAAATAAAAGAGCAAATAAATCATCGCATCATTTCCTGTTTCCGTTAAAGAAATTATGGAATGTCGAGAGCGAAGAGTTAAAGGTATACAGTCACCTGTAATCTAAATATGCCCATATATGGTCAAAGGGGCGTTCCTTCGTATTCGAAATGCCCATGTGAGAGCGCTGTTTTTAAAAAGCGGCCACCCGCTTAAAATCTGTGATTGGTTAGATTTTCTCTTTCCATGGTAACTGTGGCAAAATTGGAACAGGTGACAGTATACCTTTAATCCCTTGTGTGCGGCACAGCGCGTCGCGTCAGATGAGGATATTATAGCGGTAAAGTCTTATAAAATTAATGCGTCGGAGCCATCACATGTGTACTATAAATTTTGCCCTATTTGCTTCACCTTCAAATTGTTTTCCACCCATTCACATGCTCGTCGGACAAGTACAGTTTTAATCAAATCCCATCTCCATCACATGACGCACGCGTACACCCCTTGACAGATGCGGTAGTTCTCAGGGTTTAGTAGTAGTTTGAAACATATAGACATAATGATCGACCGTCGCAAATAAGATCCTATAGTCCCCCGCACGCACTCTATGCATAAATAGAGCCATAACAGTGAAGGGAAATCTTCCCCTCTCCTGCTGATGATATAGCAAATGAACTTGATATTTATGACGTAACAGAAGTGAACACCTCGCAGAATGCGCCTCGGGGACAGATATTCAGATTCGCAAATTTACGCAATTCTTTTCTGATCTACCGCTTGTGTACACTCATGTTTTGGTGTTCTTGAAGGAAATAAATCTTCACTGTCTTATTTCTGTGAAAATCTGAAATTACATTTTCCTCAATAAAGTTAACACCGGGATGGCGGCCATTTAGCATTTCAAGACTCGGTAAAGATCATTTATATATGTGTCTTCTTTTCTCCAGCACCAAATTTTGCGCGATGACCTCTCACTTTTATTCTCTATTCGAAAGAGAATGGCCAAAAAAATCCTTACGGTAAGCTTGGGCAAAAGTTGAAGTCCCTCAGTTTCAAGGCGCATAATATAGTCCACTGAGGCTGAACTCTCCTGAACTTACTAGTAAGGTAGAACGCACCTCGGTGACGGACATTCGGACTCTCAAACTCTTACAATTCTCTTCTGATATACCACATGTGGGGGTTCATTTTCATTGTTTAAAGCTCTTGGTGAAAGAAATTGACCGGTTTCGATGGCGGCCATTTTGAATTTTGAATATCGGTAAATATTGGGTATTTTGTTTCTCTAGTACCAAAATTTGCACTTTGACCCCCTATTTTTATTCTTGATTTTGAAAGGGAATGCTTGAAAGATTCCTTAAGGAAAGTTTGAGCAAAAGTTTAAGTCTTTCACTTTCGAGACGCGTACTACCTTAACCAGGTTAGACAGTTCGCATCATACAGTATGCTGTATTATCTATGCACACCAAAGCGATGAGATGGTCACAGCACAGCAACTGCGAATAGTGATTGATTGTGCACGATGTTGTTGTTGTTTTTTCCGCGTGACCCTCTTTTACTGTTTCGGGCCATAGGTTAGTTGGGAAAAAAATAGAGTACCCAATGGAACACATTGCCGCCATAAATGTCCCGTCATGCATAGAAAAGTAGTACAGAGAATGCATTGTCCAAAGTTTAATCACGTAAGCCGCATGCTTGCCATAATATCATGGGTCTAGGGTCTGTGATCTAGCTAACAAACCAACGGACCGAATCAGTCTTTTTAAACACACTCGACCGCCAGTCGGTGCCTGTTTTTTTTAATTACTCTTTGAATATCCGAGCGAAAAATTGGTTACCAGATCGATTCTTGGTCACACAAACTTCGTGAAGCGAATGAAATGTGAACGTGTATGACTCTACTCTGCGTTTTCAAAATGACTGACTACCGTATCGAACACGACCCAATACAACATCGGCCGTTGTGTAACAATCCTTGACCGCGGAGTGACGTCACTTTCACCTCACGCACGCGAGTGAGGTGAATTGGGATTTGACTATACAGGACAGTGAACAATGCAGAAATTATGTGACAAAGGACAGAACTTAGTGTTTATAATTGAAATAATGTTGAAACTTTGAATACTGGTGTAAAGTTTGAAAAATCCACACTTCAATATTTTGTTCTCACGGCAGTGTGACGCAAAAATGACGTGAAAAAACCGCAAGTTCCCGGATGTCCGCGGTCAAGAATTGTTCACATGTCAAAAGTTCGTACATTGAATGAAATTTAAATACCCTCAGTTCATTCAGGGACGATGCTTTTACACCTGCATAGCACGTTAATATCAAACACTGAAATTTAAAGAGGAGGGGGGGGGGTTCCGTCGGAATGCACTCAAAGATCGCGTGTGAGACCCACACGACCAATATTTAAACATTGTATTATACTATAGATATCATGCATGAAATACATAGTTTGTAAACATGAAGGTCGCACAGGCGCAGTTCCGACGACCCCGCCTCTTTAATTGCCGGGGAATTCTCTACTTCGGAAAGTAAAATAGAAATGCGTCCTTTCGCAAAGAATCTAAATTTTTGCACTAATTTGCGACTGCTCGCCTGCGACAATACGTTTGCATCAAAGCGCGACCTGTTGATATCGATCGTTGCCGTCTAGAGGCACCTGTGGTTCTCAGTCTAAAAGAGTATAAAATATGCAATTTGAAGCATACGTTATAGATTAGTTCTTAATTCAATCCAGTCTCTGAACGAGGATCACTTTTAGATGCAGTCTGGCCTACGTGCAATGTAAGCTAATTATCTGTTTGAGGCGGGGGGGGGGGGGGGGGTGGGGGTGGGAGTGGAAGAGGTCAACATGTAATGGTCAAGGTGATTTGTATACCAGTATTCTAAAAGTGATTTGTACATACTCAAGGTGATTTGTATATACCGGTACTCAAGGTTATTTTCAATTTTCATCGTATGCGTTTAATTATATTATCATGCCCTGTCCGTCGCATTTTAATTGGTCGAGCTGAATCATGTGACGTATCACAAATATGCTACGATGGTTTGTTTGTGTTCCCGTGAATATGAATAATATCGTAAACATCGTAACTTTTCAGCTAAAACGTAAATTGTAATTTGTACAAAGATCACAATCAATCACAAAATAAAATGGAACACTTATGGGCCAAGTTTAGACACTTTTTTGAAAAATCTCTGGATTTGCAAAAGTTGTACAGCGCGTGTACTACTCACTGACAAGTTCTGGGGTCCCGTTGTCGTTCGCGTGGGAAATTTTCGTAAATTTTGACGGTTTTGGGGGTTCGTTGATAATATAATGGAAATAACAGACTCCGCGCTGACCATTAACGTTTATTTATGGGCGCGGGCGAGAGGAAAGCCAAAATTAACGGGCTCGGCAAGCCTCGCCCGTTAATTTTTGGCTTTCCTCTCGCCCTTTTCCATAAACGTTTATGGTCAGCGCGTCGCCCGTTATTTCTATACTGTTGATATCACCTCTCTTAGGTATGTCTTGTATAGCGTTAGTCTCAAGCCGTGTTGTGAAGGATTTGACGTTTTATGGACGGACCGTCGTTTGCATTGACCGTATTGACTACGAGGTTCACTGGGCCTGTATTCTTACAAAACTTTCTGTAAGGTATAGCTATAGTGAGACAAATCATCATAGATTTCTCTTGTCTTAGGTGAGTAAAAATGAGAAATTGTTTATCCATAGGTGATAAAATGAAGTACGGACTTTCAATAAACATGTCTACAACAACAATGGAGTATACATTGTACTTTCTACAAGCAAGTGTTGCCAAACCGAACGCTTAGAGTCTGCACGTGCTGTGTGATGGAGAACAAGAAACCGAAGTTAAACAGTAAAAGGCTGCCTGAATCACACACATTTGAGCAAAGGAAATATACATTCATGTAATATTTACATAATTTATATAATTCAGTTTGATTGCAGTCGCAGATTTGAACAAAAATCTCGTCTACAGAGATCCTGACCAAATATAGCTTTTACTGAATGCAATTTTGCTTGAACGGAAAACGAGGGCGAATTCACTTGCATATTTACGTTTATCACAGTTTATTTTCCATCATTCTTTATTCTTTATTAGTTGACGTTATAGCTCGATAGTATTTGGAGCAATATGCACAGTCCAATTATTTGATTGAAGGGGAGGAGGGTTGGGGAGGGAGTTTGGTCATCGACCCTGCAGTCACATGGCAAATCGCCAGCATTGGTATGGTCCTGATACCAGGAACTCGGATCAGGGGAAAAACAAGAGGTACAAGGAATATTAACTCAAGGAATCTATGCGGAAGAAAACATCGTACTTTCTTCCCGGTACAAGTATTCTGTTACAAGTACACGTCTCAGAAAAATACCAATGCGTGTAATAGGAAAGGCGGGAGCACAAACATCTCATATTTTGAGTTACGCCAGCCTCAGCCACTTCCACCCTATTTGCCTGTTGATTTTTGAAGCTATCGTTAAGCGTAGTTAATAGCTATTGCATGAAAAGTGCCTAATCTAATGTTTAATCTCATGCCTGACAAGAAGTTTAATCCAAAGTACGTGATCGATAGGCTGTTTTGGGGTGTAATTTTAAGAACTTTTGGTCGTGTCGAGTCCTGTAATCGACGTTTGTATATATAAACAATTGGAAATTACTTTGTAAGACAAGCTGCATTTAGTCATGTTTACACCTTGTAAAGGTTATATAGGATTTAATCCAACCGTGTGACATCATGTAAAGGGGCAGAAGTAAATATCAGCATTCTCAGTGTACAGCATCAACCATTGGACATGTACTAGTATATGTTTGTAAAGTAAAGTAAAGTAAGCCTTTATTGAAATCGTATCCCAGTTGGGATCAAGATCACAAAGTACAATAAAGGTTTTGCAAAATAATCAACAAATTAAAAGAGTATTACATTGTAAATAAAATATATGTATGTATGTATGTATGTATGTATGTATGTATGTATGTATGTATGTATGTATGTATGTATGTATTGTAGGTAGGTAGGTAGGTAGGTTGGTAGGTATGAACATAGAGTATCATTGCTCGAATTCATTGATCTAACTGACTGAGCACCGGGACAGGCCTTAAAAGCACAGTCACTTGTGATCGGTCTATTCCGCTCGGCGTCTATGCCCCCATAGACGTGTGTACATATGCCTTTTCTCAGGCATATATGTACACACGTCTATGGGGGCATAGACGCCAAGCGGAATAGACCGATCACAAGTGACTGTGCTTAAAAGCAAAGTCATAAAAGCTAATGATGCATGTTTCAAGACGAAATATTATACAACTATAATAAAACATTTTGAATATGTAAAGGACGTTGACCCTTTTCGTTTTCATGACCAGGAAAATCTCTGAGAATGAGAAACCAGGAAATGTTTGAGCATTCCTTTCTCGGGAGGAGGTCAGAATTAACTGCACATTCGCACAGATGTTGCTGTTTGTATCAATCATGCGAATTCCACGGATAAACAATTCTCAGAATTTTCTGTATCAGTGGGCATTGAGTTCCGAGTTCAAATGTTCATGCGCTATTTCTGTGGCTATTTCCCGTATTCTGTTGATGGGGCCGATTTTGGTGAGTCAAGCATCAGACGACCGAAGCTGATCCCATGGAGGGCGATCTTTGCTTGCCAAGGTCTCTTGTCCGGACAGCTGGATGCTTCGTTCCCGAGTGGGAAGTATACGACCCGTGCAAGCGGACGATGGTGGAAGGCATTGTCCTGATCACATTGTATGAAAACATAGACTTGGTTCAAGTCGGTGATTGGGTAAAACAAAGTCATTTCAACAAATAATAATGCATTAATGTAATGTCACTTTTTAGTGGAACGCTTTGACTGCAATATACGACCCCACAGCGTCTTCGCCGAGCTGCAGACACTGCACAGCGGTTGAACTGTTTGGGTTGTGCGTTTGCGCATGCGTGGAGTCAACGCGATAAACAGAAAACCGTATTCACCGACTTCGACAAAGTGTAATGTAAAGACAGAAACACAGAGAAAACGTTGGCAAGTAACATTTCGATGTGCTGAATATTAGACACTTCAGTTAATTGGTTTATTAACCTCCATACGTGTAATATTTGCGTATTTGGTCATAGTATTTTCACATATATGTGGGTGTTTTTAATCGAGGACCGCGCCGAGAAAGAATTTTGAAATGAGTGAACTTCATGTACACTTAATCCCAGAAAATTCCTCTAACTTTCATGCATCTTATTCAGTATTTTGGTAAATTGAATTCTCGGTATTTTTTTACCTTGAATTTGACACTTACATGGGTGTCGAGTGTTAAAAGTTGAGGATCGAGAAAGAACTAAGAAATGGGTCCAATTAATTTATACTTCATCCCAGAAAGTTCCTCGGACTTCCATGTATAATCGACTTTTGGCGAATGGACAAAATTAAAAAAAAATTACACGGAAATCTTTTTATTAATATTAACTATGATCTATGAGTCAGTGACCCATTGGTACTGCCATTCTCAGCGAGTGTCAGTCGTGAAACTGAACACTGAGACAGCATTTGTAAAGTCTGTAAAGTCTACAGTGGAAATTTAATCACGAGTTTTTGCTTCAAATTATTATATGTGCATGGCGAATTACAGACAGATATAAGAATCCATGTCTGCAGAGTGCAATGTTTGTGGTGCATCATCTCTAAGGCTCACTTTCGATTCATAAACAAAAAGGTGTTATACATGTATATTGGAGCTCCCTGAAATTCCACACATGAGTGTTATGCATGATAAAGCACAGGCTACAGAAAGAACCGTCGATATCTCCCTTTGTGGTCACCGTTGTGTAACACTTCAGGGCAGAGTGAAAAGACAGGAAAATGTTAAAACACATGCCATGTAGGTCTAATAAACACGTGTTCTTGCGGGTTGGGCATGGTGTATTTTTTTGAAATGGCGGCGATTTATTGTCGCCTAAGTGAACCGAGCTAGGTGTTGAAACAAAGAGCCAATATTTCCTGAAATGTCATTTGAGGACGGTGGAAATGACATTCGGTGGTTCTGAATTTGAAACACCCTCTCTGTCAAGCTTTGGATTCTTGGAGCTGCCAACTGACGCACATTAGAGTTTATACAGGAATATACATGATACATGATATGAAGCCCAGTTCACGTTGGTCTTGTCCTGGAGAGACTTTACTAGTACTTGAGATGTTTTAATCTTTCCACTGAAGAGTTCCTGTGTCCTTCAGTCATAATCTAAATTTGATAGAACTTGGTCGTGATTGAACTCTGAGTGCTGATGTTACACCGGGAAAGGCGGTGAAAGTTTATTAGATTGCGTAACTTTACAAAACAGGAACTTCCACTGTTTCACCTGTAAAATGTACAAGCTTCTTTAGCCAACCATAGGACCCCGGTGCAAGGGCTGTACAGACGGATAGGGTTTTTTTTACCTTCACATTTTTTCCCGTTTTCATTTTCTATGATGCCCTGTGCACATACTCGTACAAAGTATTGTTTATATAGGCTGTGTATGACTTGACAAACTGTATGCTTGCTCCAAGGATATCATTCTTTATAACAGGCCACATCCTCATTCCGTTGTCGCGATTCGCAAGAATACGTCACGTGACGAGAAAATATATATATATATATATATATATATATATATATATATATATATATATATATATATATATATATATATATATATATATATATATATATATATATATATACACACACACATATATGTATATATGTATCTAAACACACACACACACACACACACACATATATATATATATATATATATACACACACACACACACACACATTATATATATCATACATGCTATGCGTGTATAGCATATCTCACATGGCAATGTTCCTTTTTTTTGTGATTGGGATGGGTTTATTTTGAGGTTTCATGACCTAATCCCAGTTCATGAGGATTGAAAACCTACAGCTTAGCAGTGGAAAAATTGTAAAACACACACATTGGTTGTGTACCAGCTGATAAAATCTTATCACCTGTCGCTTAATCCAATTTTGAGTGGATAGGAAACCTAATAGCCTGATACTTAATGTCCTTCTACAGGTCAAAGGTCACACAAAAGTGGCCACTCTGTCAGGTGAGTGAACAAAATAGGCAGTGTTGAACAACTGACATTAACCTTTGATGGAACTTTATTTTTTATTTTCTTTGACTGTCTCAATATAACTGTCTAGAGATTTCTGGAAATTGCTAGTAACAATTGATAAACTCTTTATGGACCTCAACATGAAAAAAAAGAACAAGTTCATTTTTCTGGTAGAACTGCTGTACAAAGACATTGCCTGCAACAATTTTGACTACAAATGAAAATTGGGGAAAGGAAAACTTAGTTTACAGTCAGTTCAAAAGAGTTTTTTTAAGTTTTACACATTACTCATTACACATTCATAATTATCAAAAATACTTCAGCAACATAATGCATAAATTTATCATTTTCAATCAAACATGTTTTTTTGTTTTTGTTTTTTCATTAGTAAAGCTCGATATCATAGGGTTGACACGAAATGTACAAAGAAGCGATTTTGCGGATACCTGAATGAATTTGTGAGTACAAAAGATAAACCTATGTTATTCAGGATTGGTTTTCAGGACCTATATCCTGCATGTGATTTGAGAATATGGTTCGTGATGGATGCACATCTCAGTTTGTTGCATACACCTATGAAATGCTCAACACATATTCCTGCTATCTTATTACATAAAAATTCACTGATAATACTACAGATATTGGCTGTTCAATACTATCCCCCCCTACCCCTCTTTCTCCTCACCTCCCTTCATTCTACTGAAAAGCCCATGGCTCATCCCCTATTACACAGGCATACATAATTGGCCATTCAGGGCTATAATGACATAAAGGACCAGCTCATGTCAGAGTAGGGGTAATCGCCTTTTCCTTCACGAAGGGGCTCGTCAAAATGCTAAGGCGGCCCTAGATTTAGGGTATAAATTAAAAAAAAATGAAAATAAAGAAATTCATTATACCAATGAAGATAACACAGTGAATACAACAAGTTAGAAAAAAATCACTGACATCATGAGGTAAAGAGTGTTGTATGACATGAAAATGTGACACAAAATGGAACTTCATAAATGGCAAAATATCACCCTTCTCAATTTCCTGCAACGACAAAAAAAACATCTACGTAATACCTCTGTACTCTACTCAAATTGACAAGGCTAGAGAGAAAAGCCAAGAACACCAATTATTGCTTCATGAAACTTCTCATCCTCCATGTGCAAAATCTCTTGCCTGCACTAAATTTCTTTTATACATCGCAAAAATCTGACTTCGGCTGAGTAAGTATGCTGATGTCAACAAAAGTCAATGGCAAGTCTTTCAAAATTACCTTAATTACGATATAAATTTCAGTGTATTTAAGATATACTTTTATCTCATTGCATTTACAACACAATAAATTCAAAGTAAATATCTCCCTTACATCATGCAACTAATTCCCTGACACATTTCTCGCTACAAGAGGAAAGAAAAACAAGCGACCTAGCGGCCGATATAGCTCCGCTGTGTTTATGTAGAGAATAACTATTTTTGAGACATGTTGATGAAGAAGGGTGGAAATCTTTGATAGCTCGATGCAGTGGCCAGAAAAAAGTGGCTAAAATAAGCTGCAAAAATACGCAATGAAGATTTCATCATACTTTGAATGTATCACATAGGATCATTTCTAAGAACATGTCAACCAAAGCTATCTGATGAGTAGTTTTTGAGAATAAATTTTTGACCAAAAATGGCAACAATTGCCTCCAAAAGTAAAAATTGCAGATTTCATCATAATTTCAAAAGATCAAATTTAGTTCATCTATAGAAACCTGTATACCAAATTTCAAAGCTGTTAGACAAGTACTTTTTGAGAAACGCATTTTTGACCAAAAATAGGAAAAATTGCCCCAAAAATTCAAAATTGCAGATTTCATCATTATTTCAATAAATATCATTTAGTTCATCTATGGAAACCTGTATACCAAATTTCAAAGCTATCAGATGAGTAGTTTTGAATATACACATTTTTTGACCAAAAATGGCAAAAATTGCCCCAAAAATACAAAATTACAGATTTCATCAGAAATTCAATATATATTACTTAGCTCATCTGTAGAAACCTGTATACCAAATTTCAAAGCTATCAGACCAGTACTTTTTGAGAAACACATGTTTTGACCAAAATGGCACAAATTGCCCCAAAATTACAAAATTGCAGATTTCATCATAATTTCAATAATTATAATTTAGTTCATCTGTAGGAACCTGTACACCAAATTTCAAAGCTATCGGATGAATATTTTGGAAATACACATTTTTTGACCAAAACTGGTAAAAATTGCCCCAAAATTACAAAATTGTAGATTTCATCATAATTTCAATAACTATCATTTAGTTAATCTGTAGGAACCTGTATACCAAATTTCAAAGCTATCGGATGAGTAGTTTTGGAAATACACATTTTTTGACCAAAAATGGCAAAAATTGCCCCAAAAATACAAAATTACAGATTTCATCAGAAATTCAATACATATTACTTAGTTCATCGATAGAAACCTGTATACCAAATTTCAAAACTATCAGACCAGTACTTTTTGAGAAATAAATTTTTGACCAAAAAGGCAAAAATTGCCTTAAAAATGCAAATTTGCATATTTCTGCACAATTTGAACAAATCTGAAATAGATCATCCCTTGGGACCTATGTACCAAATATCAAAGCTATCTGACTGGCAGTTTTGAAGAAGAAGATTTTTAAAGATTTTTTTACCAGAAATGACAAAATTGCCTTTAAAATACAAATATGCAAATTTCGCCATGATTTGAACAAATCTGACTGAAGGCACCCTAAGCAAACTGCATATCAAATTTCAAAGCAATCGGACAAGCGGTTTCAGAGAAGAAGATTTTTTTACCAAAAACACCAAAAAATGCCTCAAAATTACAAATATGCAAATTTCACCACGATTTGAACAAACTGAAGTGAGGTCACCTTAAGTGAACTGCATATAAAATTTCAAAGCAATTGGACTTGCGGTTTCAGAGGAGAAGGCAATTGTTGACGGACGACGACGGACGACGGACGACGGACGACGACGACGACGACGACGGAAAATCAACCTATTTGATAAGCTCCGCGTCGCTGACAGCGGAGCTAAAAAGAGTATTACATTGAACAATACCTAATAACAGCAAACTCCATGCTACAACAGAAAGTTCCTTTTTTGAAGTTTTCATGTTTATTATTGAGATATAAGAGTTGCACATTTATTCAGTCAACGCTGAAATGACGGACAAACTGTGGGAAGAAAACTTGATTGTCACCTGCTGCTTCTTTCAACCCATCCTTTTTCATTTCACTTTCAAAACAGTATGGGCCTAGCTAGTTCCCCTCGGTGGATGATAGCAAGAGAAACCCACACTAAAGAGCCAGTAACTGTAACTTCATCAATTTTTTCACTATTTTTGTTTCTACCGTAATGACAACTACAGTATCTCGTTCCACTCCCCAAAGCACGTTGAAACACAGACTATTCAGCTTCTCAACAGAGCCTCTATACATGCACAATGCACTGTTTTTGTTGATATTTCACAATTCTAGTCCGGACCAGAATTCACCTGTCAACAATAGCAATGCAGTCTACACATGTACAGGCTGAGTTGACAACCTGAATACTGTGCATCTCAACATGCTATGGAGAGTAGAACAAGAAACTGTAGTTGACATTAAAAACAGGAAAAGTCAAAAACTCATGAAAATTTTATATAGCTACGGCCCTTTAAACAGAATGTACCAGGGGAACATATCAGTATAGAGCTATGAAAATGAAGACCTTTCGGCAAACTATAGTATACATTAGTACTGGTAAAAAAGTCTTTAACTCAGTTCAGATATGTTCAGCGGTTGTGCCATATTTTGGGAAATTCATAACCACTGACTTGAGAAGAAACCGAGCTGAAACCTAACAATGCATCACTTCGACAAAATCACTTGAACTGCTCTCAAAAAAGATATTTGATATAAAATCAAACTGCTCTGGTTTAATGAAGTCAGGCTGCTCAGAATTATTGCGCTACTTAGCAACCAAACCATGCCAGGTCTGCAGAAAGTCAGAAATACATACATCAAGTTTAGCAGAGTACTTTCCTCACCATACCTTCGCTCAAACATCCATTCTTTATAAATTACATATTTACACGGTATTGTGAACAGGCTAATGTTGAAACATAATGTTGGATATTTGTTAGGAATATAACTACCTCCTTTGAGACCAAAAATGCTAAAACTGAAAAAAAGTATAATAATATAACATAATCTACATTTTGTTTCCAAATCAAAATATTTTTAAAAGGAATGGTCTTTCTGTAAGACACATTTACTGCTGAGTGGTTAGATTAATGAAGGGGGGTCTAATTAATTTGACCATAGTAAACACACGACTGTACACAGTTTGGAGGTCAAATGGTTCGCTCCATACAGCTGGTTTCCAGTCAATTTGATTTTGATGTACAATTTATTCAATCATCGGACCAGCTTTTGAAGTTGATCCATAGCCTGCACAGTGGGGAACACAAGAGTTTGTGATTGGGATGGGTGACTGTCCCTGCAAAGATGCACTTAAGAAACCAAGGGGAAAGGCGGACTTAGCTGAAGAAAACAAGCGCACAAAAAGCTTGCATTTTTCTTCTAAGGTGAAGAACCCTTTCTCAATCTGAAGACAACACTTTGCAACTATACAACGCTTTTTACTTTAATTTGGCATTATACTACAACTTCCCAGTTCATATAGTCATGTTATCTTGAACCCAAATACCCCTAATACGTTTGAATATTACAGAATTCAAGCATGGTGCCAATACATAAAATAGCTTTAAACCAACAAGATACAAAAACAATATCCCACAACTGAATTGAGGAAAAAAAATTCTGTGTCAGGTTTATGTAATAAATTTTATTTCTGTACAGAGCAATGGACAAGACAATGCTCATCTTTGCCATAAAAAATGAATTACTACATTCTACGAATATGAAATTATTGAAATGAATGAAAAATTCTTGTCGTTTGTTGTCGGGAGTGTACTTTGAATGACCTTAGGTAACTTGTAATTGCATTATTTATATAGAGAATGAGGGGGATACAGTGTAGTTTCTCCGCTGAAAATTCTATCTACATAAAAGTACAATCAAGGTGACTGAAGTTACAGGACCACAAATGAAAGTGTAGGAACTCTTGAAAAAGATACCACAGAATCGTAACCAAGACAATGAGAGATGGATTGCCACTATCTGCAAATACCATGTACAGAATTCTCATTTATTAACATTCTTTGTACATCATCCCAGGCACAGATCAGTGAGATGACGACCTTGTCACCCCCAGTTCCCTGTCAGCAGGTCCGCAATCTCTGTTGTTGACATAGGGTTTGGGCCAAACCATGCTGGGTGACAGGGTTAATAGCTTGGTGAAAGCTGCCTGGTTTGGATACTGCACTAAAGAGCCCATTTATGCATCTAACAAATGTTTCATCCAAAGAATATGACCATAACTTATTGCAAAACAATTTTACTTTCTCAATCCTGCAGTTTAAAATTTCATGTTATATCCCCGTGAAATTTGTATCGTTACTTCATAAATGCCATGCTACGAAATGTAGACAATACACCTTGGCCATCTCATCACTCTTCAAAGACGTCAAAAGGGGTCAAAGGCGACTGGTCAAAGTTCTACAGGGAGGTCCTAACTATACACGGAAAAGGTTCTACTTTACAGTAGGTTTTCTCTGTGCGGTGAAAGCACAATAACGGGATAACCCTATACACCACTAGATATTATCAGAACACTGAAAGAAACAGCTACAACAAACAGTAAGTAGGAAGCCATCATTTCAAATATGATTGAACTCAATGAGGAATTCATTAAACCACCTGGAAAAGAAAATATCAAAGACGTGAATTATGCCCCGTTTGTTTACTCATACGTCTGCATAGCTTTCAACTTATGAATTACAATAAACTAAATAGTGAGCATTTTCTTTTTAATTATCAAATAATACAAAATATATCAAATAGAAATTGAGTATTCAATGAAACAAAAACGAATATTTTATCATTTTTTGTCGCCTTGGCATTTTGAAATAGTAAATAAAAAGATGGTCTTGGTTGACTTTCTTTCTCTTATCTATTTACAGCCTAGATGCATGACGACTGCAAATTCATTTTCTGGGCTACACTACCATCTCTGCAGAGTTTATTATTCACACTGGGATCGGAGACTTAGGTTATCTTGTTTCTGAACAACTTTCCTGAGAATCTCAAGCAAAGTATGTAAGTATAACGGTACCACTCCGCACTAGTTACTTCCGTTCAGCATATTTTGGGAAACGATAACAGCGCTATCTTCTTTTTCCCCTAAAAAACCCCAAATAAACCTGGGGGTGGGGGGAGGGTTGATAGGAGGGAGAAGATATATAGAAGGACATAGCCATGGCCATTCAAGAGTTGATCAGAGTCTTTGGGTCAAGAATCTTTGGGTAAAAGCCTGCTGTTTCCTTTAGTTAGGGTAAATATAACATTTGAGTTGACATGTCAAATCAAATCGATACCATTGAAAGTTACAACTGAGCAACACTGCATTGCACTTTCTATTGATACGCCCTCTCTCTTCCCCTCCCCCCTGGGCCTGATATGCCCTGTCTCTCCCCCTCCCCCCCCTTTCTTAGGCTTCTGCACTCCTAGGTTCGCTGCAAACTCTTCAGGAAGGATTACATACATTCCACACATTTCATTCTACACTATTTTCACAAATTCATCTTTTACGAGTTAAACATTATCTACAGCAAATATCAAAGTAGAGCTCCAAGTTCATCCTGCCTTATGCGTGATGCATTTTGAGTATTGGGGTGCACATCCCTACGCAGTCTGTAAGCTTACACATTCTCCATGTGTGTGGATGCCGAAAAAAACAAATATATCACCACACTCAAGTTGGACATTTACTATTCTCAGAAGAAAAAACCTGAAAACATATCTATCTGAAGATAATCAAGTTCTCCTATCAGGGGAAAGCTGCTTGTGTCACTTCACTCTGACCAAAACATCTTGACTTTGGAGTTCTGATCAACGTAAAGCCAAATCACAGGGCTATGCAAATTTCAATTACATTTTACAGTTACATTTCATTGGAAGCATACTATATTTTTCTTCATCATCCTTTTACTGCTAGTCGTCAGTAAAACAAAAATCACACAACTGAACTGAGCAAATTCCCCAGCTCTGTCAAATATGTCAAATTAATCACATGTTCAACCATTTGCGGCAGTGGTAGGAAAAAACAAAACAGGAAAAATATTATATAAGTCCATTCTATGCGGTCGCTCAGTCAATGATCGGCAGGATACACGATGCGGTGCAAAATTATTTTCCCCAAAGCTGGGACAACAGTCTCTATCTGTCGTTGATAAATCTCCAGGGGGTAAAAACGACCACATCAGTTTCTGTACACGCAGCCGTTGGAAAACAAATGATAGAACAGCCATCTGTGTGCAGAGGTCACCTGCTATTCTGTGAAAGTCTTTTTGCTTCTCTCCAATTCTGAAATTTGGCATTTGGATTCCGGTTCCTTCTATGTTTCAAGCAAACATGGAAATTCATATTGCACAGGCACTGTAATTTTTTTTCTTTTTTTGCAGCACTGGAACACACACAGGTACATACAACATCACAAGTTTTCTTCAAACGTTGCCATTATGTCACTTTGACGATTCATGTCAATTGCACCAGCCATCTGCAGAAGCAAAAAATGAAGAGTAAGTTTCATTTTCAAACTGTTTGACTTGGCCAGACATAATATAAAGTTTTACACGAAACCAGGCATTATGAAGGTAAATGAAACTATGTTTTATTGAAAACAGCAGTAAACATGACCAATTATGTACACCAACATGACATTTATTTACTTTCATTCTAAGTGTTCTTATGCTAAGTTTGGGGAACATTGGTAATTAAAATGATTTAGGAACCTAATAACATTACTACTGTCCCTCAAGAGTAAAACTGACTGCACTGATATACCATAGGGAACCCTGTAAAATGACTGGAAAACCTCCGTAACTGCACTCTATAACAAAAACACTGATACTCATACCTCAACTTTATTTATCATTACAGATACTGTAATCCCCCCTCCCCCCCAACCCTCCCACTTCAACACAAACATAAATTCAGCAGTCAAAAAATATCAATGAATTCATTCAGAGTCCTTTCTATACTCTGTTGTATCTTCACACAACAAAGTTCTCTTTCATGCAAACTATTTGTCGATTTTAATAATTCTCCTTGCCTGAGAAGTCGGAGAAGACCTGTTTGGGATTTCTGAGAAGACGCAGAAGCTGCACTTGGTGTGAATAAAACTAGTGTACTTACTGCTTCCCGTTTACGCCTCTCTTGTTCTTTCCTCCTCTCTCTCTCCATCCTTGACTGTTGCTGTTGTTTCTGGAGGGATTCTTGCTGAACTTGCCTAGCTCTCTCTAGGGCGTCGTCCTCTTCTTTTTCCCTGAGATGACAAAAATTAACAGACAAGGGAAATAATTCAGCATCACACATCAATACAAACAAGTTCATGGAATGCTTGAGTTTTCTGTTGGATAAATATCTTCAGACAAACAAAACGCGGTAAGCTCAATGCCTACATTGGTATACCTTGACTTCCATCGTAAACTTCCAAATCATTAAGGTTCCAGAGAGGTCGCAAGAGTGCAAGAATGAGTAACTGGGTCACTGAATTGCCACATTACAAAGAAGTAAATTGAAAGACTGGGTTGTGTAGTTAAACGCACAAACCATATTGACTTGACATGAAATGGTAATCAACATTTGCTTAAGATTTCATCAAATCAATGTTTGACCTTTAAATTTCACCTTATTGGACCAATCAATGAGAGAGTGGCACTTTTTGTTGCGTGCCTGTTTTCATGTCAAAATAGACTGAAGTGTTTCTACAGATTCCAGTACCAGACTACAGTAACTGAACTACTTGGAGTTGTTCCAAAATATACTGGACAAGCATTATGTGTGTTGTCACGATAGCCCTTCACAAATCTACAAGATGGGATTAGAATTTATGACTATGAACAGCTGTATGGAGTAGTAGGTGGTGACTGCATACACAAGTACCATGATACCACAAGCCTAGTCTCTATCTGGCTTCAATCATGATTAAATTAAGTGCCCCTATGAAGAAATTTTCCATCAATTAAATTTTTACTTCACTTGAAGTGATTGGTATCACAACTGTAGTAGTTTCAAAATATCTTCTTTAAAATGAATCTTCACATGCTGAATTGGATCACTGTTATAGATAATTCATATGACTTACCTTTGTCTTTCTCTTTCTTGCCGTATCCGTTCCCTTTCGGCATACTCTTTCTGTTGCCTCCTAAATTCTTCCTGAGCTTGTAATGCACGTTGCTATAAAAAGAAAAGATAAATAGATACATTGAAGGTCTTCTGAAAAATGAAAAAGCCATTTTTATGCTGTTTCTCTTGTGTGTTTGAACTTTATGCATTCTCATACACACCTAGATAATTTGGTGTCATTAATGATAAAAAGTAAGAAACATTTCACTGAAATATCCTCCCACTGCTAGATACTGGTATTATCCACATACAGTTTTTCAAGTCATTCTATTTGGCTGTGCAGTAATCCAGATATTCTTGCATCGAATTCATCAAGATACAGCTGGTCTCTGAGCAAAATGACAGCACGATCACCACTATGACATATTGCCAAAAGTTGTGACACACCCCTCTACATAGACCCACACTCACACGCACAGAGATACGTGAGCACATTCACCACGGGGATGGAACACATTCACCAAAGGGATAGAGCCAATCACCATTGGAATAAGTGAGCACATTCACCAATTCACCACAGCAAATTCTACGAATATGGCACTCACCCTCTCATCTTTCTCCTTTTTCTGTCTTTTGAAAAGTTCAAACGTTTTCTCTGAGGAATGTACTTGCGTCGTGTTGCCACCAAATGGACTGTTTGTGGCAGACTTGGCAAGATTTGACCAGGATCCAACGTTGCGGATTTTGAAGTCCTGTGGTAGAATGAAGAGTGTGAAATAAATACGTAAGGAAATAATACTGCAGGAAACAACAAAGTGCGGGGTGGGGGGTAATCTGTGTTACACAAGAAGTTAAATGCAAACGGTACTCCTTAACACCAAATGAAATTGTTGGAAAAGGGTACTGGAGTATTGGCCTTGACATCAACGCTGACTGTACCATTTCACTTGGCAGAACAGCTTTTTCAGAATTTCACTTTTTCCGACAGATGGATTAATGTTTGTGTGACATAGTTACAACATGATGGAACGTAACTCTCTTGTTGTTATAAAGTTCGGCTGGCCCATGATGAGTTAATGCGCTTTGATTAAAAAAACTCAAATTCTTGAAATATTTTGACACATGAAGAGTATGAATTGCTGCATATTTTCTGATCGGTGAAGTGATGGTTATTGACCTTCAAGTGCTTTCTCACAACCTTTTCCTGCAGTTTTGCTATCCAGAGTCATAAAACATTGGTGAAAGGAAAGCCATAAATACCAATGATTTGAGTGTGTGATTTGATGAAAGTGTAGTATCATGTCGCTCGGTCATCACTTGACAGTGGTGTGTTGTCTGTATGGTCAGTGTTCGTGACAGGAAATGATAAAAATATCCTGAATGAGCACAACGTTGCTTCTGTCTTTTGATTTAGAAAGTAAACCAATAAATGTCACTGTGCAGCTTGGGTTGAAGTTACTAACAGCACATAAACACAATCCAGCAAGACGTTTACAACAAGGTTACCTAGGTTTGGAAACCATCCATCCTTGTTTTCAAACACAGTAATGGCTGTTTTGAAATGGTGACCTTAACTCATATATCAATGTTTACACCTTTACCAATATTTGCTTTGACAAGTTTTACGGCATACGCTATTGAGAGTAGAAGTTTTTGTGGGCAACGCCTCTTAAGCAGTTGAAGAAAAGGTTAGAAAAAACTTTTTATTGCTTAAAAGTTGTTTTCCTAAAGGCTGATTTCTAATTGCAACTTTGAACACTCCGAAACTCATGGAAGTCTGCGATTGGCACAAAATCGCATTTCCTATTTACAACCTGCAAATTGAAGTGACTCTGACCTTGATTTTCAGTTGGAGAAATTTGTCAGCAGGGAAGAAAAATGTGACAGCTCACTTTCAATTAATATTTTGTTTATTTTATAGACAGACCAACGACACTGAAAAACAATGTTGGCATCATCCTTATCATAAAATGTGGTGTTTCGTTTACGGTGCTTTGTATGGGAGGTTTTGTGAAAATGAGGACAATTTGATGTAGCAAAAGACTGCCCAGACAAGTAGGCTGTATTTCCTGTGCAAGTAGCTGATGAACAAATATACTGGCTTGTTTACAAGCCATGAACAGGGCCCTATTTTTTCTTTGATGTCTGCACTTATTTGTCAGGCTGATGAAAGGAATTCATTTGATGGGAAAGTTAAGGAGGTTGGGTAGCTTGGAGACCAAAGGTTTCCAACTTGACATTTTGTAGGTCTCTTCCAGTGGCAGATTTTCTACCAATGATACTACGCCATTGTGACTGAGATATTAAAAATTAAACTAAAGCTAGCCTGATAAATGCATAACTGTCACTTTTTAGATTGGAAATTGAAGAACCAGTAATCAGTTCTCAAAACACATTTCACACCCCTTTTTTCTTTCATGACGTTGTGTACTTGAGCACTCTGAAGTCAAAGGTTTTGATCTTTATACAAACTCTTTATGACTACAGGTACTCTAAAAAGTACACCTGCAAATTTGCTGTGCCGATAACAACTGGCATGCAAAGTCAAGGGGTTGTATTGCCTCAACCTTTTGCACGAATGAAGAAAATTATTTGCTTGCTGAATGAACAAGTAACGTCTTTCTTTCTGTCTTTATTGTAATTCTGCTACATCTGAATCCTGAGAAGGAAGAATTGAAATATCCTTCGGGATAAATTTATATAAATTTTATACTCGTTTGCCCTACTGTACTTGTCAAGACTGACAAACATAACATGCAAAACGGATGATGGCACAAGAAATTTGTGACATGGAGGAAATATACTTTAAAACAAAAAACTGTTGTTCATTTTGTCAGAATGCTGCTCACCTTTTTCTGAGAAGGCTGTTTGACTTCACCCAGCTTTTTAAGATTTTCTGTGCTTCCGTGGGATGGCACGGCCCCAACTGCAAAGGACACTGCTGTAATGAAAACATATGGTCTGTTGATAAAACTTGCAAATTCATGCGGAAGGTATGAATTGACTACTTGAGTGCTAAAAGGAAAGAAAGACTGGACATGTTCATTAAAAACATGGGTTGAAAAGCTGTAAGCAATAACAGTCAATAAAGTGTTGCAAACAATTTTCAGGTATAGACTGTCAGAGTGTAGGAGGCAGGTATGCATTTCCAACATTCAGAGGGAGCCAGGGTTGAACAGGTTAGAATGCCATTGGCTCAGTTGACGGGCTAGCTGCAGCCGAAACGTTTTATCTTGATACGAGTCTGAACTAGCGCAATTTCATTCAGGAAATGAGGGTTTGATCAAATCATGATGTGAAACAGTTTGACATAGCTACAGTGTTTAAGGAATGTGTCACATCATCAATCTTTAATGACACCAAAATGTGTCAAGTTTAATCCATGTTATACCATAAAGCCATGCATAGTTACATACATATGATTTTGTTCAGTGATGAGACTCATAACTCCTGACTTTCTTTTAACTTTCCTGTTCACATGTAAAACAAATTTTCAACAAACTGAAAGGTGTTCAAATTTCACGATCTACACCTTTTCATTTTTAAAATGTCAGCAAGTCCTGAGTGGCCTGTCGTGCGCTACAGTATTTGAGTAAACAATAGAGATAACACCTCCCTGTTATCATTGATAAGAAACTTGATTCATGTGTGTTCAAAACATACTATTTACAAGGTTCTGCAAAGTTCTGAAGAGGAGGAAATAGTTGGAAGTGGCCATGAATGATAAATGTACACATAACATGTGACCTCCTGTGCTGATACAGAGAGGAAACCTCGGCATTAATTTGGACTCTGTAGAGGACAAAGAGCACTCTTAAATCTAGATGTTTGCATGCTCCAACAATGCTGAATTGTTGACACTGATACACAGCACTTGAGTGAAAGTTAGAGAGTTTTGATCTTTTGACTGACAAACTTTGGTTTTTCTAGCGTATTATTAGACAGATAGACACAGCAGTAGAGTGAGACAGGACATGTTGTTAGTACAGTTCAATGATTGTTGACCTTCAGTGTTTAAGGGTGCAGTCAAACAGAGACACAAAAATGACTATGGATTGTGAAGATCCAAAAACCTGTGGGAGTTTGGATACAGACACACCTTCAGTTGTCCTGCTATCAACAACTACATGTAGACTAGTGATTCATGTTTTATCATGGGTGCCTTGAAACAGTCATACCCTAGGAATGATTCTGATCTCATTGAGGTCAATGAGACATTGATGACCTTTCATTTGTGTTATTTAGATGTGTCCGTTACCAGGAAGCCTTCAGGGGCAGTCTTGGTTTTTGTGAACTTTACTTGACAACAATCTGTTGACAAGATTCTCCACACAGAGACGTTCAAGTAATTGGTGGCGGGTTAGATAAGGCAAAATCCTCTCAAAGATGTCATGATCATTATAAAATAGCACTTACCGGCTTTTGTTGGTTTTGGGAGATCTTGCTTTTGTGGTTCAGATCTAACAGGTTGGGGTTTTATGACTGGGACCTGTGTTGGTTCGGGCGCTGGTGGCGGTGTTGGAGTGTCTGCCTTGCTGGAGTTGCTGTCTTCATCACCAATCAGAAAACTGACAGGCTCAGTGATGTCCGTCGGCAGCAGTGAGCCCACGGGCGATTTGGACTTTGTCTCAGCTGACACGGGTGGTGCTGCTGCCGGTGGCGTTGCCGGCTTTGTACTTGTCTTGGTTGGTTTTGATGGAGGCGTTGCCGACGCTGACAATGGTGGCGTCAGTGGTTTCGTTGGTTGTTTGGCTGCTGGTGGTGTTGCTGGCTTGGTCGGTTGCTTTGGTGCTGGTGCTGGTGCTGCTGCTTTTGGTGGTTGTTTTGCTGCTGTTGCTGCCGGTGGTGTTGTTGGCTTGCTGGCTTGTTTTGACGCCGGTGGTGTTGAGGCCTTCGGGGGATGTTTTGCAGCCGGAGGTGTTGCAGGCTTTGAGGGGGGTTTGGACGCTGGTGGTGTTGCTGGTTTTGCAGTATGTCTTGGTGGTGTTGAGGATTTTGAAGGATGCTTTGACACTGGTGCCTGGGCTGTCTTTGAAGTCTGTGAGACTGGAGGAGGTTTTGTCTTTGGTGGCCGAGAATCAAGCATCAAATCTTCTGGAACTACAAATAATTATACATAGACTTACGGTTACAACTTCTTAAACTTTTCTTTCATTATGTATGTTTAACTCAGTATCTCTTATGCAGAGTTATTGTTCATCTGCCTTTCCTTCTACTCATCTCTCCTTACTGTTATTTCAACACCCTGTGGCATCTTTGGGTGTTTTGCAGAATTGTGGATAATTCACAACAAATAGGATTACATAAGACACAATATGATTTGTGCTGTGGCAGTGAGAAAGGTAATCCACTTGTACAGTTGGTGTCAGTCTGCAATACTTTGAAATCTTATTGTGTTCTATGGGCCATGATGATATGTCACTAATCCATAGGAAATCTTTTAAGCCATCTTCATTATTTATATCACTGGTATTGATATGGGACGAGTAATATTCAGGAATCTTTAAAATTATGATTGCCAAATTTTTAGTGTTGAGAGTCAGCATTTGTTTATGTGCTTTTCTTGCAAACTGGGCATCTTATTGCGAGTGGCATGGCAAAGCTGAACAGTGGTGGCTACACATCTTGCATTTTGCATAGCCACAGCTTGTGTTCATGTCACTGTAAAATATACCACTGCAAAAGCCAACACTGAGGGCGCTAAACTCCCAGCTTCAAACATTTAAATTGCAAAAGGTTTCAATGAATAATTTAATATTTATGACTGAGTGTTGCAGGTATTATCAATCAATGTCGCCCTTTATACATGTATGTAAAATAGGTTTTGGCAATTTCTATGGCCATACTAGCACAATAAAATACCATGAGTCAAGTAGTACTGTTTCAACTGTACAAGGTTTGAAGGGTACATATGTAAGCATTCTACAGATATCTGCTTGCATAGATACTGACACAGTCTGCTCGCATAGATAGTGACACAGAAAGACTCTGAGAAGGATACACTACAAGATCTGCAGACAAACACAAACACTACAAATGAAAATGTGCCAAAGTTTGCACACATCATAGAGTTGTAGTTAGCAAGCTGACATAGTGACGGATGAGTAAAATGGCAAAATGAGATTTCAAGCAAGTGCAGGCAGGTATACAGGTTGCAGAATCGGAGAAATAAGACCTCACATTTCTGGGTTGGCCAGTACATTTCATTTCTAGGTTCATATGAAATATATTTTCAAGACAAAACAAATATCATTGTTTGAATTTTGTACAACTACTGACAGGCCTGCAAGAGGATAGCATTGAAGTCTTACCTGTACGCATGTCCATCGGCTGTTGCAACGAGAGAGGCTGTGGCATCTCTACTGGTGGTTGCTGTGCTGGCTCTGCTGGGGGTTGCAGTGGCAGTAGCTGCAGTTCTGGTGTTGGCTGCGGCTGTGGTGGCGGCGACACAATCGCAGGCTGAACCGTTGCCTTAGACTGCCTCACTGGCATGGGAGATGCCTTACTGCTTGGTCTACTGGGCTGTGCAGGTAGACTGGAGTGACTGGCTGGTCTTGCTATTTCATGCATTGTAAAAAAAATTTCCATGAGCAACAAAGGCTGACAGAATTTCATGAACAATACTGAGAAACGACATGACTCTACTACAAGTGTTTTAGAACAAACTCTGGTATCAGACTCAGACTTGCCAAGGAAAATCTTTTAAAGTGAGATTAATGAAAGGAGAGCTCTGAATCGTAACAAAGCTGATCTATTCATGATGAACAGAATACATTGCTCTATTTGATGGCGAAGTCTTTTTTTTGATTTGATGGCGAAGTCTTTTTTTTGGTTGTTGCCAGAGTTTGCCCAGCCAGACTCTGATGGTCAACAGAGAAAGACAAGGATAGTTTTTCTGGCTAGGATTGATATCTGCCACTTTGCAGGACACAACACCATGGAAAGGTCATGCTGTATCTAGTAGTTATGGCAATATGGTGAAGTCTATCAAAAACCATTTGAAGCCTCGGTACATCATACTTCATGTAATAAAAACAAATGCAAGGAAAAAAGATTTGGCTTGATACATGTATATATATAAGAGAAAGTCCTATGAAGAACAATGAGATTGAAAGTCACCACCACATTGTATGCAGCATGTGCACTTACCTGGTGGTGGAATTTCAGGAGGTATTTTTGCTGTCAGTGCTTCGAGTGAATCAATAGTTCCTGTCAGGTGAGCTGCTAGAATGGAAGTTGGGGGTGACTGCATAGCTGGCTGTGATACTTGCTGAGGGGGGAAAAATAATTTCATGAAATGTATACAGTTACGATGGTATAAGGGGATTACGTGTACTGTGGCTTTTCACTACAATCAAGTGAGTGTACACTCTACCTCCCGGTGCAATGAAATACCTGTTGACATCTGGCTTCTGGCAGAGGACACTACTGGTTACAATATCATTCAATTCTTACAGATCAAAGTAATAGATCTAGAAACCTGGCTTCAACACATAGACAGACTTTGAGTATGTTGTAGACATTGCTAATGACAAAACGGTCAAACCAGGAAGAAACTAAATTTACAGGGTACTGTTGCTGGGCAAGTCTACATTGAACAGCGCCCTCTATGTTGCATGTACATATTCAGAACAGAGGTGAACATTGGTTATGTTTTGGGTATTTTGGCCATACCAGCGTTGTGGCCCCAGCGCAATGCTTGCATAGAATTCAGAGGGCAATCACATTGTCCTACCAAACACTAGTGACTCAATAGTTTCATCTTGATATTAAAATGTCCATAATATGTGTTGTGTAAAAAGTTTGAAATTTACCCATATTAAAGCAAAAATTGATCGAGCCAGTATATCCTTGGGTCATTCACAGAAAACACAAGACTATGATTGATGTCATATCTCCCATATGTTCAACACATGTTTACAATCATCCATGTTCATAAGATATAGTCTTTGAGGACGACTGAAAGAACATAGCGATCTCTTTGGCGACAACTTTTTGCATTCTCCTTGGTGAAAGTATTAGCAGTCTCTTCAGTGACAGCATTACCAGTCTCCTTGGTGACAACGCAACAATGTTTTTGTTAAGGACGGTACCCTGGTATATGTTACCGGGGTTCCCAAGTCATTTTACTGGGGTTCCCCTTGGTATATCAATACAATCAAAATTAGCGACAGCAGAAATGTTACCGGGGTTCCTGAATGACTTCCCGATTGATGTTCCCAAACCTTAGCAAAAACACTGACATAAGAATTCTCCTTATTGACATACTGTGTGATGGCCCAAGTATATCAACAGAACTCATTTTTTATTCCCTGGCAATTCATGTGAGAACATTTTGACCAAACATTCTGTAGCTTTTGTTACTGTACACAGTCCACAATGAGATACCTACCTGAGGTGGTTGAAGATTTAGCTGTTGTTGTTCTTGTTGTGGCTGATGCTGTTGCTGCTGCTCTTGTTGTGGAGGACGTGTTGTATTGGGAGCTGGTCTATGGTTCTGCTGAGATTGTGCAGTTTTTGACGCACGTTGCTTTGAAGGCACGGGAGCATTTTTCCTTTTCTTCTTTGCAGGTGAAACATCTTCTGTCAGAGAGAGTGAATGGTGTAAACCTCAAAACACTGATAAAAGTTGGCTTCTAAGATAACAAGTGGACCATCTCAAAAGAGGTTTTTACATTTTCCTTCATTTTTTTATTGTTTGGACCACAATTTATTTGCAACCTGAGATAAGGGGCTGTAGATAACTAAAACACGCGCAAGGTAAACGCAATTTCTGTGTTTAGGGGGAGGGGGTTTGGCTGTATTTCCATTAGTGTGCGCAAAAATCGCACGGCATGGTTTTATATCACAACATCCCCCCTATACACGTTTTTATGTATCGCAAAATATCGTGCTCTATTGCCGTGTACCAGGCAAGTGCAGCAACAGCGTGACACCAGCATTCCTTTGACATACATATGGTTCAGCGAATGAGTAAAATAATGTAACAATCATTTTAGATACACTTGTTTCAATTCATTTTATTCTGTTGGTTGCATCATTGTTGAGTTGGCGCTGAACAAAGATTGATTTTAGAGGGGGTAATGCTTGGGGAGGTGGATGGTAGCGTACACATGATTTCATAGCGACATAATTACTGCTTGTAGGTAGGAATGCTGATACACAATGAGGCTTGGTTAGATTTTTGCACTTCTGAACGTTCATTTAGGGGAAGGGGGTTGAGGCCAAATTGCACTTAGTTGCATTTACTGTGCTCATGTTGTCATCATCCACAACCCCTAATAAATATTAACTGTCTTTTTTAGGTATTAGATGTACACAACACATATCATTTACCATATCGAAGGTGGGCAAGAAGATTATCTCTTGATTGAGGCATACTGGCAAAACATGTCGGAGATGAACTAAGACATACAAACATGGCAGCACAAGGAAATTACCATAATTTGTCACCTACTTTAGGCAATTGAAGGTCACTGGTCTTGAATATCAAACAAATCTTTCAGTCAGAATCCAAGAGCAAGTTTTCAAGTTTTACGCATTTCAAACTTCATCGACTGTGGTTTTACTCGCTACATCAGTGGGGAGATTACACACTTGTCTTTCTGATAATAGTTAGGTAATACAGGAAGTAACCAACACTTCATCCTTAAATTTATGCCTTTTTTCTGAGTTGATGTTTTGTAAATTTATGTATTTTTAATTTTTTTCACATTCTCTCCGCGATGTTGTTGTCAAGGAAAATATCAAACAGCAAATAAAGTTTAAATACAATGCGCAAATGATTTTAAGATAGTAACTTTTCACGGGAATAAAACTAATTCACCGTCCAGTGTATAGCTTCTTTACTTGCAATAGTATACATCAGATCAGTAACATTACTGAATGAGTAGGTACTAATTGGCTCTGATTGGTTTACTTTCAATTTATGGCCTTTTCATACTGCCAACCGTATATTTCACACTATCACTGGTAAACTTGAAAGTTTACATGATGTTTCACAACAGTAGATCTAGCAACGGAATCATTTTAAAATTACGATTTCCTGTTGGACCTATCAAAGATTGTTGGGTTTTCAACTTGGATTGTAACTGCAGATGACACTTTGTAAAGATAGGTCGCACAACCAGAAATTCAGGGCACGTAACTAGTGGATACTATTACATGTTGGTTACACTTAAAACTGGGTGCATTTTTTCAGAAAATATACCAACCAATCAAGTTTTTGGCTCATTATTTATCCAGGAATTTTCTTGTCTCTAAACTTGCTGACCAGGGTTTCATTTAAGGGAGTTTGCGCCTTGAAATCGAGTCTTAAACTTTTGCTCAACATTTTCAGTAAGAGAACTTAAATCACTTCCTTTTGAGAATAAAAATCAGGGGTCATGATGCAAAATTTGATGCTAGGGAAACAAATTACCCAATATTTCCTAACATTCTAATATCAAAATGGCCGCCATCCCCATGTTAACCCTATGGGTTTAAAATTTTCGTTTTTCACACAAACAGGACTGTGGAAACTATTTATACTCCATGAGCTTTATATAAGGAGCCCAAGAAAGTTGTAGACCAAGAACACAAAGAAAAAGTTTTGAGTCCAGATATCTGTCCCAGAGTGTTGGGCATTGAAGCCACCTGTTGATGGAAGTTGATCTAGTATAGCCTGGAAAGACAATAATTATTTGCCTGTTGCACATGCTGCTCAACTTCTGCATGGAAATTCAAACTTACAACTTTTTTACCCTTTCATGGTAACCATTCACTATGACAATGGAATTGACTTGATGGCATTTGTATGTGGTCCAGACAATAACACAGTTACTAAAGATAAAGCATTTCTCTACACCAGGCAAGTGGCATCCAGAAATGGAAATTACTTCACACTCACCTTTTCAGAGTCATCTATGCAAATTTGCTCAACCCATACTTCACTGGAAAGCTCAAAGAGTGGCATGTGTTGGGGATGGCATTGTCATGGTGAATTTCTGATTCCATATAGCCTAGAGCAGTCTAACCATGGGTCAGTCATATGAACATTTAATTCCACACACACAAGTCTCATACACATACACTCAAAGTCATGAGGACTTGCACCAATGCAGCAACATATTTGCCTAACTGAAATTTACCTCAGGGTTTGAAAGTCAAAGAAGACTGATGGTACAGTAATTTTACATCTAAGGTAAGAGTTTGTATCAAAATCAAGGTATAACGGGAAAGTTTTCACTAACTTGATTTATATGATTTGGTAAAAAAAAGGGTAGATCTTCACTTTTTTGACATGAAAGCACCTTATTATCACAAATATGTAAATGTACTCATACATGCACAAAGTGGCCCATGGCAGTGGTGCGTTGGTTTTGCTCGAAGCGCCACCACAGTTTGGTTTGTGACAAGTATACAGTACAATTTGAACTCCTCACTGGGACTTTCTTTTCAGAATAAAACAAACTGGCTGAATGGTGTTTTGATACAAGCACTGGCCACCTAGGTTTGGTAGTCTTATAAATGATGAGGGACAGGACGACAAAGGATAAGGATACTTCATTTCAGTCATGTCAAAGTGATTGTTGCTCAATATATAGGAAAAGATGACATCGAGGAAAGTGACTTGGGTGATAACAATACTAAACAAACTCTCCAAAGTTGCCACTCAGACAACTGTTAAATTCACTTAAAAGTTAACTCTAAAATCTCACCAATTTATCAGCAATACACATTTCACAGCAACGGTGGTCTGTGAGTTTCAGTTTTTGAATGTGTATTTCATATGAGACCTTCATTTTAATCTGTGATTGTGAATCTAAAATGATAAACCATGTTTGCATACCCTTAAAGTCACTATTTTGAAAACTTTCAAGGACATTTTTGTGGTCCAAAATACCATTTTCCATGTATCATTTTGGTTCAAAAGTCAAGGTGGGGCATTGATTTCTCAGGACATAAATTTCATTTTGAATGACTTTCCAGAATGCTGTCAAATTCAAGGGCTTTCCAATAAGATAAAAGACCCTGTATAATCCTAAATTTGAAGTTCTTTGCATGAGAAATACCAGAGACTATTAATTGTTGCAATAAAGACTTACAGTTAAATCACAGCAACACAGCAATCTAAATGGATTCTTGTGATAAGCTTCGGTAAAATTTTCATGCCTATCGCTAATTGGCCATAGCCTAATTATTCAACTACTTTTATTGCAAAAATCAAAATGTGAACATGACCTTTACATCATGTACATGCACTGATTAAAAGCTCTGTCATGTGCATCAGGTGTTTGCTTGAGTATTTGCTGATGAACTGAAGGAGACTTTCCCGGTGTTTTTCAGTGTCTTTCTTCTGCTCCAATAGAAGGCAGTCATTCTCACTATTCATTCTCGATGACTGACATCAACAAGGGAAAAAGTAAATTTTGCAATGCCTAATGACACCAGTTGCATGAAACATTTTTAACTTGGGGCTAATTGATAATCAGTATTCAATGTTTGCATGTCTATCGTTTCCCTAACAATTTTTTTTCTGAAGTTCTATGTGGTTGCACATTTACCCAAAGGGGACGCTCTACCATGGCACGTAAGGTTTCATATTTGGCATTTTTTTCTCATCAGAAGAACCACCCCTACATAAGACTTTCAATCAATGTCTCTTTCAGCACACAGACAGTAGCATATCTGGGTTCAAATAGACACCATGGCCAGTTATACTGTATGCTCCTTTTCTTCAACAGACCTACTTTCCTTGACATTCAGGGAAAGTTAGTTCTGTGCCTTGGAAAATTGTTTTCACACAATAAAATGACATATCTTTGTAATGACTACCTCTATATCGTAAAACTAATTTCAGGTTCAGGACTCAGGAGGCACCATACCACAACAGTTCCTATGCACATAGCTAGCTGCGAAATGTGACAAGTCCAAAGTATTCAAATCTTGCTCTCAAAGTCATTTTGCAACATGTAGTCCTTGTGCATGCCAACAAGTGACAAATTTAAAATACACAGTGTACACACTATTTAATATTGTGAGCTGAAGTTTCAACTCTAGAATATATTTTATTGGAAGAAACAAGTGTCGCTTCACTAGTTACGCAGGCTACATTGTAAATATATTATATACATACTGGGTTGCTATACGTCTTTTTTTCACTAGATGAGTGTTCAGGAACTATCGTTGTTTTCAAGCTACTGACAAAAAAGTATTGCATTCTGTCACAGACAATTTCTCTTTCCAAAGGCTATAAATCATACAACACTAACAAAAGGTAGAGAAATAGAGAAACTGTCATGAGAAACCTGGACAATAAACTTTTGAAAGGCTTACACAGACAATATGGAATACACAAAATTATACAAATGTTTGTTTTGAAATATGCTCTCACAAATAAAAAAGAAGGAATTTGTCTCCAGTAAGACCAAAATGCATCATAAACGCTTTAAAAACCACACTGACCAATTAAGTCTACATGGGCGCAGTACTATTTACAAAGCTGAAAAAAGTTGGTTTACACAACAGTTACATTGAAACATCACGTATAAGATTTGACTCTGAGAAAACAATGGTATTTCTTTTTCCGGTTAAAAAAAATTTATCCTTTCTTTCTTTCACAGTGCTGATAAAAGTACAGTACACTGTAATACACTGATTGAAGCCATTTGAGTGCATGTGTTTTTAGGAACAGGCTGGCCAACTGTGGCTTGGTTTAGTTGCCTATGTGGGCCACGGACCATTGAGCATTCGTGTAGTTGTTTGCTGGTAAATTACATGAACTGGGAAACACTTGTTGGCAAGCACAAGTACACAGATTTGCATCTCAAGGACTTTGTGGATAACTTTGGGGTATCATTGTACGATTTGCCGCAGCTATTTAAAGAGGAGGACATCAAACACGGAACACACCACACACATCTGTGGAAGGTATGCAAGACAGTGCGGAATCTAGAGTGATAATCCTTATCACTCCAAATGCACACTGTCTGGCATACTCGGCATCTCACACACAACACGGCCAAACACAGAAAAGACAGACACTCCTGTTGTCCGCACAAACAACCACTCTTTACAAAGCCGCATGTAACTAACTTCTTACGGCTTCTTTGGACCTTGAAGACCAGGTTGTCAAGTTACCGTGCGAGGGACTCACAGCACAGCTCGCTGTACTCCAAAGATCATCATCAATGTCAACACGTAGCCCAGCTGGCCTGCCTCCCTGATCACACATGCCACTCTTTAGGCTTTCAGTACATCTGTACACGGATTAAAAAACTTGGCTGGTTTTTTTCTGACGCCAAGAAATCTAGAGGATGCAATGTCCACAGCAATCACAACAGATTTTTCCACAATATTGTGTACACTAGTCTTTACATTATACAGTGCAAGTAATTCTAGCAGTGAACTGCTTTTTATCTTTTAGTTATGAGCTAGTTGTAAGAAAGGATGCTCCCCCGATTGTTATTTGCGCAGAAGTCTATAGTGCAACAGTGCTACGCACTGGATAAACCAAGATTGTTGCATGAAGAGACAAAGTACACACATATTGATTTTGAGTTTTTTGAGCAAGCCAAGCCGCTGATTACCATGATTCGAGTTTGATTTCCTGTGCCTAAACCGATTCCTAGTGTACACATAAGACAATAGTAACTTACAGGTATGAAAGGCATCTTATGCATATTTGTTTAACTACCTGACTCTGAATCACTACTGTCTGAAGAGCTAGATGAACCACTACTGCTACTACTACTGTCGCTATCTGACGAACTGCTGCTGCTGGCACTCAATCTTGACGGACCACCAACCACATCTATCATGTTCTCAACTGCTTCCCTATCAGCTGTAGAAAACGGAACAAATATGAGATACATTTAAACAACACATAAGAGTCTATAGGTACCAGTATATATACATAGCAAACATAAATCCTATGCAAAATTTTGCCCTTTTACCATCCCACTGAATGAGTGCGGCAATGACTTCACAGAGTAGGTTCTGTTCATTGTAGGAGCCATGACTTTGATGATGAAGCCTTGACTAAAGAAAAGTCTTTACATAAGCACAGCACCGTATGAGACGAAGGAATCGTGTGTTTTACCATTCTACCATTCAGAGGTTGGTTAAAAAAGACCGATCTCTTACACTTAAATTCAATTGTGAATCTAGCTTGGACAGAAACTTATCTAAACATTTTTGTTCTGTTAGAGGTTCAAAACAGCGAGAGGAACAACTCCACAAGGTTGGTCTATATAATTTAGTGACATTTTGATTACAAAGAAGGTAATTCATACGTACCTTTCTTTGAAGATTTCTTTGCATAAGCACCACCTAACTGACCACTAACGTCTTGTAACCTCCTTTCTAATTCTTGTTTTTTTTCCCTCTGCTGTTCCTCTTTCGTCTTTCCTGAATTTTTTTTGGCTATAATCAATTGAGAAAGCATGCACCTTAGTAAGATATCTCTACTTACACACTACAGTTTAAGATAAAACAGAGGAATCAATGACGATGTCTTGATTTCATGAGGAATTATGCACAAACAATGTTATGATTTAAGTCATTCTAATGGCTGTGTTGTTGCAGGTACTACTGTATCACTCATGACAGAAACCTACAATATTTGATGATGAATCTTGCTGGTGAAGTTAGGCAAATGCAGTCAGTTTTGTAGGCAACTGTTTTTTGGAGGAAATTATAAAGCAAGCAATCTTTTTCAAGAAGAAATTATCAAACATGGGGCCCGGGGGCACCGACGTCCTTTGTGCCTCCTTACTGTTTATTATTTGCCATAAATGTGAAATTTGGCAAAAAGTCAAATTGTTTGGACATAAATGAAAGTTAATATGAAAGTGAATCAAGAATAAGAGAATGGAACTCAATAGGATCAACAATATCTAAAACAGGAAACGGTGAACTTATATGATACAGAAGGGGAGAAAATTTAGCCACAAACTATTGTAATATAATGGACAATGGCTAATCTAAACCAAATTACTTAAACTGGATTGTTGGCATTGATTACACATGTATTTATTGTCCATCAAATAGAAAATAAATTTGGGCCATTGACTAAAAAACATTTGCTTGTTACACTCACCACACTTGTACTTAGTATTTGGAGTGTACACCTATCTACAATACAATGATAAAAAGTTTTGACTCTGAAGGTCAACAGTGCATCTTTAATGTATGATACTAAATAAGCTTACCCCTCAAGTACGTATAGGCCAAAAACAATATTTGATTTTGAATTATGTAGTGCAGGGAAGGACATAGAATATGGTGAAAAGCAAACTAAATATAAAAACTGAATATACAATTATATGGAAATGTTGTCCCTAAGTGTGTGCCGAGAGACAAATATTAAAATTGGACCGTATCATCCTGACCAGAGTTTGTCTGAGTGGTTGTTTCCTTCTGATTTTCTGACACGGTGATAGGTACAAAATATTATGTTATTCACCATAGTTATGCAACATAGCTTGCATTTTGTTCACAGTAGAACTGAGTTTTACATGCAAGATAACTTTCTCATAAACTGTAAATTCTGGCTTGTGGCAGCTCAAACATCGCAATACTACATTTTTTGATATGATATGGAGTGACTTGCACACATATGCAATATGCAGTGACAGTCGATATATTCATAGTAAGAGTCTACTACATTCAAGCATAGTGATGTTGACAACTACATGCATGCCAGTGCACGATTTCAAAGTAGCCAGGAGGAAATTCTAATGGTCTTTTAGTGGAAATATAGGTATTAAACGACAGTGAAACAAACAACATTAGTTATCGTGACCTTGCTAAAGTGCAATCTCGGATCATGTATGATCTGATGATCATGCCAAATTACCATGTCGGATTATGCCGTGATTCTGAAGTGCGCGTAAATCGGTCAACAAAAGCAGACATAGACTCTCGCCAGTCGCTTGTACTGCTTGGTCTCGCGTAGCTTTCGGTACCGTATTTATACAAGCTCGTGCCTTCGGCACTCGACCTTGCGCCTTCGGCGCTCGATCGCCTACGTTGGATTACTACCGCAAGTGACTCCGGATCCGGTCAAAAGAAGGCACGAGGACTGTCGACAGTCGAAAGCACACACTGTCTTCAACAATGATGTCAAAATCAATGCACAACTGTTGAAATTACCCAAATAAGCAACAGAAAACTTAAGTTATCGCTGTGTCGAAAGGACAGTACATCAACATAAAACGACGCTAGTTTGTTATGACATGGAGGTAGAAGGACAGAGCGAATTCCCTCGCTCTCACCCAGCTATTACTAACGGGCCGCCGGTGGGATTGCCTCGCTAAAGCAATGGATTCGCCGGTAACGAAGGAGCGTTTCGTGCCAAAAAAATACATGACAGCAACAAAAATACAATCACTGTGAACTTCATATTTACAAAATATCATCAAATAAACGCTAAAAGCTTCAAAACGTCAAAATTCGCACAAGACCGAGAAACAAGACAGCGTCGGTTTGATTTTTCAAAAAGCTAACTTGTTATATGCGCATGCGCATATTAAGGGGAGACCCATTTGATTTCAGGGGGGTATGCAGGAAGTGGGTATGGGAACTTTTTTTGTCAGAGAGACAGCATTTTTAAATTTCAACTGTCACACCTGCATCAATTTTTTTTATCAAATGGAGTAGCAGTGCAATTTTTCAAATTTAAGCCAGTGTTTCACATATCACAGGATGGTTTTATATATTCATTTTACATTCCAACGAATGAAAACAAAATGGAAAGTCTAGTATATATACAACTTTAAATTATAGAACACTTTTTTGGCAAATCAACAGTGATCAGTACTATACCTGCTTTTCTTTATAACAGTCAATTCCTTTTAAGTTCTCAGGGGAGATGTTATCTTTTGTGGTCAGAGAAACAAGGCTCACACATTGTACTTCATTATATTTGTTGTTCCTCAATTTTTCTTTGACAACTTGTAATCTTTCTAACATATTTATGTTGAGAGAATAATATATTGGTTTTTACACTAGTTTATTGACTCCTGTCTAGTGTTTTAAATTTTCACAATGTACAGAAGTCAAATAGTCCCATCTAGATATTGCCTGTACCATTGAGATATTGCAACAGAAATCCTGAAACATGATTTCTTGGGTCAGAAAAGGGAAGGAAAACATCGAGTGCACTGAGATGTAAAATAGTCAATGCTTATATCATAAGTGCTGGGAAAAAAAACACATGAGAATTGCTTGTGGTAAAAACATTTGTGCTGCCTATGGCAGCATGCTAGCAAAGAACACATGAGAATGAAGTTTCCAAAATTTTGCTCATTTCAACTGCATAATGACAATTCCTTTTTTATTTCTGTCTGTTATGAGAATTTTTTTTCTCAAGCCATTACAGGCTTATTTTTTTCTTTTATTTCACCTGGTGACAATTTTTTTTCCTCAAAATCCTCCATACCCCCCCCCCCAGAAATCAAGTGGTTCTCCCTTAAGTGAGTCCCTGACCTATGCGGGCCAGTGGATTACTTCCTCAGTAGAACTGATATGCCTGCCGGTACCATCATTCTTCAGTCGATCAAACGCGCCTTTCGTACCAAATAATACACGACAGCCGCAAAAGTGCATCACTGTCAACTTCATAACTATAGAACATATTGAAAGACACAGTGAAACGTTCAAAAAGTAAAAACTGTGCCGAGACCGAGAAACAAGATGGCGTCCGATTCGATTCTTCAACTCAGATTTTGTCCTAGAGTTGTGCGCATGCGCAGACGGTAGCTTTAACGAAAGCGAGTCAAACTCAAGTAAATATAAAATAAAAATGGATAAAAATATTGTTTAAAAATAATACAAGGCATGTATCACCAAATTTTGAACATTTCTGACGGCATTTCAACTATACGAACACCCATGCCAAATATCACAATAATCAAATCAGTGCTTTTGAGGAAAAATTGAAAATAGTGGTTTTCACAAAAAAGCTAAAAAAGTGACTTTAAAATGATTCAATCAAAAAAGAAAAAAGACCGTTGGAGATACATGCCCAAGTGACCACCAGACCAAATTTCAGAAAAAGTTACAGAAGCGTTTCTGAGATACCTGCGTCCACAGCTTACGGCCCACTGTATGCAACAACAGAGGCCGCGTCATCACATTAGTACTTTGGGCCAAAGCCCAAGGACTAAAAACTTAAATGAGCACAAATTATCCTTAAGTGTCAAAATTAAGTGTGAGATGAACCAAGATTGAGTTTAAGAGAGCATGGACTTAATGGGTCTATTGTTCATGTACTTTAGTACTTTGCTATCCTGGAACATGAAAATGTCATCCTTATCTTCCGAATGTTTCAGGAGTTGAATTCGAGAATGCTTGTCCCTTCTCATTTTTGACCTTATTTTTCTGGTAAATGTCAGTTACCAAAATGTCTCTCCATCAACAAATTGAAAGGATGTTAACAGCGCTAGCTATGTTTTGTTCAAAATTTCTGATCAATCGTCCCCCATTTTCCCTTATCAAGTCAAAGGTTAATAGCAGTCAAAGGTTAATAGCAGCCAAGCGAAATAGGTGACACTCTGACCAACGTGGACCAGCTTTATGCTAAATTATAAGCAACTTCCGACAATGGACACTTCTTGACACCACCAACAGACAGTTGCGAACACTGATTACCTCTCGAAACAGTTTGCAAGAAGAAATCAATCACTGAAAATTATGGCATGTTCATGGCATGTTCATGACATTTTCCCCCTTTGATATGCTTCTAGTGATAAGATAAACTTTCTGTCTCCAATAATTCATGAGAGTCCATATGTTGAATAATCGTCCAAATTGTCAACAATGCGCTAAAACAATCCTGCACCTCACTGTATCATTTTCAGTACAGTAAACAATATTGCACTCTAAAACATAACTTACCATATGGTTTCCGAGGCTTTTTCCTTAAACACTGCATGACGTATCTTTCAAGTTCTCTAAGTGTTGATGGTTTAAGTGTTTCAAAATCTATTTCAATTTCATCGGGATTGGAATCTCGAAGAGAGGGTTCTCTTGCTTGTATAATATGCACCACCCTTCCTAATTTGTCACCTGGAAAATTGAAAACAGAATGCTGGTTGAGATAATGTGTACAACTGTGGTACTTAACAAAGATGGGGATGTAGAAAATACAGGCGGCAAAAATAAAAGTACAGGTGGTTAACAAGCAGTGTATGTGCATAAAAGTTTGTGCAAAATGTCCTGATTTTTTACTAAAACTAAATTTTCACAGCCGGCAAATTTTTGCTGACAGTCAGTCACTTTTGCCGGCTGCTGGCTATTTTCTACATCCCTGAAAGAGTATGACGACATTTGCTGGGTTTCCCTTTCCAAGGATATATTTGGCCCAAAGTATTACTCCATCCTTCAAGAATTCTTGTCAGACGATTGAGTCTTATGCAACGTCATTAACCCAATGACAAAACAATTCTAATTTCACTCGGTAAAGGGGCGACATCGCCTTGAATGTGACGACCATGACGGGTATTCTTCTTTAGGAGTCTTATTTGCATGATAATAGGCATGAGGTCAACATGGCTTTCTGAGTACACACAGCATGTAATGCATGTAATGGACTTCTGCAAGACTCTTTCAAGCACTCAAGGCTACAAGAATCTGAGTTTTTATCATACCTGGCAATTTGTTAATATCTAAACTAAGTTGTCTCTTCTCATCATACGACATTGGTTTTGCCATATCCTCGTCTTCACTCTCGTACACTGGAGGTGGTGGTTGTTTGTTCTTTTTACTTTGCCTACTTGTTCAAAAAAAATGCAGAGGAAATTATTCTTAGTAAGTTGAGTAAACTATTTAAATACCAGTATGAAAATGGTACTTGTGTAACAGTATGTCAATGTCATGTGCTTGATGTACACTAATAAGTCTTCTGTCAGCACAAATGAAGTGACAGCAGAAATACATGACCATCAAAAATATGAAAAGCACATTAAAATTTCACCAGTAATAACATCCAAATTTCTCAGAAATTTCTTTGCGTGATTATAGGCATTTTGAGGTCAAGTAAATTTATTCCCTCAAAGAAATCTCTCCATCTGTGGTGACACCTGCAGATAAGTCAACATCTGTAAAACAGGCAAAAGACTATTGGTGACTATCATACATTTGCATTCTGAGATGTATTACAAGGGGTCATATCAGTACTGCACTGACAACCACACAAGACTCTCATGGTTATTCAATGCCTTAAACACCAAACAAATGCAGCATCCACATACTTTGATGGGTAAAAATACTTGTAAAGACACAAGGAAAATCAGCATTGAGCACTGATTCAAAATAGCAACATCTGAACAACTATGAATCCAATAAGTTCCCTACCTGCTGTTTGACCTTTTCGGCGGCTTCTTTGCAGCTGGTGGTTTTGTTGACGTTGGCCTCTGTTTTGGTTTTGGTTTTTCTTTCTTCTCCTCTTTCTTGACTTCTGGCTTCTTTTCCTCTTCTTTCTCTGGTTTTTCAACTTCCTTCTCTTTCTCCTTTTCCTTCTCTTTTTTCTTTTTTTTCTTTTTAGCATCTTTGTCTTTTTCCTTGTCCTTCTCTTCCTCTTTTTCTTTCTCTTTCTTCTTTTTCTTTGGTTTGTTAAATGTTGCTTCTGATAATGCACTGAGTTGTTCATGCACCGCTCTAAGCTGCAAGCAAAAATAACAGTAGCTTTGAATGTTACAGTTTCTTTCATGAACAGATTACAGGTACAAGTTCCCAGAAGTGTTTTGTTTCTTTACTGTAATCAGCCAATTGGAGTAAGATCTTTTGACAAGGCCACATTTGACACCTTACAGTAAAACACTGGCAGAACACCAGTGTTTATAGCAGGGTGTCATATGACCCATGACTCAGTTGACACGCATGATATCATCACATTACAGTACATAACTTTTCACAGGATGCTGAGCAACGAAGGGTGGGGGGTGGGTGTTTGGAAATTGAAAGGATGTGCTTTCTACTGAAATCTAGGCAAATTAGCAACTCATTGGGTTTTTTTGTTTAACTACTCACACTAAAACTTTCAAGATTCAAGAGTCCCATAATTTAGTTGGTGGCCCATAAGAACAGGTAAGAAAGTAAATTGGTGCAGCAGGCTAGCTGGCTAGTCCTACAAACATCTTTTAGCCCTTAACATGCAGGGACCGAGATATCTTGGGTCAAATGTTCAAGCGTACATCGCAGAGACCGAGGAAACTCAGGTTTTCAACAACCATTCGTTTAGTTCCGGTCACAATTTATTCTGGTCAATCTAGCATGATTCAAATACTGCCATCAAATGGCAGAAATGTTCCCAGGGGTAACACTTGTGCTGTGTGATTCTCGGGAATCGCGAGGTTTGATGATGTCATATTCTGGATTTTTTCCATGCGATCGCACAGAACATTTTCAAATGTCTGCCATTGTAAACAAACTGTACGTGTGGCTACGGCCGACATCCATGCATTTTGGACTCGCAAATGAAACATCATTTGAAAGAAGGGCTTTAGTAAAGATTTGACACGAAGATTTCCCGACAACAATACGTGATAGTGAAGTGATAGTCAATGAAGAAAAGTTAATCAGTTGTGGCAGACATCGAGACTTGCATAGGTTTGTACATGATGGAGACTGACCACTGGAAATGCCCTTCACAGGCGGGCGACCGTAGGACCATCGAGTGAGATTTTACCCCACATTTCAGCTAAATATGCATCTGATATTAAAATAGTCATTATGATTGGAAATACGATTAAATTTTATCCTAGAATCATATCAACATTGTTGAATATTTTGTTGATTTTGAGTTCATAATTATTGGTAATTTGTGTGAGGTCTTTTTCTGTCACACAATTATTTCAGCAGGCAGGCGAGTTGTGTGCACAAGCCCTATTCGGCATGCTGAGGGTTACAGATATCCATTCCAATCCTTTGGAAAATAGAGTTTAGAACAACATTCAAGAGTCTCACTTTCATACAAACCTTGCTGACAATACATAGTATGTGAACTCACCTGTGCTTGTAGCTGTGATAATTTGTTTGCCCTTTCTTCTTCACTGTCTGTACTATCTGAATCTGATGATGAATCACTACTGCTACTGCTACCGCTACTACTGCTTGCCGCCGTGGCTGCTGGTGTTGGGTCTGGTTCACTCGGCGGTGGAGTTGGTTCATCTGGCATTTTCGCAAATTTCATTTCAAAGACATCCTTTAAAAGACAATGTGAAAAGGCAATTTGTACACAGCTATCATGCTTTGGACATTGTTAAGTCTAAAATTTGTATATCAGAACTGCCATCAATACAGTTAACCGTTTCTATTTATTTTAATGAACTGAAAAAGTCATTTACAGTATATTACAGGGTCCACACACTCACAGTAGCTTTAAAGTTCAAGGACTCTGAAGGACTTTTTTACATTTATTGAAGCACAATTGTCCATGTATCATTTTGACATCATTTTAATATACCAGATGTTATAACTCATTTTTATGATATCATGCCTGATCTTGTCAGCTTTGAAAATCTTGGCAGGATTATCAAATTTTCAGGACTCAATCTTGTTTTTAATGACTTTTCAAGAAGGCTGCAATATTGAAGGACTTTCAAGGAGCATACAAACCCTGATATTAGTTTGTTTCTTTGAGGATACAAACATTACAGAAAACATCAGTACAAGTGTGGTTTTCTTTGCAAATACACTTCTGTTGATGTTGTACAATTGGCTTCTCAACTCTTAGGTGAACCTTTCTTGAATTTATTGCAAATCTTTGAACAGATATTTTCAAGAAAGAAATTGTCTGCATGAAAGTGGCCAAATGTTGTAACCAACCTAAAGAAGTTACGATGGTCTAAATTCCCTAAGTAGCTATAATACCCAACTTGTTGAATGATTACACAATGGAATTGGATTAAAAATACTGTTTTGAGGATGACAGGCTAAAAACTGTTTTAGCCTTACCTGCAACTTCCTTGCCATAGCCACTACGTCATGGTCTGGTGGATTGTACTTGTAGCAATTTGTGAAAATCGACCTAACATCGGCAGCAAATTCATTAGCATTGTTGTACTCTCTTGTATCCATCTTCCTCTGTAAATAATAGAAAAAAGATCACTTGTCACTTATGGTATTATGTATACCAGAACCAGATTTTGCCTTCTTGAAGTTTGGACACATTTCTGTCCACAACTCTATGTTCAAAATACATTTGGGGAACACTTCTTTCTGCAGTGTGCTAGAAAATCCTTTTTAAAATGCCTAGATCAAAGTGTGAAACAATGATGAGATCAAATGAGTGAAGATGTATTAAAACAATGTTCCCATGGCATGAAACAACCACTCTCATGTCCCAAAAAGGCAAAGTGATTGTGATTAACATGGGATTGTCTTTTCTATTACCTCAATTGATTAAAAAGTAACATCACTGCTCAGTAAAGCTAGCTCTTTTGCCCAATGAGGTGTATATAAAGTGGTGACATTCAATGCCATTCTAGTTAAGGTGATGATGGCAAGATAGTACATGTATTTCTGTACGTAGAATATCAATACCTGGAGGCTATAATTTGAAATTATTCCATCAATTGTTTATCTTTTTGCTTTGGACACATAGTTGATATTGAATGTTGGCAAAAACTGCTTACATTGGGTTGAAAAATAGCAGAATACCACTTGTTGCATCAACAATTGGAGAACAAAATCTACTTTGCAGAAGACTTATATAAACTTTCCAGAATACCAAGACAACTTTGCCTTCTTGATATCAGTGAATACACAAAATCTGTTTCCTAACCAAGTTCAAAATACTGTCGGTATTACTTTTTTTTGAACAGTGCTAGATGAGCTGAATAGTTTGTCACTAAGAAAACACCCAGACTGCGCACAGATCCTCTTTTCCTTTCAGTTGTTGATTAAAGTCAACATACCTTGACTGAACCTAAATCCATGGGATTCTTAATTATTTCATGGTAGTCGTGTAGTCCCAGCAGCTGTGCATCCACTGGTTTGTAAAATGGCCACGCGTAACCCTGAGAAGAAATGTACTTCAAAAGGTCAGAGACTTGTCAGTGTTTTTGAAATACAACTCTAGTGGAAAAAGTATTACAATCTTGCTACACACAGGTGTTGACTCGTCTTTGACAACTAAGGTGAAATCTTTCAGTCTGAGGACTTAGTTAACATTTTGCCAGTAGCATCACACTGCTTCTAATCATAGTGTGAAACAATTACTAGATTGAACAAGTGTAGATGTATACAAGAGATTTGTTCCCATGGCATGAAACAATCACTCTCAGGTCCCATGAAGGCAAAGTGATTGTGATTAACATGGGATTGTCTTTTCTATTACCTCAATTGATTAAAAAGTAACGTCACTGCTCAATAAGCTGGCTCTTTTGCCCAATGAGGTGTTCATAAAATGGGTAAAATTTCATGCCATTCTTTGTCAAGGTTCAACTACAGTAGCAAAGTGACTGAATGATTTTTATACGTCAACTACCAATACCGAGTGCCTTTCATTTGAAGGTATTTTCAATCATGAAGGACAGACTTCTGTATCTTGTTCCATAGCTTGTTGATCCTACTGCTTTCAGATACAATAGTCGGTGTTGAATGTTGGCAAAAACTGCTTCCTTTGCAGTCAATACAAACATAGTATCCAGTGATACACAAACTTCACAAATGCGCGGGATACGCAGCGGTCAGTTTCCTGTTTGGGTTTCAGCAAGGTGGAGAAGAGGCAATGCAGGGCTTCGAAGGTGGCAGAACCAAATACGTCATATATTCAAATGTCCCTTCAGTGTGCCAAAACTGTACATTGTTGGAAATTTAATGTTTTCACTGTGACACACATATTTACGTGGGGTTTTAGGCTGTATGTCTAATTCAACAAAACAAAATATATTGGATCCATGCCTAATATTGAATGTTATGTCTGGATTTGTACCAGTGAGATGACGGATCAGGACTTGTTTGGAATAGTACCAATCTCATTCTCAATTATCTTCACACGCGTGATGAAGAAGATCACAAGATAGTCAGCTTCCCGATAGTTTACTATTGCAGACAATTAACAAAAGATACGTTCCTGTTCTTTATGTACCTTTCAGGAAAACTACTTTCAGAGTTCCTGCTGATGGAAAAGCAGTACTAAAATTGTAGCCATCAGCACTGAAACACATATTCAAATTTCAAATGCAATCAGGTAATGATTGAGAAATCCACTGGAAGATATGAGACTTCTAGTGGTATCTTGTTATGTACTTTCTTTTAGGTATCTTTTTAGAGGTAAGGGACGATTAGAACCAATTTTGAGAACCAGCAGGTAAGCACAGCAAACTTTGCTGCTTTTTACAAATTTACATCTACAGTAAGGGAATTACGTATACAGTAAAGCCACAGTGAAGCTCTGCAATGTCTCCAGCAAAGATACATATCCAACTTCTTCAGTGACGAGCTAACTCCCGACGATTTGGTACACACACACATTATGCACAGTAGTTCAGAAGAACAAACTCACTGAATGTTTCTTTGAAAAAAGTTCCTTAAGAATTCCACTACAGTACTTGAGCTGTTCAGAAAGTTTTCCTTTTTTGCCTTTGCTGTGTTGTGCCACGTCCGGCAAGTCCTTTTTAGGTGGTTTAATTTTACGTCCACTTTCCCGCCTTGCTGGAATCTTGGCAGGTTTGCCAGTGGGTAAAGGTTCATTTAATGCAACCATAGGTTCTTCATGTGAGGGAGGTAATATTAGTGCAGTGGGCGTCGTTGTGTCTGCTTTCCTCTTCACGCCTTTTTTGGCCTATTGAATGATGAGAAATATAATTAATTATGATAGTACATGTGTCCCACAGAATTATGGCTATGTAGTGTCTTACTAACACATAAGTATGACTTTTCGATACACAGATTGCATAATGTGACCATACCCTGCCATTCTAAAAGTTATTAGTACTTTTATCATTAAGTGCCATCAACTTTCTATGCAATTTAACTTACATGCAAATGTTTTAAACCAAACTATTCAACATGTTACACTTCTTTTAGACTAATGCAGGTCATTTCCTGAGAGAAAAAATTCTTACAACACACTAATTTACTACACTATTGTTTGAGTTTACACAATTAAAGGTATGAAATTGGACTAAAACAGGCATATTTGATTCAAAATTCAATGACAATTATAAAAGAACTGAAAATATATATCTTCAAACATTCACATAATTTTCATTTTGTGAAAAGATGCCAGTTTAGGTACATAATTTCAGCAAATCATATCCTCAAATGTAACAAACAAACAATTGGTACAATTGTATTATCTAAACATTGTCTTTTGCTTATCCGTTTATTTATTTACTTATTTATTCACACAGGAACGATTCATAAAAATTTACAGAGAAGAATTGGGTGCTTATGTTCATCAACTTGTAAACAGTTTGCAATCTTTCATATACATTCCTCTTTGTTCTTATGTTGAATTTGTCAAAAAAGCCTGAAAATGATCAATTACAGCAGTTTTCACGTAAACACAAACAATTGACTTGCAAATATACCAGCAATAAACTTCCGCTGTGCAACACATGCATACAATCACAAGGCATTTTTATTCCAGTCTCTAACTACTGTTTGAGCTGCAAATAATTTTCAGAATGAACAGTTGAAGACAGCAGTGTCTGAGAAACTGTTGATGACAGACGGACGGGACCCAATCTATAAGTCCCCGCCGGACGAACTAAAAATGTGTCGAAAGGTCAACAGTTGTGAACACACCAGGAGACCATCATGCTGTCTCACTGTCAAGGGGAGAAGGTAACGATATTGAAAATTCTCTCTGCAAAAATACTGTCTTATGGGCAGTCATTCTTTGAAACTCAATGAATCGAATATTGATTGAATAAAATTCTACAAATTTCTCCATCTTGCTTGTTGAGGGCCAATCAAGCCACAATCACAGGCTGTCTCTCTAACGTTTGACATAAATAGCCTCCACACTGGACTCCATTGTGCTTAACATGCAAGTTCTTTTTGTCTTGAAGTGTTATTCAATCTTATGTTACTCGGTACAGTATTATCTGGATGTCAATGGTACACACATTAATTATAAAAACAAAAATTTGCATAAAACTCTGACATTATATGTAAAACTATCTGCTTCATCAGACTACTGTGATTGTTTAGACTTTATTAAAGTACTGCTACTTCTTTATGGGCAACTCATACCATGGCTCACAAAAATCGCATGGAGAAATTCACTCTTTTCTCAGGCTCTTGTCCATCTGCATTTACTACAAACTGGAACAACAAAATGTTCCTTAGGCCAAAAAAAAGAAATGTTTCTGGTCAGCGCGCACGTCACTTGAACAACAGCGTGTCACCCTTTTTTTTTCTGTTTGTGGCCAGCGGCCGTGGCTGACACCAAACCAAAATGGCTGAAGAGAAAGAGAAAATTCTTTGGGGGGCATGATCAGTGACTGCATGAACAGTATATATGTGACTATATTGATAAAACTATAAAACTGACCCTCCTCCCTCCCTTGCGGGGAAAAAATAAAAAAATAAAAAAATAAAAAAAAAATAATAAAATGCGCATCGCCGCACCAATTTTTAAAGAAAGACCTGACCAGAAACATTTTTTTTTTGGCCTTATACTTTTTAAAAATATTCACAGGACAAATAAAACATCACTGATTTGCTCCTGTATGACTATGTGTTATGCCCACTTGCCAATTTGCTGCAATGTTTACCACCTTTTACATGCCCTTTCACAAGAAAACAACAGAATAATTAAAATATTTTATGCAACCATTGTACTTGTGATAAAAAAAAAAGGAAGACATTTAACATTTAGATTCTTCATAAATTTGGAACAAGAATCTTGGGCCAACACCAACAACAATATGCTTTCGCTCTTTTGGAAAAACAAGACAAGAATGTATAAATCTGGAAGCATACCTTTGAAACTGGCTGTGCTGGTGGCTGTACAACAGAATTTGTTGACTGTGACTGAACCTGCTGGGGTCTGTAATCTGGAATACTAAGTTGTGACGGAAGCTCCGCCAGCGGCATTGGTACTGGTTGCGAGGGTGGTGGTGGTGGTGGTGGTGTGGGTGTAGGTGTTGGCAATGGCAATGCTGCAACAAATGTAGCAAAACAAGGTCATTATGTTAGTCATAAATAAGTGAAGATTCTACACAAAGCTGCTATGCAATGTATCAAAATACACACTTACTAAAGAGAAAAGAGTTTGTGATTCGCACAAAGATAACCGCCGCTAACAAAGCGTTATTCTAATATATAGATATTTAATTACTGGAGTTTTCTGATAATAGGCCCATGGGCAATTGTTTTTGGGGGTGGGCGCTTATTTTGAATTTTAGTTTTGCTTGACCTCTACCAGTGACATCTCAATTTGTCTCGCCCTCACACTAAAAATTACCAATAAGCTGTAATAAAATGACTGTTGTGTGGCAAACAAAATAAAAATACTGAGGCATCTGGCTTCCTGACCGCAGTCATTTACATCAGACACCCCTACTGCACTGAAAATAACTGCAAATAGGATGATCCTGAGATAGACATTGACACATTGTAGCAGTTTGTCTAGACATTTTTTTGTACTGCATCATGTATGGGTGTGTAAGAGTACTGCATGTAGTCTAAATCATTTACTGCATGTAGTCTAAATCATTCACAGATCAGAGAAAGTGTAACACTGTTTCCTTATGAGGCACAGGTGGATTTGTCAGACATTTGAAAACAAAGAACTTTCATGAAAAGGCATTCTGCTACATCTTACTCTTTATTTTACACTGTATGAGCTTCAAATTAAATATAAGCTTTTTACTTAGTTCACATTGGCAACCCAACTGAAATTTGGGCCGACGCAAAATAATTGTCCTTTTGGGATTAAATTTGGTCCGCGTCCGCACTTACCGGTACCAGAATTAGGGCCGACGTAACTTTACCTTCGTTTGTGACCTCTGACCTGTCAAAGTTCAAAATGGCGCATTTGAATAATGGCATGCTGTTTCTACTGTTCATGATTTTCCTGCGTTTTTACGCACAAGAAGGGCAAATATGACTACCACTCACCCTTTTAATCATCGGAGAGATCTTCACTATTTATTGGATGAGCATATGGTATATATAAGACCGCGATGGAGAAATAACCAGTGCGCGGCATTTTTGACATGCCTCTCTAGTCTATTACGTGCACTGTAGAATCGAATGACATGGTCTCGTTTGCGGAACAAAGGTTGGTGGGAAGTTCTGCGTACATGGGATGATATTAAAATGTAAAGACTGGATTGAAAACTTTCGATAGGTGTAAACCTTAGTTTCAAACGTCGTTTGTTTTGTGCGAATAGGGAGACTAGTTCAACTTCGATCCATGGCGGAGGCCTGGTCAACTGGGACCAGGGCCGACGCAACGTGTCCACACAGGCGATTTGCGTCGGACCAAATTTTGCGTCGGCCCTGAACCACCCCCCCCCCCCCCTCTCACCGGGACCAAACTGTGTCGACCCAAGGCCGACGCAGCGTGTCCACATTGGTTTTTTACGTCGGCCCCGGCCCAGGTCCGGCCCTACACCGACGCAAAGTGGTCAATATGAACAGGGTTTTTGTGAGTACTTAGTGGGTGTTGGTACCCTACCAAATTAAAGCTCCAGGTGTGCCCCTGACAATTTACCATTTTTTTTAAATTAACGCCCTGGGCCCGTTATCAGAAAACTCTGGTAGACATTGTGAGATGATGGCAAATCGCAACTACATATGCGAGCTGACACCATGACCATCCATGCATCTCTGGAATCATTGGTGAAAACGCTGAACAGTTTTGTTTACCTGTGACACTTGGTGGTGGCGGCGGCGGCGGCTGCGGGGTTGGTGTCATTGCTTGTGATGCATTGGCAGTTAGCTGTGCAACCGCAGCTGCTACAGCGCTCCCACGACCTTTGCCCTTCTTCCCCCTCTTCCCAGGCATTTCAGTGTCTTTTGATGGAGGCGGTATTTCTATTTCTTCTTGTGGCATTTGTGCTACTTTGGTAAGAAACTGCTTCTCTAATGCTTGTGCCATGAGAACAACATCCTATGAGAAGGAATATACATTTGAAGACCTCAAAACCACTGAGAAATCCTTGTATCTTGAGTACTGTTACAACTCAATAGCTTTTTCTCAGAGTAGATTTGAAATCAGGAGTTCAGATCAGGTGCAGATCTATTATTGTTTATCATCACAGAAAAGCATGATGCAAGCTTGAAAGCTTGACTGACACGGGCAGTTTGTTTCCTTTCAAATATGCATGACAGCAAAACGAATTTGTCAAAGCCCTGAATCATACCTTCACAAGCCATCCTCTATTTTCACATCTTTTGATGCTTGAAAAAGTTATCTTTTTACATGTAATGACTATTTGTTACTTTTATATTAACAGAAAGTGTGTGAAACATGGGGAAATACTGTTACAGTGAATTTCATAATTGGAAGAAGTCTGGGGTTTAACAGGAACATCATGATCACGTATTACGATTTCACTTTCAAGTAGTTGCACAGCCGCTGTGAGGGCCCGCACAACTTTAATTATAATCACTCAATAATCTAAAGAACAATATAGAGGACAGCACTGGCTGTAAGATATTCATAGTTACTGCACAACAAAAACGAACACTTGAAGCGGAAGTACAAGTTTCAGTAGCTTGTCGACAAAGTCCAACAAGCAAAAGCTGTGGCATTTCTCAGTGTCAAGTAATGAATACACCATTGTATGTCTGAGTAGGTAAGGTTTGATTCATCCCAGAAATCCACATTTATGATAAAAACAAGAGATATGGAAAAACTGCATGAGATACAAAGGATTTTTTCTTACCTCGCCTGGCTTGTTGTATAAATAACAATTGGTGAACATAAGATTGAAGTCGGACATACATTCTTTTGCACTGTGATAATAATTACTCTCTAATCTTTTCTTTATAGTGCCAAGGTCCATCGGGTTTTTAATAATATCAAAATAATCCTGTAAGAGGCAAGAGAAGTATATTACATCATCAGTATTCACAATGAATACACAGGATCTATCGAACATGTGCATATGGAATGTACATTGCGATGAACACTCCTCCTCTGATATGAATTTTTCGCTAAAGTTTGTCTTGGCGGATCCACTGCATTCTAAAACCTGGCCTGACAATGCTTGCTCATGTTTGCAGTGATGCACATCTTGAAGACATGACATACCCAGTCATTTCACTTGGCTGTGTTCATGCTGGTGAGAACTTGTTGGTAAAATGCTGAATTTGTTGATAACTTTTAACAATAATCTAAATTTTACTCACTGGTAGTCCAAGCTTGACTGGATCTACAGGTGTATGAAATGGCCATGCAAACTGGTGTTTCCAGACAGCCTTCATTACTACATTTTTCAGGTAAATTAACTGATTTGTCTGCCTCCCTACTTGTCGTTTCTGGTCCATTTTCTGAAAGGAAAGTTGCAGTATAAAATATTTATCTTGTGTTTCCATAGAGGTTTTTAGTTCAGACCTTCATGGAGTGTATTCATTGCAAGCTAGTAACATATTAACCAATGACGCATGTACATATTTATTGTAGATTTCTTGGCAGATAAAAACCCGAAGCAGTTTTGTTCAATATCAGTTGATTTTCATAGCGATACAATCTTCTCACTGATCATGAAAGAATGTACTTTTGGGAGTCTAAGGTGTTTACACAGTAAAACATGCAACTTGACAACATGAAAGCATATGCCTGGGCATATAAAATATCCAGAAAAAGAATTAGCAATGCAGCCAAATTATAGAGCTCTTCTGATCCTACAAGACATGGATGATCACGCCACTATCATATTATAGTATTTTCACACAAATGCTTTAAAATTATAATGCATAAAAACATACGTACCACTTCTTGGTTCTGTGGTGATAGCTGTTGTTGCTGTACTGGTTGCAGTGGCTGTTGCTGTGTTGGTGGCACTGGATTTGACTTGGAAGTTTCGTACCCTTCATACATAAGAGATGGTCTACGTACTCTTTTCCCAAGGTGGACAGAAGGGCTGATCCCATTTACAGACTGACCGTTAGCACCAGAGGGGTCATTCTGTATGGCATTAAGAACGGTGTTCCTATAAAACAATGACCAGATGTGGAAGACTGTCAGACCTGCTGCAAATTACAGTATTAATACAGCTCCACATTGGGGCAGCACAAACCTCACACATAATAAAGAACAAGAATTTCTGGTTGGAGGAAAGTACTAATATCAAATTTTGCAATTACTTGACACTCACTCAAGTCAACCACAAGGAACTACAGAGAGATGGAACTGCCTAGCACTCAAGTTTCTATTCAAGCTCAATGAAATTTCTTTTCACAAATTTTAATTCAACAATGTGTTATAAAATTACTGGCACAAAGAAAGCCAGGAGCATGGGACATTACAATACACTGACCAAATTGACCATTTCTCACTAGGATCAAATGATATCTCTACAAACAAGGTTCACTTTAATCAGTTCATCAATCTTCAATTGAGATTGCATCTTTTTGACAATTCTACATAGAAAGAGAAAGCTGAAGCACTGTGGTTTCTTATGGAGTTGAATTTTAATTCGTCTCTACAATCATCAATTAAACAATACATAAAGTGCAAGGTCCATGCCTTCACACGGACTTACAAGACTGAATTTAGAATGTGGAAAAAGACAACTTGGCTATAGTTTCAGTACTAAAATGGCAAATGTATCTTGCAAAATCTTTATACACAAAGAGATCAAATAAAATTACTTTCATTAATGGGATTAAAATGACAATATAAATCAAATACAAAACTCTTTACATTTGTATCCTTTCCCTTTACACTAACACAAAAAAGGCTGGTGCAAACACGTGACTATAAGACTCCATGACGCCACTTGCTACACACAACACTCTTTACACCACGCCCAGAGCTTTGACTTTCATGTAAATTGGTCAAAGGTCAAAATATCCACACCACTTCCTGAATTAGAACATGTTGGGACACAGCCAAAGTGCATACATCAAAACAAAATTGTTTGATCCACATCATTTCATGTAAAAACTCGGATTCCCAATAAAACATCCCATCCTGCTTCAAAAGAATGGACAGAAATTGTCAGTACTGTATTCCCAAAAATCACCGAGACTGAATTCAGTCCGTCTCAGGACACTTGATTCCACCATACACATAATGGCCTTAAATATAGGTCATATCAGTTTAGCTAGGGACAACAACAAAGATTTCAGTGCACAACTCAAAACCAAACAATCAGAAAATCAGCAAAATGACGATTTGCAGTGATCAAATTTTCTAAGACCATTGTCATCAATTATAATCTTTAATGGTTTAAGGACAAAGTTTTAGTTCAAGGGCAAGATTTGCTGAGCATGCACATGTGACGTCACGTCATCATTACGTTAGGCAGATACAGTCATTAATGAACAAACAGCTCTGCACTGAAGAGGATATTAAATTATGATTTACCGAGTACTACCTTGGATTATGGCCTTCTCGACTTCAAATATAAGTTAATGGGCAATATGTGTCAAGGAAGGAACAAATGCCATTAACTTTTCTGAAACCCTATTTTTACATCATATTTTAAGTTGAAATTTTCACTGCAAGGCACACATTCCCTTTAATGATCAAAAGTACACACTTCTTCAACCTTGCCGATGATATTTTTATTATAGTAAATTATCAACAGTACCACAAAATGTCTGAAAGGGATTTGTTAGAAAAGGTAGACTAGTAAGTCTAACAACTAAAGGGAACAAGCCGTTTCACACCAATGCATGCCATTTTGGTGGATTTCAGTAACGCGGCCGATATGGTAAAAAAATTCTGCTTGATAATGCCGTAACACAAATGAACACAACAATCCAGACAACCAAAACGACGTAAACTCTAGATGGGACACTGGAGAAGCAATGAACAAATAGCCTCTGGTTTCTGTTTAAATCTACCTGACAATTTATCACTGTAGATTCAAAGTCCTGATTTCCAACCAGCTTATCCAGTAGATACAGAAATAACCTCTAAATAGGTTCAATTCAGGTATATAAAGTGGATTATTGGATAAATCAAAGTAGGTTAGTACCAGAAATTATTAATCATCATGAATCATTTCCTCCCAACTGTTTTCAACAAAATGGAAAAAATATAATCCATATACATAAATATATATAATCCAAGCAACACAGGTCGAGAGAAAATTCGAAAGTTCTGAAAGAGAAAGGAAAAAACCTGGCACATATTCATTTATGTTGTGGATGCCTTCAAATAAACACAAAGAACGGGATGACACCTTGTGACCTTCACACAATAAAATCATGTTACAGGGCACATTCCATTAAAATAGGCTGTATCAAGGTCACTCAAGGAATTGATCTCGTCACGAGTACTGACAGAAAAAAACACAACGTCAAAATGAGTGTGACATAATACAATCCACGACGCTAAAAATTACAAATTCATAGAGGCATACGATGCGACATCAAAATACGACGCGGTTTTAAACAAAGGAAATATTCGCTGGTACAGAAGCCATTGTATTCTCAAATCTTGTCGAAGACCAATGCAACGCTATTTGAACCGACCATGTGGGCATGCATATACCGCCACTTCCTGATTAATATCTCCGTTTTCGTGATTTCTGTGCAGATTCAAGTGAAAATCTGCTCCCAACGGTCGTAGACCTCACGAAATAGGGCGAATTAAATGAGAAAGACAACCTAGTGTCGATTATGCAGCATTTCCTCCGTTGGCGTTTATTCCGAATTTTCTTGAATTTTCCATATTTTCAAAAGCACTCCACGGATCAAACCTCCGGTCAAAACACGATGAAGTTACCATAAAAATATGCACAAATTAACCGTTGACAACGTCCATCAAGGATCGGTATGAATTTGCGCATTAACATACATATTTTTCTAGAAAATTAACGGCATGTCACACAAGAGTCTGGGCTGTACAGATAACAGCATTCTTCCACCGAACTATAACTGCTCACTTTCTGTCCCCTCTTTCAAGTTAAAACTAGGTCATATAGGCAAAATATTAGTATAGTACCCTTGTTGGATGTTGTGTGCTGACTGCTGATAGCCGTGCAGTGCCGGATGGCTCTTGGTATCCATTCTGGAACCAGGATTCAATTCTAGACTCGTAGAGCGTCCGTACAGCAGCAATGGCGGTACAGCATCAACAACAACTTCAATTTATACACAGTGCCCAATTGTGATTGGTTAAATCCAGTCACATGGTACAAACCAGTGGAAAATTTTGCCAATTTTCGGCAGAATTCCGGGGTAAATATAAAAAATAACGGCTACCAATTGTGTCATACGCCCTTAGGCATATCCGAGGTAGATAAAAGTGTAAAATATCTCACTTTTTAACGATGAACTTGCCCACTTTCCGAACGAAATTTGTACGCGTCACGATCGAGAAAACAAAATGACAACGTCAGCATGAGTCTACTGTACGCTGATTGGTCAGACTTGATCAGCTGATGAAATACCTAAAAATTTAGCTAAATGACAGAAAAGCGTCGCCAGAAAACAACAATTTTTTCTGAGGGTATGGACGACTGCTATCTAATCTTGTCGAATGGAGCGTATTGAATACCACAACCTCCGGAAAACTGAAGTACTAAAGGAAAAATGTCAGGACACGAGGTGGAATGTTGCGCATGGCAAGTATTGCATAGCATACTGCGCATGTGTTAGAACCTTTAACCCTGTTCCACGCCATTTTCATTTTCCCGCTGATATGACCTCAGTCGCGTAAAGTGTCATTGTAATTCGTTATTATTTTCAATCCAAAGGTCTTATTGATCTTCTGCTTGCAAAAAAACAAGTTCAGAGACAGATTCTTTACATTGGTAAGTATTTGGTTATGTACCTTAAGTGGGCGTTGATTGTTACGACTGCGGCCCGGGTCGCTCCATGCTGTCTTGGCGTATGAAAACAAAAGCAAATGCACTGAATGACGTTCGCATCGTGCTCAACGTGCCTCCAAGAATCAGCCAATACTGGGAACTTTTCACTGATTGGTGCAAGGAAAGAAACTTCATATCCGCAGATATATAGATGACCATTTCGACTGTGTTTGACAGACAGTGAACGACGTCTTTGTGTGGCCTTTACTGGCCACTTAGCACTTATCTGCACTAGGCTGCTAGTACTGGTAGCACTGTTCCATGCATATGTGTATGGCTTCATTCAAAACACCATCAGAATCGAGATCATTTCAGGATTCTTTCAGGCCTCTTCTATATGTAGATAATGAAGCAAAAAAAATGTTCACGAGATGACTAAAGGAATTCTGCACATTGAACACTTATTACAATGACAAGACTTCAAGTTCATCGGTAACAGCATGAACCTATACTACAGATCTGTAGTTGGTTCATGAGAAGTAGCAGAGTATGTGTTCAGTATTCCATAAAATTGCCATTCCAAAGTTTGGATTCCATAAAATTGTCATTATCAGTTCATATGGCTCAGAAGTACCTATTCTCGACCGCGGACTGACATCAGGTGAAACGCATATGAGCGAGGTGAATACGAGATCAGACGATACAGAAGAGCGAATGATACAGAAATTGTGTGGAAAAAAGCAGAACTAAAAGTTATGTCAGTTATGTATATTGAAACTTTGAATATTGCTTCGGTGGTTGAAAAATCTGAACTTCAATAATTTGTTTTCACGGCGCTGTGACGCAAAAATGACGTAAGAACCCGCAAGTACCCGGATGACATACGGTCGAGAATACTGTAAAAATGTGCGCTAATTCCATGATGCGCGAGAGAGTTGGAGACTCTATGGGTACCATCATTGCAGCTGCGGTAATGTAGCCCATGACTCCTACACCTTGATATATCTAGGCTGAGGCCATGGGCAACATCACTGCAACCAGCACTGTGGTTTGTTTGCAGGAGATTTAAAAAATTTGAAACCAGCAGCAGGGATAGAAATACTTTTTTATTTCTTGTGGCAAAAGTTTGCCATCGGATATGAAATCAGGTGGCAATTATAAAAAATCTGGTGGCAGTTTAACTCAGCATGTGATCAGTATAGTAAAACATTTCGTCATATTGCCACGTACTCATTCTAATTCATGAGTTCTGGAATAATGTTGTATTATCTGAGGGTGAGTACACGTCACAAAAAGTCAACCAATACTGGCTTATGAATTGCAAATATTTATTATTTAATTCACACAGGCTACGGTTTTGCGTCGTTTTCAAAATGTCACAACATGCATTTATCTTGTGCCGTATGACTGCATATGTGGCTATCACAGAGGGCAACAACATGTCAATTAGTGTACAAAAGCCGCTGTCATAGATATGGAGATTAACCAATCAAAAGTTTAGATTCACGCTATGTTTTCATTCATGCCAAAGTGTCGCAATTAGTTTGGGTTTATTTGCTGCTACTTTTTCTGCTGTCAGACAACGCATACTCCTTCAGTGTTGGGACCGTGCTTCACTCAAGCAGGAGGATCAATGACTTGATGACCCAAAATTAAGTGGCACAAAATTACCACCAGAAAAATATTTTGGTGGCAGATTGACAGGTTTTGGTGGCAAATGCCACCATTGCCACCGATTATTTCGAACACTGAGCAGTGTTTCATCAGTAAAATCTGTATGCAGTTTCATGTAAGGAACCTTGAGTCATATCAGAGTTTATTTCGATATGACTCTTCTTGTCAAGTAAACAGTGTTCTTGCTAAGGTTTGGGAACATTGGTAAATGATTTGGGAACCCCGGTAACATTTCTGCTGTCCCCTAATCTGATTGAATTGATATACCAACGGGAACCCTGGTAAAATTACTTGGGAACCCCGGTAACATTTACCGGGGTACTGGCCTTAACATTTACCAGGGTACTGGCCTTAACAAAAACACTGAGTATTTAAAATTTTTATTTTTCATCACAGCAGATGCTCCTATTTAGTCTTATGGTCAATATCTTACATTTAAATATCACCCAATTGCCAAGTTAAGTGTCAATGTTGTGAAGAGCACATTTTATCAAACACTTTTTACAAACAAAATCTATAGGTACATGCCATTCACCAATGATTGAAATAGTAATAATTCTGAGTACATGTATTTCAGGGTTGGAAATGGCAAGCCGAGAGGACCTAGCCAAATCTACAGAGTCTGTGGAAAATAAACCACCGCTGTCTTCAACCCAGACAACAGCACAGAGCGCACCGACGACAACAAGTAGTACCACCTCATCATCAACAAACTCAAACCTGTCTGCCAAGGTAGGGAGGGTGCTTGACATCCCAGGAATTTTTGCTCCCAAAGAAATCACACAATGTTTTTAAATGTCTGCAGGAAAAGGTACCCTTTCTTTAATCTATTCACCCCTAATTCCCCGTTGGCAGATCCCGAGGTCCACTGTCAACACTCATGACAACAGGTTTTGACAAAGCCAACCGGATTATGAAACTGATAATTGATTGTTTGAATTAGTGGTAAGATATATCAAGGACTATTTTAATACAATTATCCCAGAAAAAATAAGGGAAAATTACAATGATACCTCTGTTTCTGATACATATTCTTCAATGAAAATTTCTGATTAGAATTACTACAAATCATTTTACTAAATGTCATTCAGATGCTGTACTCTTCAGTGCAATAAAATAAAAGCTGTAAAATTTATTATGGGAATTTATATGTAACTATTTTGATGTTCGAAACATTTTCACTCGGATGAAATCTTATCTTGCAAGGCCTGGCACTTAACCTGCCAAGTAAGGGGCCGTCGATAATAAAAGCTGACGCACGACAAACGTAATTCTTTCGTTTTTTTGGGGGGTAAAAGCTAATTTCGTTTTGTGTGCGTCAAAATCGCATAAGGATTTTTTATGGTTTTGTGACTTTGCAGCGAGAACGCAAACTACCTTCGCATTCATCGAAAACAGAATGACTACAAAATACGGAGACAGAAAATACAATGAAAAGACATGAAGGTGAACTAAAAACTTGTATGGTTTTTCAATGTGAAACATGTATGTGAAGCATTTTCCTACGTGCGAAATACATGTGCCCTTCCGGTATTTTTTCACGGGCGCGCGGATCGGAGAGGTGCGTGTGGGTTTGTCAGAAACGGCATCATTATACGAAATTAATTTCGCTTAAGAACTTTCATTTTGAGGGGGGAGGGGGGGGTTTCAAGTAAAACAAAGGAATTACGTTTCTTGTGCGTCAGTTTTCATTATCGACGGCCCCCTAAGTAAAAGCAGTGTTGAGCCAAAACCAATATGTATTTTCATGGCATGGTATGTTAGAGCAGGTAAGGTCAGTAAAAATCACATTAACTGGTCTATGCTTTCTTGGGCTGTTGAATGTTTAGGTATTTGTTTAAAATCAATAAATGGGACATGTTATGGCTCACTGATTTTAACCAATTTTACCTAATGATGAGAGATGAGTGGTGACATGAGAACTTGACAAAATGTAAATGATTTTGCCAGCAGCAAAATGGAATCTATTGTTATTTATCATTTTTGTGCAGATATGATTTAGTGGATGTAATTTGTCTGAGAAAAGTGAAATTAAAATGCAATGAATAACTTGATACTTCTACAGTATCCTCCCAGTTGCACTAATACTACTGACGTTTTTGACATGACATAGTTTTTGTGATGTACAATTTTTGTGAACGGTGTAAAAAGCAGTCAAGAACTACTAGAATGAAAATACAACTGAAATAATGCCAAAACAGTTTCTGACCACAAGTTCCACATAAAATAGATTATTGAAGAGGAATACTAGTATTCTTTTGCAGACCACAAATATCTGTAACAATATTTGTAACTTACGATGTTATCATGGGTTTTGCTAACAAAAAAAACAGCTCATCTTGTTCTTTTTTACTACACTCCAAAGTGTGTTGGGATATGAAATATCAACCTTTAAAATGACAATGCATTGTGTATAATTTAAAATGTTATTGTTGACAAGCAAAGTCTACAGTAAAATTCATTTGTCAACAAAAAACATACAGGCTGTGTTTGCAAGTTGACTATCTGGCATTTTTGACATGAATGTGACAGTAGAACGAGGAAGTGGATTGCATAAACAGAACAAAACACTGGAAAATAAATGAGAAAGTAAAGCTGATTGGGCATAAAAGCTGTTATTTAGACTGTAAGTAACTCAGCATGACCCAATCTGAACTTTACTATTATTACTGTACCGGTATATTTACAAACAAACACATTTTTTGTTGTTAAGAATCATAGACCCCTCTTTCTTGAGGGTCTATGTGAGAATAAAGCCTTTCTACAATTATTTTTTTTCTACTTTCTCTCACTTGTAGAAACCAAACTACACATTGAAGTTCACACTAGCAGGACACACGAAAGCAGTATCTGCAATAAAATTTAGTCCAAATGGAGAGTGGTTAGCCAGCTCTTGTAAGTGGTATATGTCTTTTATAAATGGTAGTAAGGCAGAAAATATTACTTAGATATACTCCTGTCTTTTATCAGAACCCCTGCCAACCTTTACAAATATCTTGACTGAGTAAATATATGGGGTCTTCTCATTACTCTATTGGCCATGAAAATATGGCTTCCATACTTGCACATTATTGAATGATGTCGCTTCCTCATGAGAGTATTTTCTCGGTGAGTTAGGGTGCCTGACAGTTTTATAAGAACCATTCGGAAATCTGTTGAACATGCGTGAAATCTATCTTTCACCATGGCATTGTTGAGAATGAAAGTGAAAGTACGGATGGAAGTGGTGAACAGTAAACAAGTGGACTGTGGACCCAAAGTGTGAATTTTTGATCCATAAAGTTGATATCCTATATATCCCTGACTTATCAGCGAGGTTGTGCTCTTACATTCAGTGGAATGGAAATCTCAATTCCATAAATCAGGGAAAGACACTAAGGGTTGTCCGATTGCCCGGGGCAAGTGAAAGTCGCGTTCGGACAAGTGAACCTCCGATGCCACTTGCCCGACGGGACAAGTGCAAAAAATAATTACCTAGAAATCGAATTCACGAGAGCGATTTTCTGGTGAGGGAACATGGACTTAAACAACAAAAAATAATCATATTATGTCATTGTGAACATTTCCATAAGATTTTTCATAAAATTGCATGAAGAGTTGACGAAAAGAATCATATAATCGCTGTCAATAAAATCCATTTCAAACAATACACCGGTACCGGTAAATTACCGTACGCTGATTTTGCATATGAAAAAGCTGTTCAGCTGGTGGAACGTACGTTCACCAAAGTTCATTGCATTGACTGTGAAGTTATGGTGTCTCACAATATGTCGATACGGTAAAAAAAAGAAACACACAGCGGTTTTTGTGCTTTGTATGAACGTTTATAATAATGTAAAAATAAAGTCCAGTGGTTAAAAATCACCACATAAAATTGGACTTTTACTAAAACGTACTCTTCAATGTTAACTTGTTGAGGGACAGTGAGTGGCAAAGTCAGTGGCAAGACGGCATGCAATGAAATCCTGAGCAATATTTGGTGTCAACGGGTCAAGTCTTTGAATTTGCAACAAAAACTGACTTAATTTTCAGGTCAATAAGCCAAAAGTTACTTGACCGTGGCGACCAACCTCTCTGTTTGTGAATTTTCCCATTCTAAAATGACTGTCAAGAAGCAATTGGAGCGAGTTTGACATCGAGAAATTCAGCTTTCTGAAAAACACCGACGCCTTAGGTTGTTGGTTTAATTCTATTTAGTCTGCGCATGAGCATTAAAAAGACCACCTAGGTTATTAGAAAAACATAGGATACTGGTATAGTGCAATGGCAATCCAAACTTTATAGGGCTGGTGTATGATATAAGCGCAGTAAAAACATGACAAAGAAGTACATTATTTTTCAGAAGCTTCAAAACATTCCTTTATAGCTACAGATTTTTTTCTTTCTGTATAGATAAGTTAAAACTTTTAAAAGCAAAATGACCTTGAAGGTACAATTGAAATGGCTGTTATTATTTTGTACATTCAGCCCCAAGAAAGTAAACATACAAACATATGAACTGTTAGAATTTTTTCTATGAATATGAAAGCCCCACTAGCTGTAAATCTTGAAATTTGTTGACCTAAAAAGGCTTCCTATTTTCTCTGCTTTTCTTTAAACTCTACCCATTTACAGAATATAGTCTTTTACTGCTTTACAAAACATTCTTTAGTGAAAAATTGGACAAGTAAATTTACATTTTACCCATTATTATGATTTCCCACCATACTAAAAATAAAACAAAGCATGTCCCAGTTGAAAACATTCAACACTATGCATTACATTGGACTATGTTGTTTCTGTGAATATTCAAATGCATATGTGCACGGTGTACACTGGCTTTGCTATATTTGCATTGGGTGCCATTTTACGTTTGGGCACATATTTATTATTTTTCTTGTTCAAAATTGCACATGCAGTCTCACTGGGCAGTTAACAATACTTGTATTCCAACCCCTCAAAGAGCAAATTCCCAAAAACTTGTTTTAGTTCAAAAGTAAAATCACATAAAGAATGCTAAAAGATACAGGTAATGGGGCTTTAGTAATTAATGGAATATAAATGAGCCATCCAGCACTCTTAGAAGTGTGAAGAGAACCCTATGAGAATGTCTGACATTTTCTCATGATAACATAATTTTCAAAATAAAGTGCGTGAAATGAAAAACCAATGTTTTAGCTTTTTTCAAACACGTAAATTATACTGGGCAAGTGGTTTTCCAATTCGGGCAAGTGAACTGAACCCCCCACTTGCCCGAAGGGCAAGTGGATAAAAAAATAAGTGTCTTTCCCTGTAAATGTATGTCAAATGCATTTCCTTTGTTTCCATCACACAGAAATATCACTAGAGTGAAAAATTTGTATATCCCATTGACAGTATAACTGTTTGACACATGCAGTTCTCTGTGTTGTGACCGCCAGTGTGTTTTCACTGTGGCATGTTGACTAGAATGGCGCTGATGATGATAAAATAACACAACAAAATTATTTATGAAATGCTTACAGGCAAGCTGGACAAAACTGTAGGGTGATGGTGCAAAAAGCCAATCAACAAAAATGTTTCAACTCAAGGAACACCAAATGACATAAAATTTACTATGATTTTAAATTTAGAGGGGCAGCTAGATTTTCCAAGAAGAAGGAAAAAACTCCTCAGTAAAAAAAATCTGACAGTGTGTAAATTTTGGTAAGGTGTCCTTCTCAGGATGCTTGTAGATTGTACACATCCATTTATCACCATTTACACATATGCCTTTGTTGAATCCAAGCGCTGAATATATGAAATGCTTTACATATTTTTTTATGTTTTCAGCTGCTGATAAACTAATCAAAATCTGGGGTGCATATGATGGTAAATTTGAAAAGACAATCACAGGGCATAAACTGGTGAGTGGAATGTCTAGTTATCGAAAGATTCTTGTCAAAAATGATATTTTAGCCCTTAATTCATTCTTCTCACATAGTTCACACAGAAATGAACGTTTTATTCCTAAATTTCCTTATGTCATGGTAGATCTAGCCCTGCCAAGTTGGTGAAAATTGCATCAATTTTGCTGAAATTCAAGAGCAGTAATCCAACCTCGTCAATGCAATTCAATATATGTATGTAATAGCTTGCCTCGGCCAGTGATTGAAAAAACATGTTTATGTGGGTTTTTTGGTGCTCAAACAGCCAAACGTAGTGCAGTTTAGCAACATTCTTGTATACAAGACATGTCAAAATTGTGAAAATAGGTTGTGTCTCATTTGTACTTTTTACTGATTTTGCTAGATGACAGGTGACAGCAGGCAAAGGGTTAATGTTGCAAAAGGACAATGACCCAATTCAGTGTATTTTCAAAAAATTGGGGGGGGGGGCACATTTTCAATACTGTGAAGAGAGAAGTGTATGTTGCGAGCACATGAGAATGAATGCCTTTGCTTAATGTGACTCAATTTTTTAATGTTTTTCTCTCACAACAGGGCATTTCAGATGTGGCATGGTCAAGTGATTCCAAACTTCTCGTGTCAGCGTCAGATGACAAAACTCTTAAAATATGGGAATTAAATTCAGTGAGTACACAAAGATTACAAGATGCCAGTGGTCTCAATGTATGTTTAAAAGCTACTCCATACACTGGGAGGCAAAGTTATTCATTTCTGATGAATCAACTGCTGGTTAAAAATGTAAAAAATTGTGGAACAGGACATTTTTCTCTCTGCTCTCTGGAAACAATACTACTACAGAACAGCCAAAAGAATACCATAGTTCCCAAGCATTTATCAATGACCTTTGACCCTGGCAAAGGCACTGCTATATCTTTATCACTCTCATTTCATCATCCATTAAACTTAAATTCACCAATTTTCTGTCTTTCAGGGGAAATGTTTGAAGACACTGAAGGGTCACAGTAACTATGTATTTTGTTGTAATTTCAACCCCCAGTCAAACCTCATAGTTTCTGGCTCCGTAAGTACACACACTCACTCCATTCAAAGAATATGACAATGTAGTCGATCATCTTTATCTTGTTTCAAGCAGGCAGCACAACATCCTACAAAACAACAAAACTACTACTTGCTTCAGTTTGTTGTGAAACAAATTTGGCTGACCACCAATGTTGATAAATGTTTGCTGACTTTCTGTTATTTGTAATTATAGTGTAATATGGCTGTTCTGCTAGTCAGAATAGTGCAACCTGTCTGTCTCTTTGCATGCAAAAATAGCAAAAACCACCTTTGTTCAAATTATTGATATCGTACATGTCTTTTATCGGTAACCTATCTCTGTCTTCTTATCTTGTTCTAAAGTGGTGTGCACCTCACGAATACATGTATTAAAAAATTTCAAATTTTTGTCAAAACTTTCTTCAATGAAACTTTCAGTTATTTTTTATAAAAAGTAGGAATAAAGAGCAGGGTCGCTGCACAGAGTTCGGTACAAGAGAAACAAATTACCTTAAATTTACAGACATTTGAAGTACAAAATAGCTGCCATCCCTGTGTTAGTCTATTGGAAAAAAATTTGGATTTTCACAAAAAATACTACATGTATACTGAAGCATAAAATTTATCCATTGCAAGAGCTTCAAAATTAGCCCACACAAGTGATCGATCAGAAAAGTGTTGTAAAAAATTTGAGAGTTTTAATATTGGTCTCTGAGGCGCATTCTACCTACTGGTAAACTTTACTCTTTGATTTCATTTTGATCCTTTCCCCAGTTTGATGAGAGTGTCAGAATCTGGGATGTGAAGACCGGCAAATGTTTGAAAACCTTACCAGCACATTCTGATCCAGTGTCAGCGGTAAGTTTGTGAATCTACACGGAACCTAGTCTAGGAGATAATAAACTGTAAAACTTGTGTTCTGTGCCCGCAAGGAAAATATATCAGTTACCAGGGTATGTCATACTTTATTTCTGTGTTGTACTGATAAGACATTCTGACGTGAATGATTAATGTCAGAATAATGTCTTATCAATGCAACACAATAATGAAGTCTGTGACACATTGAGTTTGAAATCTTGGTCACCAACAAATACTTAATCTTCATTGTGACAGCGCTGATGTTTTGTGTAGAAGGACACAAACTAATTTACAGTAATGTCGTTTGCAAATCTTGTCTCAAATCATCAAGTTGTCCATTCTTTTCGTATGTCATGATAAGATATACAAACCATTCTACATGCTGACAGATATTGAAGCAATAAACCCTAGTTCAACAACGTATATGCACAATCAATAGTGAGTGCATATATGGAGTGAACTGGTCAAATTCAAGTATACCAGTTGCTGAGGTGGCATATTATTATTATATCATAACAGTATATTGAATTTCTGGTAAGAAGTGTCAGAATAGGAATTTTTTTTGTAGCTTAGAGCTTGCAAGTGTTCTAACCGTTCTGTATCGCAAATATAGCTCAGTTATTTTCTCATCTCAACCAATCAAATGGCTGTGTATGCACCGTTACACTGGTATGATATAATTGTAGCAATGTAGGTAGATACAGGTAAAGTAGAGTGTTGAGTGGTATCATGCTATTAGTGCAAGATATTGGGTAGATTAGTATTAATTTATGCAAATTATATTAATGAGCATTGTTTCGGTATTGAAATTTTATGCTAATGATTCTTTATCAATGTGGAATATTCATCTGCCTCGAATTGTGCATTTTATAGTATCATGTGCTTTGTGAAGATAATGTCTGTATCTTTATGTCTTCCAACACTCAGGTTGATTTTAACAGAGATGGTTCTCTTATAGTTTCAAGCAGTTACGATGGACTTTGGTGAGTTCAAAGTTCAATCTTCATAGAATCCCATCATGCAACATTCTGTGAGGGTTCTTTTGTACTCTTTACCACAGATCACATTCTGTTACGAATGTCAGCATTATCAGAAATTGATGACTTTTTGCCTTACAATAATGTGCAAGTGGCTCGATTGCTTCGTTTATAGCAAGACCTGGCTGTCTTTCAACCAATACTCTCAACCAAAGAATAGTAGTATTGGTTTGTTGACGCGTTGGTAGAGAGAATCATGTATACAGACACTATAATAAGGAATTACCTAATTGAGTATGGTATTCTTTTTGATGGCTTTCATCGAAGGTCAAGTGACAAATCTTACTATGCAAAAATTGATAGAGATTTTTTCTCCAACAATAACATTTAAATCTTCATTTTCAGTCGCATCTGGGACACGGCATCAGGCCAGTGTTTAAAAACTCTCATAGGTAAGCCAGCCTTTATGTATATAATATCAATATATGGGCGCTTCCTCTAGGACATTCTTGGCTGCAGAATAATAAATTCACAGGTATATTAGATATGAACTTCTGACTGAAAGGGTGTTTTGGTGTACAAATTATGTTCAGTGGGCTTTCCACTTGCTATTTATTGCCAGTATGCATGCTAAGTTCATGAACATGGTTACGATGTACATTGACATGACAGACAAGTCTTAGCATCAATGTCCTGTGGAACTCTGGTAATACTGGCACATGCATTGACCGAAAACACTTGCATTTATCTCAGTTTCTATAATTGTAAGGTTTCATCATTCCCACTGATTCCATTTCACTCCTGCTTGTTAGTCCCCACGGACACCGTCCGGGGGGACTTATAGGTTTGGTCATGTCCGTGCGTGCGTGCGTGCGTGCGTGCGTCCGTCCGTTCACGCAGATATCTCAGAGATGCAAGAAGCGATTTCATTCAAACTTGGTACAAGGATTACTACATATGTCATACAGATGCACGTTGATTTGTTTTGTGATAGAATCCATATGGCCGCCAGCGGCCATTCTATTACGATTTTTTCATGTACAGAGCCATAACTCAGACATGTTTCAACCGATTTTATTCAACGTTGGTACAAGGACATTGACCAATGTCATAGATATGCACGTCATTTGTTTTGTGATACGATCCAATATGGCTGCCAGGCGGCCATTTTATTACGATTTTTTCATGTATAGAGCCATAACTCAGACATGTTTCAACCGATTTTATTCAAAGTTGGTACAAGGACATTGACTAATGTCATAGATATGCACGTCAATTTGTTTTGTGATACAATCCAATATGGCCGCCAGGCTGGCCATTTTATTATGATTTTTTCATGTACAGAGCTATAACTCAGACATGTTTCAACCGATTTTATTCAAACTTGCTACAAGGACATTGACCAATGTCATAGATATGCACGTCAATTGTTTATGTGATACGATCCAATATGGCCTCCAGGCGGCCATTTTATTACGATTTTTTCATGTACAGGGCCATAACTCAGACATGTTTCAGCCGATTTTATTCAAAGTTGGTACAAGGACAATGACCAATGTCATAGATATGCACGTCAATTTGTTTTGTGATACGATCCAATATGGCCGCCAGACGGCCATTTTATTACAATTTTTTCATATACAGAGCCATAATTCAGACATGTTTTAACCAATTTTATTCAAAGTTGGTACAAGGACATTGACCAATGTCATAGATATGCACGACAATTTGTTTTGTGATACGATCCAATATGGTTTCCAGGCGGCCATTTTATTACGATTTTTTCATGTACAGAGCCATAACTCAGACATGTTTCAGCCGATTTTATTCAAAGTTGGTACAAGGACAATGACCAATGTCATAGATATGCACGTCAATTTGTTTTGTGATACGATCCAATATGGCCGCCAGACGGCCATTTTATTACAATTTTTTCATATACAGAGCCATAATTCAGACATGTTTTAACCAATTTTATTCAAAGTTGGTACAAGGACATTGACCAATGTCATAGATATGCACGACAATTTGTTTTGTGATACGATCCAATATGGCCGCCAGACGGCCATTTTATTACAATTTTTTCATATACAGAGCCATAACTCAGACATGTTTCAACCGATTTTATTCAAGTTGTACAAGGACATTGACTAATGTCATAGATATGCACGACAATTTGTTTTGTGATACGATCCAATATGGCTGCTGTGTGGCCATTTTATTACAATTTGTTCATATACAGAGCCATAGCTCAACATGTTTCAACCGATTTTATTCAAAGTTGGTACAAGGACATTGACCTATGTCATAGATATATACGTCAATTTGTTATGTGATACGATCCAATATGGCCGCTAGGCAGCCATTTTATTACGATGTTTTCATGTACAGAGCCATAACTCAGATATGTTTCAACCGATTTTATTCAAAGTTGGTACAAGGAGATTGACTAATGTCATACATATGCATGTCAATTTGTTATGTGATACGATCCAATATGGCTGCCTTGTGGCCATTTTGTTACGATTTTTCATGAACAGAGCCATAATACTCTCAGGCATATCTCAACCGATTTTATTCAAAGTTGGTACAAGGACATTAACCTATGTCATACATATGTATGTCAATTTGTTTCATGATATGATCCAATATGGCTGCATGGCAGCCATTTTGTTACAATTTTTCCTGTCCTTAGCCAAAACTTGGCATGTCTCACAATATGGTACCAGTGATAATCTGTCAAGTGTTAGAATTGTATGCAAAAATGTTTTGCAACATCCTGTTGATTAATTCCTAGTGACTCATTTTCTGAACTTTAGGATGGTGGCCTACATTGGTTTCATGTTTTCATCACCATGGAACTCATTCTTGGCCATTGAGCGCCATCTGTATCAAAGTATTTTTATTACAGACCTAATTAATGAAGAGGACTCTATCCTCTCTGAGGACATGTAATCAAAGTACCATTAACAAGTGGGGACTGTGTCATCAACGATGACTTGTCTTCTTGTTTCCTGACATTCTAAGTCTGCATGTCCGTGTTTTAAGGTAGCTTGCACCTCAAAAATGACAGACTTATTTTGCTCAAATTTTCCTCACGCAAACTTTGACCATTCTTTTTCAAAATCAAGAGTAAAAATCTAAGGGGTCACCGTCCAAATCTTAGTACTGGACAAACAAAGTACCCAAAATTTATGGATATGTGAAATTCAAAATGGCTGCCATCCCTGTGTTATCTCTGTGGGGAGAAATGAAATTACCGATTTTCACAAAACTAAGCCAGTGAAAACTTTACTTACTCCGAGAGTTTCAAAATAAGGTCCCACAAGTGGTAGACCAAAACAATTGTAAAAGGGAGTCTGCATATCTATGAGACGCATTCTAGCTTAAACTCACAGTAATGCATATTGTAATACTGATATTCCACACTGTCAAGGGTGTGCTAACTTATCAGTTGTATAACCAGTTTTCTGATTTTTTTCTTGGCAGATGATGACAATCCTCCAGTATCGTATGTCAAGTTCTCACCAAACGGAAAGTACATATTAGCAGCAACACTAGATAAGTACGTATCATTCCTCAGTATCCAAAGCTTCACTGCAGAATTAACGTCACCCCTGCCACTACTACAATTTGGTACATCCCTAGTGTTCTTCACATCAGAGTTGGACCATTAAACATGATTATTAGGGATGCAACATTTTGAAATTGCCGATGAAAGTATATAAAGTAAATTTTGTTCTGGCCAGTTTTTTGGTGCTTAATAATTATCCAGTTTTCTGGCCTTCAGATGACTCTTGTTGTCTTTAAAACTCAAGGTCAATCTGAAGAGTTTACACTTGCACATTTTGAATAGATTTATGAATTGGGGGGGGGGGGGGGGGGGGGGTGAAGTTTAATGAGGGTGAAAATCGTGTAACTCCATAAAGGTGTGGTGATTCCATTATGGATTAAGTTATTTTTTTACGGATTAAAGTTTTGATACATGAGTCAGTGAAATGTTGTTTGTGGACTTTTCAGCACACTGAAGCTGTGGGACTACAGCAAAGGAAAATGTTTGAAAACTTACACAGGGCATAAGAATGAAAAATACTGCATATTTGCCAACTTCTCAGTCACCGGAGGAAAGGTAAGTCTTCCCAAGGTCATAGACCACGTGTTTGAATTTGTAGGTAGGTATAAGCCATCCTGATATCCTACATCCAGTATACTCATTTATCCTCCACTTTCCAACAAATTTTCATTATTTTGTTTTGTGTGGCAACTAAATTTGTGGTACTTCACAGATCTCTTTGCTGAAACGACCATGTGGAGTACCTTACAATTCTTAATTGAAGCGGGCGGCTTCTATAACGGATGTGGTTTCTATTAAGCATTTTATGGCATATCCTGTAAGGGAATACCTGAATATGTATGGGCTCACATGTATTTTTTTCAGAAAGCCAAGATGTTTATAGATATTTGCAATCATTGTGGCTCAAACAGGTGTCAGAGTTCAGTCTCTTAAAATATGACACCTGTCCTCTAGACACAGAGGTTTACATATGCCATACAGAACCATGTGAAGAAATGATTACCTATCCTTCCGACTTACTCTTCCTGCAGTTTTATAAGATGCAGTAGCTGTTACTGTAGACTGAAAGATCTTGTGCTTGAAGGGGATGTACTCTTCCCCTCAGAGAGCGCCCTCAAGCGACTGATTTTTCAGTTTCCTGTTACTGTTGGATACAGCTAATAATAGACTGCCACTTTGGTATCTGTTTGTCAAGAAGCTTCTCAGACTTGCCACTGTGTCAATTCTGACATAAATTAAGCTAAATTAAGCTAAACAAGCAGAAAGTAACATGCAAAGTTTTCAACAAATGGTACTCTTACTAAAATGCTGATTCCAGAATCCAGAGTGAGTAATCCTGATGAACTTTGCAATTTTTATTTTCCGTGAACAGTGGATAGTGTCAGGATCAGAGGACAACATGGTGTACATCTGGAATCTGCAAACCAAAGAAATTGTACAGAAACTGCAGGGACACACAGGTATGGAAAATTATTCGTCGGTAATGTGATTAAACAAGGCTTTAATACTTTGTCATTCACATATGCATGGCCAATTTGATGTCCAACGTGAACAGGATTTAGAGACTTAAAATTTTTCTCAAACTTTCCAGGGAACTTTAAACCACTCTCTTTTGAAATCAAGAATAAAAATGTGTCATTCAGGGATGCATGGCCAGTTTTAAGTCATGCATGCCTTGGAATTGAGAGACATAAACTTTTGCTAAAACTTCCAGGGAACTTTTGAAAATCAATAATAAAAATCAGGGGACACTATGCAAACTTAGATATCAGAGATATCAGAGAAACAACTTGTTTAGTATTTCTTGACACTAGAAAGTCAATAGGGCTGCCATCCCTGCATTCATTCTGTGGGATTTTCACTAAAAAAGCGGCATAAAATTCTATTAATACTCCATGAGCTTCAAAATGATCCCCCACAAGTGGTAGACTGAAAGTATTGTAAAAGTTAGAGAGTGTGAATATCTGCCCCTAGGCACATTCTACCTTAAAGGAGGATTTCACCACCATGGTTTGTCCCAAATCCATTGTTTTCTATGGTAAAGTTGGACCTGTACACAGGGAACTGGGGTGAAAGGGTTAAAAGAGGAGTTCGCCAAGGCTGATGTTTACATATGTGCAAGCTTTTGGGTCACTTATTCCGGAAAAGCGGTTTTTGCCATTTGTAACTCACACAATTTTTTACAAAAATCGATAAAAATAGTGGCAGAAGTTGCATTTTAGGGTTTCATTAACTTAATGTATTTTGAATCATGTGGGGAAAAAAGTGCCAAGCTTGGTGTTTTCATCACTTGATATGACAGGGACCATCTTCCAATGGGTAGTGCATTGTCATTCACGTTCATACCATGCTGTGGGTATTTGCATAACTATTGTGGATGTTATGCAAATACACATAGCCTGGTGCATGGTGTTCAACAGTCGTCCATAAATTAACATAGATTAGGCTGGTTTGACAGGAAAGTCTGGCTGTTCAAGTATAAGTCCCTCCCCTATTCTAACTGCAGTTTTATTTTGCCAAAGTAGGTTTATACTTGGATGGATGAGTACGGTATCTGTGTCACCCATTGATTCTGAAGGGTATCTGATGTGGTAAACCAGATAGTCCAAAACAACTTAATTTAACTTCAATTTTGCTGACCTTGACTACTGTGACAAGAGATGGGCTGAATCCTGTAGCATTAATACTGGTGATTATGGAGGGATAGTGAGGAAAGAAAGAAAGTAATTTGACACACTTGGTCACCGTAAAATGTCCTCAAACCATTACATGTCCCAGATATTAATTATTTTGCTTAAACGGGAAGTTACAGGACCATGGGTGCACAATGGGGGGATTACTGATGACGCAAACATTTGCATACACTGGGCAGGAGTTTTTGAATTCTCATTGCATCGCTTTGAACGTATGATAAATTTGAATAATCATGATGAGCACTTTCGTGACATATGCAAAGAGGGGTCAAATGGTCATACAGGGAACACATTTTGAAAGCTATGTGTTCTCCTCCAAAAGGGAACATTTTTTCAGTTTATTTTCGATTCAGGTTTCGTAACTAGAGATTAACAGACACCATATGCAAGATTCAATGATAATGAATGCCTAAACATGGCAAAATTATAGGATTCTAGGACTAAACACGGCACGTTTGAACAGTAGCATTGCCTTTTCATATTTGCGTAAGATTTATGATAATCCAGCTTTTATAGGGGAAGTTCCTGTTTAAAACTGCATTGGATCGCCTAGAATTTCAAATTTCTAGGGATCACAAAAAAAGATATTAATGTCCATACACATTTCACAGACTTTGCTCATTTTCTTTCATCACAGACGTTGTCCTATGCTGCACGTGTCACCCAACAGAAAACATCATAGCATCAGGGACACTTGAAAACGACAAGACGATCAAGATTTGGAAGTCTGACTACTGAGTTGTTGGCAGAGGCTAGTCATCCTGCCATCCCTGTACATAGTATCAGTGTTGTATGTACCCTTACCAAACTCCCTCTTGTTTTTTTCGGGCCCATATAGATCAATCAAGAATGAGCTGATATGATGAAAGCAGGCTGAGAATTCTCGTAAAACCTTTCCCCTCTCGTTCAATATTAAAGATGCAATTTACCGTGCTGATATTGCAAGGCGCTTCTGGTTGTAAAATTTCACGGAAAGTAAAGTTTTTAGAGCAATACCAAGACTAAAAACCAGCAGGCATTTATTCTGCAGCTCTGCTAGATTGGCATTTGCCATCATGCATGGCATAGTTAATAACCATCAGCAGACATTTGACACAGTTTGTAAGTATATACAGAAATGAAATACTCCCTCTAGACACTCACTGCCGTCGCTCCCTCCAATCTATAATTCTGTTCTTTTTCCGCAACCATTCTGTTGATCAGATAGGTTTCAGAAGCATTAGTCTCTGAAATGACTTTGGAGCCATTTTCATTCCATTTTAATCGTCTGTAAGTTTTAAGATGGGCATTGGTATGCTTTTCTGTCCTTTTGATGTCCAAGGTTAGAGAAACCTGTTTGCACCTGAAATTTATCAATAAAATATTTATAAATTTATTTTGCATCAGAAAGCCTATTTCGATGCAAAAACTCAAACTGTACTTAAAGTATGTTTTCTCAGGGTCTGTACACTCCTGGAAAGTCCTTGAATTTTAGAGCCTCCTTCTGGAAATTCTGGAAAAGTTCTGGAAGATGAAAATGAGTCCCGGAAAGTACTGGAAAATTGATAATCAACTAATAATTTGATATTGTAGAAATGATACATAAAAATGATGGTATGTTGTAAAAATGATATCTGGAAAGTGGTATTTTGTACCTCAAAATTCCTTGAAAATCGCTGAAAATGTCCTTGAGAGTCCTTGAATCTTAAGAGGCTTTGAGTGTATGGACTTGTTTCCCCCAGCTTTACATTGGTAGTATTCCTTACTAAAAATTGAATTATCGATGGCATTTCATTCTGTAGACAATATTCCCACCTGTTTGATACTGTGAAAGACAAAATTCCTCCCTGACATACCAGAAATTGCAGAAATTGCAGTTAATCTTCACAATTACATCATTTGTTCCATTCTATGCCTGATAAAATCTAGTGAAATAGCTAAGAGTCGTGAGTTGTCTTCATTACCAACAGAGCAAGAAAATCATTGTCAAATTTCTTTCCATCATTCCTGTCTTTTGTGATTTTTGTACTTTTTGAATAAAGTTACTCTTGTAAAGAAAAATTATATTTGTTTTGTAGCCAAACTGCAAAATATGGGGGAAAAAATTATAAAAGTTTGGTGGCATTATTGACAGATTTTTCGAAGACCAAAAAGTTGTTTTCGCTTTTATATGTATGGCATTTCTTATAGGAAAGAACTTTAGAGCATTTCCAGGGCTGTACAACTATTTATGTATGTGTTGTACTGATTTGACTTGCAAGGTATTTTCTTCCCGTTAATGCCAATAAAATTTCTGATGAAATATAACTTGTCAAGTGATGTTTATCATTTGCACCAGTGTTCATGGGCTGATTTAAGACTCTGGTACAAGATACAAACATGCAAAATGTCGATCCAAACAAAAGTAAAGTCACACAAGAAAAGTGAAAAGTTTGTTTCTCATCCCAGACATATTGCAAAAATGATATGAACTGAATATGCTCACGTGTTTTACAACAGGTTCATTAATAGTAGTGTGCTTCACAGAACAATGAGATGTATGTTATCACTATATGTAGCAGGTTTTTTTCAACTTCGCACAGTACTCTCAGAGTTTAATCACTAATTACAAAACTTTATTTAATATGCAAATGAGCTGTTCATTAACTTGACACTGCTCAATGCTTTATGGGACAATTGGATATCCATCAGATCAACATTTGTAGCACGTTTTATTTAATTTAATGCTGTAATTTTAGAGTAATGTCACTAATTACAAAGTTCATTAAATATGCAAATAAACCCTGAATTAACTTGACACTGTTCAATGATTCATAGCACAATTAAATATTTATCAAATCAATATCTGTAGCACGTTTCACAAATTTTGGTGCCGAAATTTCAGAGTTATATACCTAATTACAAAGTTTATTAAATATGCAAATGAATCCTTAATGCTTTTCAATACAGTTAGATATCTGTCGTATCAGTATGTGCAGCAGTTTTCATCACATTTGATGCAGTTATTTCGGAGTTATATGACTAATGATAAAACTTCATGAAATATGCAAATGAGCTAATTATTAACTTGACACTGCTTAATGCTTCTCAGTACAATTGGATATTTATCAGATAAATATCTGATAAATAACAAAGTTAATTAAATATGCAAATGAACCCTTAATTAACTTTACACAACTAAATGCTCTACACCACAATTAGATATCTGTCGGATCAGTATCTGCAGCAGATTTCATCACATTTGGTGCACTTATTTTGGAGTTATATCACTAATTACAAAACTTCATAAAATATGCAAATGACCTATTTGTGAACTTGACACTGCCAAATGCTTCTCAGTACAATTAGATATTTATCAAAACAATATCTGTACCCAATTTCACTGACTTGGGTGCCGTAATTTCAGAGTTATACACCTAATTACAAAGTTCATTAACCCTTAAGACGCCATAGACTTTCATGCAATATAGCCTCCCATGCCAAGAACTTTTTGAACCAATAAACTTGACATGTTACACTTCTTTTAGACAGGTACAGTGTGTTTCCTGTGATTGGAAGCCCAGCCAAACCACTATGAATTTCAAAGATCAGGAAATGGAGAAGCTTCGAGAAGTCTTTCCATGTTTGGTTTAGCAAATGGGGGGTGGGAAAATGGGCTTAAAATGCACATTTTTGGTTCAAAATGTATTGAAATGATAAAAGACTCCAAAAATAGATCTTATAGTCCAAAAACCTGCAAACTTTTACACATTTTAAATGTCATGAAAAGACACATATTTTGGTGAAAATTTTCAGCAGCGGAACTTATCAAATGTAAATAATAAACAAACAAACAATTGTTGATATTTGTCAATAATACAAATACCACGTACCCTTCAACACAGCTACACAAAAGCATATAACACAAGTGAAATATAGCTCAAGACACAATTTTAATCAGCAACATGATTGAATTTCGTAAACATCTTATATTCATTTGTCGTTTATTTATTTATTTGTTTGTTTGTTTGTTTGTGTATTTCTTTCTGTATCGAACGGTGAAACTATGTAACCAGGAAAAATCTTTGTTTTTATTTTTTTATTTGGATTCTGATTGCTATCAGCTAAAATTCAATTGTTGTTGTTTTGGAATGAATGTTGCCATTAAAGTTAGAGAGGATATGTTTGAAAGATTTTGGCATTGCAAGTAAACACAAACAACTTATTTGATTGATATCATGAACAAGCTGCCATCTTACAAGGCAATTCAAATCAGAGCCTGTATTCAGCTACTTTATTAGCTACCCTGTGATTGGCAAACGACGAAAAATTTCACCACAAAAACGCACTACCTGAACTTCTGAGAAAATAAATTTGATTCAAGAACTAAATAAAATAAGTTTGAGGTACAATAAGAACGACATTCGCCTCTGAACGCTTTCGATAACCGTACTGGCCCTGACGTTTGATCGCGACGTCTCCGTAAATCATGACAGTCAATGTGAACACATATGAAAGTTTGATCACATATTTTGACGAGCACGCAACATAATTCGCCAGTAAATGAACAGAAACCAATAGATATGATATAAATAATTACATATCGGGTATATTTCGACAAAAGAATATGTTATAGACGTAGGAATATGACGCGAGATCAACAGTTCGGAACGTGCCGTGTTGTACGTTTTGTACACACAAACCCGTGATCGGCGGCCATCTTGGCCGTCTCGATACACGGTGAAGAATGCCGCGATACCAAAGTTTACTTGACATAAACAGACCTGATCGCTCCAAAATCACATATTAAATTAATATTTCGTGAAAATCCTTTCAAATTTCTTCATCATTAGTGTTTTCGGCCTAGAAAACCGAACTGACATACTCAAACTTGAGCTTTCAGAGAGGCTGTTCAATGCGATGCTCCGAGGTGACGCCATTCAAGCCGCTGTTCAACTTCAAAATCACGTTCGGCCGATCAAAAAAGTCTTCATTTTCTCAGAGATTATCCTCAAAAAATACGAAAATATGTCATTTCTATAAAGAAATGGCCAATAACTTGTCACAAAACGATCGTCTTTAGGATGTACAGCAGGAAAAAGCGTTCAGAATGTCTCTCACTTCGGCGAAGTCAGCGACCAGATCTGATTAGATATTCACGGTAAAAATAGTCAACCCGATTTCCTCGAAAGGTCGCTCAAATTACTGGAAATTGCCGTAGCTACAACTGATGATGTCATTATTTTAGTCCTTATATGGACCTGAAGTGGGTTCAAAGGGTAAGGAATGGATTTATTTGTCAGGTGACCTGTTAAACGCGGGAAATCAAGTTCCAAACTTTGCCTGAGCGAACCTCAGGCCGTGTACGGATATATCCGTGCATGGCGCTGAGCGTGAGTTGGGCGTGTACGGATATATACGGGCATGGCGTTTTAAGGGTTAAATATGCAAATCAACCCTTAATTAATTTCACACTACTAAATGCTTTACACTACAGTTAGATATCAGTCAGATCAGTATCTGCAGCAGATTTCATCACATTTGGTGAAGTTGTATCGGAGTTATATGACTAATTACAAACCTTCATAAAATATGCAAATGAGCTATTTATTAACTTGACACTGCCTAATACTTCTAAGTATCATTAGATATATATCAGATCAATATTTGTTGCAAGTATCATCAAGTTTGGTTTAGGAATTTTAGAGTTATCTCACTAATAACAAAAGTTCATTAATATGCAAATGAGAAGATAATTGACATGACACTCACAGTATCAGTATAATGTTCTTAGATTGTCATCTATGAAAAGTTTCATGAAATTTTGTGCAGTATTTCTTGATATATGTCTACACTGTCATTACCGTCTCCATAGGGAAACCATTGTATGGAAAAAAACGATATTGCATAACTTCATTAATATGCAAGCCACACTAACCAAAATCTAATCAGTTCTTGCAAGTAGCACATGGTACCTGTGCACCAAATCTGACTTGAATCCGTTCAGGCGTTTTTTGAGTTATCGTGTAAACAGACAGACAGACACACACACACACACACACACACTAACACACACACACACACACACGGACAGACAGACAGACATCGCTATGACATTAGCCCACGTGTTTACACACGTGAGCTAATGATGTGGTGACGCGGTTTTTTTAGCTACTATAGACTATAGTCTATAGAAGCTATTGGGATGGGTATCCGTCCGGCGTCCGTCGTCAGTCTGTATGTATGTATGTATGTATGTATGTATGTATGTATGTATGTCCGTTTGTGAGGCGTCCGTCCACTCAAATATCTTGAGAACCGCAGTACTTACTGATTTGATATTTGTTGTGTAGATGAAAAATATGATTTTGAGAAACTGTTTTTTTTAATTTTTTGATATTGTTGAAAATAGGCAAATTAATGCCAAAAAGGTGTTTTTGGTAAAAAATCTTGTTCTTCATAACCACTGGTCAGACAGCTTTGTTATTTGGTATACAGGTCCCTAGGATAACCCAACTTAGATTTGTTCATTGTGAAATTGTGATGAAATATGCAAATGTGTATTTTTAAGGAATTTTTTTGTCATTTTTGGTCAAAGTTTGACTTACATTGTATGTAATTCTTGTACTGTATAAACCCTATCAATTCACCCAGAAAAAATAATGAATATGATTTTAAATAATTGAATTAATTAGGAAATCATCAAAGCCAAAATAATTTTAGTGTGGAATTATCAGAAAGTTCAACTGTTTTTGACAGTTCATAGTGAATTGAGGATTAAAACATGTAAAGGCTACTTTCCTGATCCCAACTTTGATATATTCTGAACCACCATTTATGTTATCTTAAAGAATTTGCTCACAATAGTTTGTCATGATAGAGTGGTCAACAAATAGAGATAGAGAAAGTTCTAATTTCCATTTATGGTTGACTTGGTACGGATAAAATAAGATTACTTTTTGAGGAAAAAAATAGAGTGGTCAATTATAAGAGTGGTCAAATGATAGGGTTTTTATGGTAAAGCTCTGCTGTAAGATTCCTCATGTGCTATTTATAGCAATTATGCAATCTGTGTAAACAGTGCAATGAAAGTGTAACATGATTCCTTATAATGCTTTTGATGACCTTGAACTTCTTAAGTTTCAAACATTTGTCTCTTCAGTGTGCTTTCTCTGAGTACGTACAGTCTCAACTTATTCAACAGAACTTACTTACAATGTTAATTTGAAAGTTAAAATGTGCTTGGTTAATAGGATGAAAGTACTGATATTAAAAGATAACCAGCTCAAGATTTTTTATAACCTGACAGATATGCTGTTTTTTTATGACGTAAATCTTGATTTAAGCAAGTCTTGTTTACTTTAAGAATGTAATTAACTCTCGTTTATTTGCTATTATAGACTAATATAGTCTGATGAAATATGCAAATCTGTATTTTTACGGAATTTTTTTCCATTTTTGGTCAGGCCATCCTGAAATGAGCTATCAAAGATATCCACCTTCTTCATCAATACATGTGTCACAAAAGGTTATTCTCTACATAATACAGCAGAGCTCTGTCAACTGTTGAGTCGCTTGTTTTTTTCAAAACCGCTGGTCAGACAGCTTTAATATTTGGTTTACATGTCCCTAGGATGACCTTAGTGAGATAATTTCATACAGTTAGGAAATACTTAATTTTGTATCCATGTCTATAGTAGCTTCAGGGACTTTGGCCCTATGTTTATCTAATTTTTTTTATTCTTCAACCAACAAGAACACGGAAATAACATGAAGACAACATAGGAATATATGCAGAGATAAATGCACAGCAGTGTTGCTTTATTATTTTTGTATAGAAACAGTTCTGTGGTTTGACTTTTAGTGCAGCAATGCACAGTTTTGACAGCTTAATATAACAGTGACATATGTGCACAGCTCTGAATGGAATGTTAGTGTCAGCTATTTTGTTTACAGTAACTGTTCTGTTTTATACTGTGTTGTGCACTATCATCGCATATTTTTGCGTTTATATTTTTTATTTCATTTCCTCATGAGCAGTAAAAAAGGTTGACGCAGCGGGTCTGAACTGACGCATGGGAGGATGAGAAACAAACTTTTTAGCTACTATAGACTATAGTCTATAGAAGCTATTGGAATGGGTGTCCGTCCGGCGTCAGTCAAATATCTTGAGAACTGCAGTACTTACTGATTTGATATTTGTTGTGTAAATGAAATATATGATTATGAGAAACTTTTTTTTTTGATATCGTTGAAAATATGCAAATTAGCACCAAAAAAGGCATTTTCGTAAAAAATCTTCTTCATAACCACAGGTCAGACAGCTTTGTTATTTGGTATACAGGTCCCTAGGGATAACCCAACTTAGATTTGCTCAAATTGTGATGAAATATGCAAATCTGTATTTTTAAGGAATTTTTTTGTCATTTTTGGTCAAAACTTTATTCCATAAAAACCGCTCGTCTGACAGCTTTGATATTTGGTATACAGGTTTCTACAGATGAACTAAATATTATCTATTGAAAATATGATGAAATCTGTAATTTTGTATTTTTGGTGCAGTTTTTGCCATTTTTGGTCAACAAATATGTTTCTCAAAAACTACTTGTCTGATGCCTTTGATATTTGGTAAACAGGTTCCTAGGGGTTGTCTTAGTGTGATGTATTGAAATTTGATGAAATCTTCAATTTTTGTATTTTTGGGTCAATTTTTGCCATTTTTGGTCAAAATATGTAAATCTCAAAAGTTACTCATCTGATAGCTTTGATATTTGGTATACAGGTTCCTAGGCTTTATCTTAATGTAATATATTGAAATTATGATGAAATCTTCAATTCTGTATTTTTGCAGCTAATTTTGACATTTTTGGTCAGGCCATCCTGAAATGAGCTATCAAAGATATCCACCTTCTTCATCAATACATGTGTCACAAAAAGTTATCCTCTACATAACACAGCAGAGCTCTGTCAACTGTCGGGTCGCTTGTTTTTTCAAAACCGCTGGTCAGACAGCTTTAATATTTGGTTTACAGGTCCGTAGGATGACCTTAGTGAGATAATTTCATACAGTCAGGAAATACTTAATTTTGTATCCATGTCTATAGTAGCTTCGGGGACTTTGACCCCATGTTTATTTTTCTTGACCTTATGATTTTAAGCTCACATGTGAACATGTGAGCTACTGTCATACTGATGTTTGTATGTCTGTCTCTCTGCCTGTCTGTTAACACAATATCTCAAGAGTGACCCTGTGGATTTCAGTCAAAATTGATACTCAGATTTAGTTGACAGATGATACGAACAAATTAGAATGTGGTAGGTGTGGTTTGCATATTCTATGCTTATTTGCATAATTAATGATTATAGAGAAAATAGACATACATTGAGAACAGCCGCACAAAATTTGATGAGATTTACTAAATTGTTGATCCCAGTAAGATGTATCAGCCCCGAGAGATGGTAAGGGTTGGCACAAAAGTTGATTGATAATTTGCACATTTGATGAACTTTCATAGTTAGGGATATATCTAGATTACCTTGATCAAAGTTGAGGAAACCCACTATGTACATTGAAGATTCTATGAAATATTGTTATTGCAAGTCATACAGCATTTTCACTTCAGCTTATTGCTAATTTGCATATAAAACAAAGTTTCATAATTAGGTATATGGGAATTGACTTTGTCAAAGTTGACGAAACTTGCTTTGTACATTGATCATACTATGATAAAACATTAATGAAAGCTGTTTGGTATTTTTACTTCAGCTTATTGCCAATTTGCATATTTGATGGATTTTCCATAATTAGGAATATCTCTGGATTGATTTGATCAACAAACTTGCTATGGACATTGTAGATACTGTGATATTAAATCATTGAAAGTCATTTAGCACTTTTAAATCAACTAATTATTACTAGTTTGCATATAACATTCATGAAAGTTGTTTATGATTTTGATATCAGCTTATTATTAATTTTCTTGCTAATGAACTTCACCGATCACGGACATAAGACTGGAAGGACTTTACCAAAGTATTTGAAATTGAAACTTGCAATTAAAATCGGTGAGATAATGATATTTAATTGGTGAAAGACATTTTGTGTTTTCATGTCAGCTGATTGATAATTTGCATTTCTAATTAACATATCAAATTAGGATCATTAAAGTAGAAGTACTTTACCAAAGCTGATGAAAGTTGCTATGTCAGCTGATTGGTAATTTGAATGAATGAACTCTTCAAAAAAGTGAGAACTGAAGGGATTTTGCCAAAGTTGATGAAAGTACTGTAAATTGATGATTAAGTTGTATGTAAGGAGTGAAAGGCATTTTGCATTTTTGTGTCAACTTAGTTCATCGTATTAGAGCGAACTTGGAACTAATTTGGGATAATTGGATGAGGAACTAATGTCTTTAAAATCTGCAAATGTAAGCACATTTGCTTTTCTCTTTACGTTACACACTTGTTTTTATGAGTAATTTGTAGTATCTCAACATTCAGCAATAGGCTCCTACCATTTTTGAGAAATTTGAAAAATACGAAGATCCAATTATCCCAAATTAGTTCCAATCGTGTTTTTGCTATTTAAAATATCACTCTGTATGTTGAGTGTTCACCACTTCTAAAAATTGAAACCTTAACCTCACTAGTTTTCTTTACATATTGGAAAGAAATGTATGAAGGGCCAGTGGTCTATATTTTCTTGAAATAAACATTTATGGAAACTACATATTTCCGGAATTTGTACAACGAATGCTACCAATTTGATCCGAAGATATTGAGAAATGTTCTTCAGATATTTCAAAATGCAAGTCATGTCGCTTACACAGAATACGATTGGAACTAATTTTGGATAATTGGATTTTCATATTTTTCAAATTTCTCCAAAGTGTTAGGTGCCGTATAGCTGAATGTTGCAATATTGCAAATTACTTATCAAAACAAGTGTGTAATGTATAAAGAAAAGCAGATGAGCTTACATTTGCAGATTAAACCGACATTACTACACCACCCAATTATCCCAAATTAGTTCCAATCGTGTTACAGCAACATTGGACCTGTTACCCAGTCATGACCACCGTTTCTTATACCTAAGCTTATAGGGATGCCACGCGTTGTCAGAAGTACATCCCTATGTCTATAGGACATGGGCCGAGGGAAACAGCGACGTGTTTCTCGGAACGTATATGGTACCACATGAGATGTGTTACAATTTAGGGAACGAGCACAATTAACGGCAGGGGGGGGGGGCTGGAAGAGAAAATATACACCAGCAAAAATTTTAGAGCCCCCCCCCCCATCACCGGCAACAAAATTTTTGTGGCCCCCCTCCCCAAAAAAGAAAAATTACATAGGTACAAAGTTGTACACATATATATAATCCTTATAACTTTTAATATATGCTTTAGTGAAAACCACATTCTTGCATTCTTGAAATAAATAATAAACAAATAAATATATAAATAATAAACAAACAAAATAACATATGTTCAAGCTTTACTACTTGTAATACCTACAGCTACTTTTCAGTATTGTGTTGTGCTATTTTAATCTCAAAGAATGATGAAATTACCAAATACCTTATAAACAATCTACAAGTTCATTCAGTGCTGTTATAGTTGTTATAGTTGAAGCATTGATTTAGACATGAATTATTTTTAATGATGACAGTGTTCACTGCACATCTCCAAGTTAGTCTAACAAGCTCAATATTGTGCATTTCATCATACTCTGAGTAAAATAAGAACTTCAAGTGAAACACCCATGGTATGTAGAATGAATGCATTGTCTTTTTAATTTCCAAAGTATGATACAGCAAAGAGAAATAATTTTAGGACAATTTTGTCACTGAGAAGACTGAACTGAACTGCATAATTATTTTTGAGTCTGTTTGCTGGTATGCATGTTTAACATTTCATATACCGGTATGTCCATGCTTTACTTCAACTGAGTATCTGTATGATGTTTTCAGATGTTGGGGAAAATGTATAACATGACCATTGTGATTTCAATGCACTTTCCACAACCCAGTGTCTGCCTTTCTATAACTACCCAAGATATTCAACGATACTGTAATGACAGTCTGCCATTGGAATAGTCCTTCATGGGCTTACTATAAAAGACCCATTAATGCCATTTTTTTCTCCTTTTTTTCAGTATTTTTTTCCTGTGTGTCCACTATGTATTCTAGTTCTTCCTATAGCATGATGAAATAACCAGTTTCAACCCAGCATCTGTATCATTACCAACCATTATTATTGTTGACAAATGAAGTCAATTTTCAATAATAATATTGAACATTTTACACATAACAACTGTATTGTGAGGTTTAAGACTTGGTATTTCATCATGCTACAAGAAGTTTAACAAGGTTCTCCAGCTTCAACAAGGAACAAAAATGCTGAAAAATATTCTCTGTTTGTCATGGTGTAAAAAATTTTGGTGGCCCACCCCTTACCTTCCCTGGAATTTTCATGGCCCACCCCAAGAACACTCATTTTTTTTTCGTGCCCCCCCCCCCCAATTTTCTCTTCCGGCCCCCTGCCGTTAATTGTGCTCGGTCCCTTAATATAAATGGAAAATGACTGAAATATGTCGTCGATAAAAACACACGGTGGTATCAGGTTCCGTTTATTTCTACAAACAGACCAATGCCAGCCACAAAAACTTCCCCAAGCTCATGTATGTTGGAATCACGACCGAACTACAATTTGTAATTTATCAAACTGTCACAAGTCGAAAAATGAGGAGAATTTTCGAGAGCCGTATTCCGCCCCACAGCATTGCCTCTAGACTCTCCACAGTCGCTGTGCCTTGTTTTGTGCGCGCCGCAATGGGCCTAGCATTCGAAGGCTGTGCAGCTGTGAGCACGCGCTGCCAGACACAGCGACTGTCCGTTCTTGCAAGTAAATGAATATTCATAAGGGTAGTGACGTCAAAAGAAACACATATCTAACTGGGCGAAGACAATATATGATAGTAGCTGGTAGACCTATATACGCGGTATGTTTTTATTTTTCATTTTTAATTTTATTTGGCTATGCTACCTGTCATTTTTGTTTTGATTAACGGATGTGTGGAGTTCTATAAAGTACCCGGATCAGGCAGAAATCCGACCGGTCGCTTGCAAGAACGTCCAGACCCTGGGATTCGCGTCGCGTCTCTGAAGGGCGCGCGCGTGTTCCAACAGGGAAGAACGCGAATCGCAGGGTCTCTGCCAGACTACATTGCCTCTAGTGCGTCTCCTGAGAACATACTGGTTAGCAAGCCTTCAGTAGCTCTGACACATACACTGTAGGTTGTCTCGCTTACCGTTATTACTCTCCGAAATGCTCAAAAATCAAGACAAAAATCTGCCGCTACAAGACTAAGGTACCACAATCTATGAACAATGACTTTATCGCTTTATTTTACTTCCACTGAAACACAAATACTTGAAAAATATTCACACAAAAAATATCAAAATAGGTGAGCTGTGCCTATGGCATTCGGTTGAATCGCTACACCATGGCTTTCACAACTAAAATTTTGATTTGATCTCCGTTGATGATATGCCAGGTCCTGTAATTTGGTCCTTCAGCGTATTCCTTCACATTCAGATTCAGATCGTTTTCACATCAGACACATCTCGAACATCTTTATCCTTGCATTTTAAATATATTATTTTACTGTGTATTACTGTACAGGAGCGAGAATCTATAAACCCATGCTTGTAAATGTCACAAACTACACCTGATAATACACTTGAAAAATGTGCCTGGAAAATTTTGTAAGAGCGCCAATTTTCTGCAAGCCATGATTCTTAGGACAATAGTGATGATTATTCTTTTTGACTCATCAGAAGAAGCATGGACAGTAGCCTTCTCTACCGTCTATGGATGAACATCTCAGTGATTATTCCGTAAGGCGCTATGTTACGCAACCATGTACATATACAGGAAGTATACGACACCAAAGGCGGCAGCAAGTTCTTTCGGTAAACTTGACCTTGATTCGTTGAGACGACCCGAGCCGTTGTCCGTGTTGCAGAGATCTTCCTCGCAGCAGGAACCGCACAGTTCGTGTTCTGCGTAAGAAATCACAAATCATAGAACACGAGAAAATGGACCTGGGGAAACTTTGAGCGAAAGTGCAACCTTAAAAATTATTGTATCCCCACCTTTTAACGGTAGGGAAGGGCCGATGTAGAGTAAAAAAAAATCTCCAGGAGTAGTTGGTTTACTATTCGTTTACGGCATGTTATGTAGATGATAGATGTATTAACCCTTTGAGCGCCAAAGTCAATTTTTGTTGCCTTTATAAAATATACTGTAGTCAATTTTTTTTCAGATTTTTGCCAGAATTTTGATTAAAAGCTGTAGCCAATGAAATGTGATGGTCATATGGTACAAAATTATTTAAAAAATACAGAAAATTTTATACAAAATTGGTAGAATCCTGCACAAAATTTTTGGTAGGAAAAATTACGGCTCTCAAAGAGTTAATAACCAAACTTATAGAAAAGCTGATATACTTTTTCCAATAAAATCCTACTAGATTAGATCCATGATTGGGTGAAACTTTTGGTCACCGTAAATGGTGTGATGGTCGATCTCACAAGTTGTTAGATGTCTTGAATGGAACAGTTGGCGGAATTGTGAAAATATGCCCCCGACCACTGGGTGAACTCACCGTCAGCGTAATTGACACCACAACCTGAGTAACAGGAGACGGCAGGGCTACACGTCCGGCTGATTTTATATAACGAACCGTCTGGTCTTGTCCTACTTGACACCTATCGATAAACATTGGAAAGTTACAAAGGAAGATATTGTTCTGTGTTTGTTTTATATATATAATATGAGAGAGAGAGAGAGAGAGAGAGAGAGAGAGAGAGAGAGAGAGAGAGAGAGCGCAATTATGATTCGATAAGAGTGCACTTTCTCGCAATGCTACATGAAAGTCACAGGTATTGTTCAAGAGCTGAACTGCATATGTAAAGCAACTAAATAGATTCCCGAAGTGGATTTGTTACAGGACTGAGAGAGTGACTCACCGAACAAACAGGGTCTTTCACGGGCAACCCAGTGAACAAATCCAATACGGCTGTGCAGTCTGTAGTGTGTGATGCGTTCGTCTTGAAATCACCGAGGCAATCTGCATCACCAATGCCGATGCTCATGTCATAGTTACAAGAATAGCATTGCAAAGTTGACACACAACCGACCTGCAGAAACACTGTACATGTAACAGGAGAAAAGAAATGACTGTGGTTTAAATCTAGACATCTGTTTGTCAAAGGTCAAGGTCTTACGCATCTCGAAACTGACTTTTGCTTTATATTTCCCTAGGGAAGCTTTCAACCACTCTCTTTGAAAACCAAGATTAAAAGTAGGGGTCTCCGTATAGATTTGATAATATGGCAGCGAATTACCAAATCTCTCTCGGCTCTCAAAGTTCAAAATGGTTGCTATCTCTGTGTAACTCTGTAGGGAAAAACTAAATTTTCGATTTCACAAAAATAAGCCGGTGAAAACTTTTATTAGGCCTACACTATTAGCTTCAAAATGAGCCCCCCAAAAGTGGTAGACTAAAAGGTAATGAAAACACTAAGGAAGAGTCTGAATATTTGACCCCCAGGCGCATCCTACCTGAATGGAAGAGGTTGTCTGAACAGCGGTCAGGGATCGTATGGGACCCATACAACTAATGTAAACGTTGTATGCAAGGTACGTTGGCGATTGATGAAAATTAAAACATGTTTTTCATAATGCACACCGTAAAATTTCAATGCCGCAGCTGTGTTCATAGGATGCATCTACAGATATCGTGCATGAAACTTGTCGAGAAAGTCGCACATGCGCAGTTCCGACGACCCCTTCCTTACAGTTAAATTCAAGCTAATATTAGCTCTTCTTTTCAACTATGATTGTTTTACATCTTGACCGACAGCATTGAAAGAAGTCAGCTTGTTACCGAAGTGATTTTCGTGAATAACATGCTGTCTTTAGAACGCAGGAAAAGCGGCAGGCTGAAAACTTGGCTACGCTTTGCTTATTTGCTTATCTAAGGGAGCCTTCAGTAATTACAGGGGGGTGGGCCAGGGGAATTGGGGGAGGGTCACTTTTTAGAAAACAGTTGAAGGGGGACGGTCACTTTTTATAAACCTATCTTGGGGGGAGGCTCACTTTTACAGAAGCTGATATTATGGCCAAACTTTCATTGTCCATGTGATATTTCCTGAATAGGAAATCACCAACAAAATACGCACACACTCATCATAGACCGCCATGCATAGTGAATTGACATTTTGGTGAAATTCCAAAATCAAATTTCTTGCACAACCATAGACTTGTAACCACTCTAGTCTAATCAAGAACAATAATCTAAATAATCAAGCATACATAAATGCACAGATTTATCTAATTTTGTACTGAAAAAAAATATTCATAGTTTCATCATAGACCCCAATGCATAGTGTATTGACATTTGGTGAAATTCCAAAATCATATTTCTTGCACAACCATAGACTTGTAACCACTCTAGTCTAATCAAGAACAATAATCTAAATAATCAAGCATACATAAATGCACAGATTTATCTAATTTTGTATTGAAAAAAAATTATTCATAGTTTCATCATAGACCCCAATGCATAGTGTATTGACATTTGGGTGAAATTCCAAAATCATATTTCTTGCACAACCATAGACTTGTAACCACTCTAGTCTAATCAAGAACAATAATGTGAATAATCAAGCATACATAAATGCACAGATTTATCTAATTTTGTACTGAAAAAAAATTATTTATAGTTTCACCATAGACCGCAATGCATAGTGAATCGACATTTCAGTGAAATTCCAAAATCAAATTTCTTACACAACCATAGACTTGTAACCATTCTAGTCTAATCAAGAAAATTGATATCAATAATCAAGAGTACACAAATGCAAAAATTTACCTATTTTTGTATTGGAAAAAACTATTCATAATTTCATCATAGACACCATGGATAGTGAACCAACTTTTTAGATGAAATTCAGAAATCAATTTCTTGTACACAAATGCACATTTTACTTCCCTTTTCAAGCAAAGTACATTTAAATACATTATCAAACATATATAAAATACAGATATAGCATGTTTTGTGGGGGTAAATTGTCAATCATTTGCCTGATAGACTCCATGTATTATGATTTGATATTTTTGATGAAGCACTAAATCAGCTACATCTTGCCTTCTTATAGTTGCACAAAATATGGTGACCCTCCCTAAAATGTATGAAATACCATATCTCTTCAAAAATTCTTGCGTGATAAATTGCGACTGTCCCTCCGAAAACACCAGCCCTCCCCTCAGTAATTTGTCCCTAACATATTACATATTAATTGAACCAATTGTTATGTAAATTAGCTGATACTGTTTTAGTTATTCCTGGGGAGAATACCGCAGTGGTTAGGGGGGGGTCAAGTTTTAGAATGTCGGACAAGGGGCAGGGTCACATTTTAGACAGGAGGATAGGGGGAGGGTCATATTTTACGGTACAGGTGTTCGCGAAATTCCCCCGGCCCACCCCCCTGTAATTACTGAAAGCTCCCTAAGCACATATTCAACAGTGGCAATGGTTTACAGCGCTGTAAAAACTGCATACAATCATGATGTGTACATGCACCGATTCTGGATCACGATGGTTGTGTAACATGAGCATTACAGGGCTAGAAGCTGTAACTTCTGATGACCTCTTGATTGTCTTTTTCTGTCAACTGCAGTTTGATTTTCTAGTCTCCAAAGTACGTTTAGTTGTTTACACAGTTTTCAGATTGTCAGCTCAGCAAGTACGTGAGTAGACTGCATTGTTATTCTTGACAAGCGAATTCTGGTCAGGATTAGAATTCGAATGTTCTCAGAAGGGTGCATTTTATCACGTATAAAGGCTGTGTTGACAAGCTAAACAGTGGGTCTTTCAACATTGATGCTTTGAGAGTAGAAACAGAACTTGCTATTGACACTAAAACCAAAAGTGGTGGAAAAATCATCAGACAGCTATTTATCACTTTCGCAATATTACTTGTATTGTCACGAGGAAACTTTGGCTTATTACATCGGAGTCTAAATTATAACGCCATCCTTACTCATTTGCCTTGATGTTGACCTTCAACTTTGATTAGGAGTATGCAGAATCAGGCCGACCTGAACATTCTTTGAAATTGTGTAAAAATGTGTGAAGTGTCATCCCTTTGTCAACGATCAACTTTTATTTAAAATGTGCCAAATATGTCGAACATGTAAGTTAATATTGGTTTTGAAATAAACACGTTTGATATCTGACATGCCGAGCAGGTTTAACGTTTGCAAATGACGTACGTGACGCCCGTAGCCTGGCCAAGTACACGTTAAATAGCTTCACTTGGTTGACCTTTGACCTATGCAAGCTGTAACAGGAATAAAGCTCCACTACACTGCTTCCTCCGTGATTACTAGTAGTACTATATCGAATTACAACCCAAGAGCCTGGCCTAATGCATGGCTTCCGTCTGATGTTCAGGTTCAACGGCACGGTGTGTGCTCAGTATACTAGAATGTGTCGACTGCTTGCATATTTGATGTCAACGTGTCCTCGTCCTGTCCGTTACGATGAGTGCCTGCGGCATTGATTGCGAAAAGGCCTTCCGTTGATGACTACACATACGGTATAGTGTTTTGGGCAGCACACTCCGAACTAGCTGCAGTACAGTAGCTCGAAGTTTTGCCTGGGTATTTGGGTCGGACGGCAAAACCTGGTTTGCAAAACCTGGTTTTGCCGTCCGACCCAAATACCCAGGCAAAACTTCGAGCTACTGTACTGCAGATAACTCCGAACGAGAGGACCGTAAAGGCTGTATACTTACCGTAGAAAAAGGAAGTTATGGCAACATTCATCCTAATAAACGATACCACGCTGAAGCAAATCAAAAGCTTCTACCATAGACCACGCAAACACTTTATGCAGTTGATAGTATTCTAGATAGGCTGTGTTGGTATCTCTATCTGCGTCATCGACACAAAACACTACAAACAATTTTCGGTGATTCTGTTATGGGGAACCAGGCGTTGCCTTGTTTTCACGGGGTTAAAAGCCGAACGCTTTGCATAGTACTATACCAAGCGAAAGTTAACCTCACTCTGTATGCCTTGTGCATATTAAAATCCTTGATGATTGGATGAACGCGGCGTTTCTTGCTGTTCCTCGCAGGTACTACACTGTACAGTATGGCTTGTCTATGGCACTTTCCATAACGATAGAGTGTCGGTTAGAAGGACCGTTACAATTATCAGCAGAATAACTCTATCAACATTAAAATCATTTTGTAATGGTTAAAAAGTTATGATGTTTTCCTGCTTATAGGCCTAATGGAACAGAAATTGCATTCGTCGTGTACTGGGGACCCGTACATTAAATATGAACTTTACATACCGCCGGTACCTCTGGCTTTTCCTGGAACATGCAAGTTACGTGATGGACAAGAAAGTTATACAAAGGGCTTGGTTTTTAGGAAAAAGAAACGTTCAATCCATCACGGTTGGAACTAATTTGGGATAATTGGATTTTCACAATCTTTAAATTTCTCAAAAGTTTTAGGTGCCAGATAGTTTAATGTTCTGTGTGTTGCAATAATACAAATTACTCATAAAAACAAGTGTGTAATGAAAAAGAAAAGCAGATGAGATAACATTTGTAGATTAAATCAACAGTACTTCACCATCCAATTATCCCCAAATAGTTCCAATCGTGTTATCCGTACTATGTTTTCTTTGCGATAAAACTGACATTTAGTCCGTATGTATTGTCTGTGGCTCTCTCTTCGACGAATTCATATGAGAATAGGTCCTTGATACGAGAATTCCAACTTCAGAATAAACCAGATTCATGCGTTTTCCTCCTTTGATATCGTTGCTACCTTTGCCACGTTCATAATGCCCATTAATATTGACTGTACAAGGTGTAAAAATAGGGCTATGTAAGAAAACTTGCACCGCAAACAATACAAATAATCTAAAAAATGTCTCAAATCCGTGAACAGTGGTCCAGGCGGGTAAGAAGGGCCAAAATTCTGACTCATATTTGATCGCTCGCCATACCTACATTTTCATAGTATCTATTTGATTATTTATTACACTCGAAATTTGATCATCGTTTCTTTAGTCTTGAGTAGAGTAGCCGTTTTATATCTGCATTCTGATAGTCATAAGTCGTTGAAGTCGCATCACTTCTCACTCGCTAGGTTCCTACTGACTAAGGTAGTATTGGCCTCGAAAGTGAAAGATTTAAACTTTTGCTCAAACTTTCCTGAATGAAACTTTAAACCATTCTCTCACCAAATCAACAATAAAAATCAGGGGTCACCGTGCAAAGTTTGGAACTAATTAATTGACATTTTGCGATATTTGAAATTCAAAATGGCCGCCATTCCTTGTTAACTGTATTTGGTAAAAAGAAAATTTTGAATTTTCGAAAAACTAAGACCATGAAAGTTTTTCTTTCTCCAGTACCTTTAAAATGAGCCACCACAAGTGGTAGATCAGAAAAGAATTGTAGAAATTTGAGATTCCGAATATATGTCCCCGAGGCGCGTTCTACCTTAAAGAGGCACTCCCACTTGAATGGTAACATTTTTAAAACACATTTTTTTAATGCTAACGGTCGATATTTGACGTGGCGACTGCGCGCGGATCGCGAGATATCCATAAAAACATGTCGTTTCCCGAGCGTATTTTTCACATCCCGAAGTTTTACGATCGTTTCTGATTTTGACCCGAAATCCCCCGAAGGTGTGTTGTTGTGCAGATTGACGATATTCTAGGGAGTCTACAATAAGTTCGAACGACGCAATTAATTTACTTTCCACTGCAAAGACTTTAAGCTTATATACAGCATTATGCCTTTACCTCAGGTAAGTTTTATAAAACTTCTCCTTAGTTTTTGTCGTGTTCATTATTCTAAATCAGTTGTATTATATTTTTAACCAATACCACATAGACATCAGCTTTTACGTGTTAAATATTAGCCGCCTCCGATGACTACATTTTGTCGTCTGCCACACAGCACGTGTGGTTCGCCGCGCGCGCCGCTATGTATCAACCGCACGTAACTGTGCTAGTCACCTATGCGAATTCTGGTGGAATCAGCAAAAATTGTTTTTCGTTTTTTCGCTAAGTCAGTAAGACTCAGCTTTCTCCCATGGGGCATGACCGATCACCGACGTGAATGGTACTGTGGCGTACAGCAGCGTAAGCGTAGACTCGTACTCCATAGGTTATTTGACAATTGCCCCAGTGCCGAACGTTCGATGTTCGGAAGCTGAATTTAGTTGGGCCACCGAAATTCAAACTTTACTCTTTTGAAGACATGTTTTTATCGATATCTCGCGATCCGCGCGCAGTCACCACGTCAAATATCGACCGTTGGCATTAAAAACGTGTGCTTTAAAAATATTACCAAGTGGGAGTGCCACTTTAATACGGAAGGTTGTGTGTATCCGATCGAAGCACTATGATCTTGACCCTTTTCGGGTTAGCCTATCACTTGGGGGACAATTTGGAATAAATATGTTGACATATAAATGTATATTAAGACATGTATGTACAAAAATAGATATATAGATCTATTGTGCACATCTATGATTAAGGTAGTATGCGCATCGAAACTGAACCTTTTCTCAAAATTTCGCCAAGGAAAATCTGAACCATTCTCTTTCAAAATCAAGAATGAAAAACAGGGTCACCATGCAAATATTGGTACCAGAGAAACAAATCACCTTACAATTACCAATATCTGATATTCAAAATGGGTGCCATCCCTGTGTTAGCCCGGGAAAAAAATTAAATACCCGATTTTCACCAAAATAAGGAGGAGAAAATTTTAATTACTTTAACAGCTTCAAAATGCCACACAAAAGGTAGATCAGCAAAGTATTGTCATTCTCGCGAGCCAGAGCAATAATTTCCGCTCCGCTGACCTACGCAAAAATCTCATAGCGCTAAGCTGTTGCCGTAAAGAGGCGCGTGGTTTACGACGATGAGTATTGTAAGAATTTGAAAGTCTGCATTTATCGTCCCGAGGCGCATTCTATTAAAAGAAAGGTGAGTTGCCAGCGATGTAGTACACACAGGCGAGACAAAGTATGTTATTTGATATTTTTTATTCTCTAGAATGTATCATTTTTATTGCTTTCCGTGTGGTATTTTAAATTAAAAATATGTGTTTAGTGCAATATGAGGAAAAGACTCCACAAATTAAAATGTTATTTTTGTGGTATGAAACAAAAAGTTTTTAACTTTCTTTTACATATTTTATGTTTGGTTATTCTGTTAATGTTTTGTAACAGTTTTTTTATCTATAATTTATAAAATCTTTTAAAAGGGGTAGTAAAGAGGCACTCCCACTTGGTAACATTTTTAAAACACATTTTTTTAATGCCAACAGTCGATATTTGACATGGCGACTCCGCGCGGATCGCGAGATATCGATAAAAACATGTCATTTCCCGAGCGTATTTTTCACATCCCGAAGTTTTACGATCGTTTCTGGTTATGACCCGAAATCCCCCGAAAGTGTGTTGTTGTGCTGATTGACGATATTCTAAGGAGTCCAAAATCGTTCGAATGATGCAATTAATTTATCTCCTACTGCGATGACTTTATATACATCATTATCAATGCCTTTACCTCTGGTAATTCTTTTTTAAAACTTCACCTTACTTTTTGTCGTTTTCATTATTCTCAATCAGTTGTATTAAATTTTTAAACAATACCACATAGATATCAGTTTTTACGTGTAAAATATTAGTTGCCTCTGATGACTACATTTTGTCGTCTGCCACACAGTTACGCGTGGTTCGATACATAGCGGTCGCCGCGTGTGATATGCGCGCATACCACGCGGCGGACACTATGCATACCATGTATCAACCGCACCTATCTGTGCTAGTCACCTATGCGAATTCTGGTGGAATCAGCAAACTTTGTTTTTCGTTTTTTTGCCAAGTCAGTAGGACTCGGCTTTCAACCATGGGACATGACCGCTCACCGACGCGAGTGGTACTGCTGTGGCGTACAGAAGCGTCAGCGTAGACTCGTATTCCATAGCTTAGTTGACAATGGCCCCAGTGCCGAACGTTCTATGTTCGGAAGCTGAATTCAGGTGGGCCACCGGAATTCAAACTTTAACTTTTTTGAGGACATGTTTTTATCGATATCTCGCGATCCGCGCGCAGTCGCCATGTCAAATATCGACCGTTGGCATTATAAAAATGTGTTTTAAAAATGTTACCAAGTGGGAGTGCCTCTTTAAAGTTGAATTGAAACTTCAAACTTTGAAAAGTCTTGTAAATCTTGTATGTGTTTTTGAAGTGTTATACAAAGGATGTATAGTATTTGAGAATACAAATACAGTCAAAATTACCGTGCCCTGTCTATCAACTTAGAATTCCTTGCTTTTGTGCATTCACCTTGTAGCGCTGCTCTTTGAAAATATTAGTTTGTTTTCATACCCTTGCACAAGATTGGAAAGTTACTCTCCTGTGATTCATGCTCTCAATGATTGTATATCGTAATGTGGCAATACAAGTTCCCCTCCTTTGAGGTCGTTTTTAATTTTTTTCAAGCTCCCAGATACTCTGCAGCGCGTATAGCTATACTTCAAAGGCACGCCTTGTGGTGTAGTTTCCATTGTTTTTTTTTATTGTTTTGTGGAATACGGTTTCTTGTATGCTATTCCAGATATCATGACAATCGTTTTCTGTTCAGTTTGACAATACAGCCTGTATGCACGTGACATTCAGTGCTATCGTTGTTGACAAATGAATTTTAGTGAGGACTAATATTAATAACTTTCAACAATTACACGGGATTTATAGTGTACATACTGTGATATATTGGCAAGGATGACAGCAAGTGTTTCAAAATATTATAAAAAGATCAAGAAAACGTATTCGTTTTACACGACAAAAATGCAGATAGCAATGAAGAGCTACTGTTGTTGTCTAGTGTAGTTGTAATTGATGCAATTGTGAAAATATTATCAGGGAGCAAAGCCGTGGGAAGCAATCTACTCTATGTACCAAAAACACTGTGACGTTTACGGATACTTATGATGACGTCACGTCTACTTACATTTATTCACATATACTCAAGGATTGCCACACCAAGTGATCTTTTCAACGCTTTACTCCTACGCGCTTATCTATAATAAATATCAAGTGCATGTCATCTATAGGCTTGCACCATGTCTACTCTTTTGACATGGTGAAACAACTTTGCTGAAAGACAAAGTCCCTTCGCTGTTCCTTCCATGGGTCATCTTTCGACTATTCTATGACCCACTACCTTTGTCAAAGATGGACAACGTGTTAATCATTTTGCAATCATAGAGCAAGAGGTCATTATCTTAACAATATACCACACGTAAAGTATACTTCGGGAAAATATCCGACGAAGAAACGATTGCAACACGCCATGGAAAAGGTTGCGTCGGGAGAGCTGTAAACGTTTCGACTCATTTTCCGTCGTTTTGAAAAATTGCAAGATTATGCAAGCACACATAAGTATTGACGAATAAATTGACGAAATCGCGAAACGGCGAAATGGCGAAATAGCGAAATGAAGGAATAAAAACCCCTGAAAAATAGAGAAATCTATACGACTGTCGAAAAGCCATAGGACGAATTCGGGACGGACGGACAGAGAAAAGCGAGGAAGACTCATTTTGAAACTCATCAAAGCTGAAAAGGAACTTCATATCCACGCGACTATGGGATTTCTCGAGCTCGTGGAATCGCCAGAAAGGTCATTTTGCGGAGAACGATCATCGCTTTACACGTCTACTTTATTCCTCAGGACCACGGCAGTGTTCTTAAGATACAATTTCCAGGTGAGACAAGCAGCGAGTATGACGTAAGCAGTCACACAGCTGGCCAGGACGATGGGAGCCACAAAATTGTAGTCCACAGATTCCGGAAGCGGGTCAACATCCGGGGTATGGTTTGGAGTACCAGCCGTTCCATAAGTTCCGATTTCAGTCCCCCGAGTTTCAGTAATGTTGCTCTGTTGAGTTGTCGATATGAGAGGGTCTGCAACATTAAAAAGACCATCCCTTACTAGTATGGTGAGATTTTTATTCGTCGGGGTAGACACCTCAGTGGGTTTATTTACAGGCCGACAAATATAAATTTGACGATGAGATACAGCTGTATAAGCTTATTGAGTAACTAGCTTAGGTTTGGTACCTTGTTCCTAAATTTATCGGCCGTAAACTTCACTGAGTCGGTGGCAACATACACAGGATCAGCAAGATGTCTTCCTTTGATGAAGTTTTAAAACATTTGATAATTTCCGCATCGTAAATTTCCAATGATCAGAATGCATGCAATTTTGTCTCTGGTGTCATTCTCTTGCTAACATCCTAAATCCTCTAAAATGGAAATTGCAATCTCTTCCCAAAACTGTTAAGCCATCGGACTTAATCAAGATGGTCTTTAGAATTGTAGTTTGGTATAGAAAATGCTATTAAAATGTGAAATTGTTTTCACCCCGTAGTTTTTGTTTTGAGAGAGAGAGAGAGAGAGAGAGAGAGAGAGAGAGAGAGAGAGAGAGAGAGAGAGAGAGAGAGAGAGAGAGAGAGAGAGAGAGGGGAGGGAGGGAGAGCTAGAGAGGGACAGACAGAGACAGTACAGATGGATAGAGAGAGATGTTTGATTTACCACAATGATATGGGTCTCCACTGTCGTCAAAACACTGGCATTCACATGTATTCGCATCTACTAGTCCGGTTCCACACTGAAGACCTTCGCAGCAATGTTCCTGTGGATTGTAAGGTCCGGGATCTGCAGGAAATGAAACTCCTTACGATTAGACAGACAAGCAGACAAACAGGCAGTTGTAATGATTTTATTGAGCCATGGAGGAAAATGGATACAGGTGGAGATAGTGTATCCCGGCATAATGAGAGGAAAGGGGAAGAAAACAGTGATCAACGGACCAGGAAAGCAAACCTAAAATCACAGCCTCAGACAGATATAATTGTACTCATGAAAGCTGAGAACTTGGAATTTGTCAGACACGGGACAAAATAGAGAGAGCCACAAAACGACACGAAAGACACTAACAGAGAAAGAAAATTAGGAGAAGATAAACAGAATGTCACGCGAAACAGAGAGAGAGAGAGAGAGAGAGAGAGAGAGAGAGAGAGAGAGAGAGAGAGAGAGAGAGAGCCCTAAATTCCTCACTTCCATACGACTTTCAAAAGTACCAATTTTACACGAACCATTTGATCTAGCATACCACAGCAACAAAATATGAATAGCCAAATCGAACATCCATATTTTATACAACTCACCGCAATGGTCACACATTTTCACACAGAAATCGTCGACAAATTCCCAGCCAGGCTCGCCGCACAGGAACTTGTACCAACCATTACCGCAGTAATTGTGAGTGTCGTCACATTCGTCTGAAAAGATGGAGGAAAATCAAATGTATTTTCAATCCTTTGAGGTTTTGCCTTAATATTCAGCGTAATATTGCATTGCTATATGTCCATTCAATAGGGAAAACATTAAGTTTAACTTATCCTGTCATCGAGGTTTAGTGGGCGGACGCAGATACGAGTCCATGTCATTGAAGATTTATGATTGTATACCCGTTACCAGAGTTTAATTTACCCAGTAACGACACACATTCAACTGATTTTAGAATTTCGATTTCAATTTATGGATTCTCATAAAGTTAAATTTAATATTCATAAATATGTCAAGATCACTTTCGCGATCAATATACCTATAACTATCAGTACAGTGAATTTAATGTATTTGACGGTACTTCTATCGCAGCATTGTAATTCGTAACGGCTTTAATAAATAAAGCTGCTCACCCTACACTTAAAGTTGGGATAGAGGGCGTTGTCTTACCTACACAGTCAATGCCCATCCATCCTGGTTTACAGGAACACGAACACTCATCGTGGTTGGTTTCTGCACAGTTCAGACACATCAAGGTACAATCTGAAAGTATCGACCACACTTTGAGTATCAATATTAAATGAAAGTAGGTGTAAATCTGAGGTATTAAAACCTAGATATGTCATTCCTTGTGCCGGCATGTTCGTACCTTTGCAGATTATCTATCGTTAAAACTCAAATCACGGAAGAATGAACTCAAACCATTCCAAACACATAATTCGTTGAGGATTGAAACTTGTCTTGATCATCTTCGCATGCGACATACACACAGAGGGCGCCATGATGGCAAGATAAAGCTCGACACGAACTCACCACAGTTCAATCTCCCCTCAATCTTACACTCCGGATCTGTAAATAATGAGAAAGATATGAACAATTCCTTCAGTGGCAGTCTTCTTAATGTAGCAAGTACACTGACAAGAGACCCTGAGTCAATTGTTTCAAGGAATTTGCTGGACAAAGAAGAAACATCGCTTTCTGAATTCATTCTCATCAATTTCACAAGTACATGACACATTTCTTTACTATCTACACAGACAAAAAATGAAAAGAAAAAAACTGAACCCAAGTATTCGTTTGGTGGCATGTATTTAAATCCTAAATCCTATAACAATGCTATGGACGCGTTAGGTGACTGATCGTTCTGTTCCGACCACGGTTACGAGTGTAGTGATACATAGCGGCCGCCGCGTAATATGCATAGATAATATGCACACTACGCGGCGGCCGCTATGTATCACTACACTCGTTACTGTGGTTCGGACGTATGACGTCTCGAGGTCTGTCTTTGGGCACGCAGAAAAACGCCCTCTGGCGACAGATAGTCTGAGTAATATTTTGAAAGCTGAAAAGAAATATAATTTACTTCTGATGAATGACTTGGGAATGCTGATACTGATAATTTGCTTCAGTACTGGTTATCAAGTACATGTACATGTGAGAGCAATGACACAGTGACTTTTACAGGCATACTCACTGCAGAGTCTATCCTCACACCAACTTGGAGACGGACACTGTGAACACACATGACCGCTTTGATAAGGCTGTCTTCCAGGTGAATTGCCCCTGCCATTTGAAAAAAAATAATCCGTAATTGATGAAAATAATAGAAAAATTTAAAACCAGTAGGAGGAACAGACGGAGAGATCGGATTTTAGAGAGTCATCACAGAACCATCGACTTTCTTTCGATGAGAAGGTAAAAACCCATAACATAGAAACAAATTTACACAATCTCGGGACATTGAAGTTTTACAATTCTTTTCTGATCTACCACTTATGGGGATCATTTTGAAGCTCTTGGAGTAAGAACGTTTTTCACAGTCTTCTTTTTTCGAAAATCGAGAAAAAAAATGTATTTTCCCCATAGAGTTAACACAGGGATGCCGGCCATTTTGATTTTCAAGTGTCGGTAAATATTTGGTAATTTGTTTATCTAGTACCAAACTTTTCATGATGACCCCTGACTTTTATACATGATTCCGAAAGGGTATGGTTTACAGTTTCCTTGAGGAAAATTTGGGCAAAAGCTTAAGTCTTTCAATTTCGAGGCGCGAGCTCCCCAGTGCAAGTCGACAATTACAATTTTCTACCCTGTATAGGGTAGCAATGAAAATCTCCCTTCTAATTGTGTATACCACAGAGCGATTTAACCGCCTTTCATATTTTGTGTGTGCATCTCTTTGGCAACTCCAGTGTCAGTTGTTAACACAGATTTCAGTTGACCAGAAATGATACCAACTTCAACGTTTGAAGGCACACGTGATTCACATCACTGACAGCCCTACCCGATTTAAAGGTATACAGTCACCTGTAACTAAATATGTCCATATATGGTCAAAGGGGCGTTCCTTTTATTCAAAATGCCATGGGAGGGCGCTGTTTTTAAAGAGCGGCCACCCGCTTTAAAGTTGTGATTGGTTAGATTTTCTCTTTCCATGGTAACTGTGGCAAAATTGGAACAGGTGACAGTATACTTTTAATGACGTCATATAGAACTATACTTACGCTGGTCTGTAATTACAAGTAGTCAGGTGGGATATTCCACAGTCTAGAATACCACAACCGACTTGATACGATGCTGCCCACGCCACCTGAGTTATTAAACGACAGAAAAATAGATGGTCTAGTGAGACGCAAAGTGAAACTACCAAGAGAGAGTAAAAACGTGTGTGCTGCGACAACATTTCATTGTTTTTATCTTTCCAAATTGTATCGAGCACTGCGCTCAAGACATGTTTAAACGATGCTGTACACTTGCAAATCGCTAATATTTTGGAAATATTTTGTCGAATTTCGAAATTTACTTTTCAAATTTTAATCGGAATGTTGATCTACGATTTAGAGTGTTGACATTTTGTATCATTTGACAAGAAACCAGTCATAGTGTACAGTCTGATACCTTGTCAAATAATGAAAAAATGTCAAAACTTTAAATCTTAAAATAACATTCCGATTAAAATTTGAAAAGTTAATTTCGAAATTCGACAAAATATTTCCAAAATATTAGCGATTTGCAAGTGTACGGACATCATCGTGTAAACATCTCTTAAGCGAAATGTGTACGATCAACTTAAATACATATCCCATCAGAAGTATGATACTGAAGCCATGGAAATGACTGGAAGTCGTCTTCGACATTTTAATTTGACTTGTGCGAAAATTGTGAACGAATAAAGTTTAAAATTCAAGTGAAAATGTTAAGAACGTGAAAAACTGCAGCCATCGAAACGATACAGATATTGCAGAAAGCCCATCCACGCACGTAACTGGCACAGACGTGAAGTCTTGACAACTAGGAGTGTCACACAGAGTACATGTCAGCTACAGGTTAACAGATAAAACTCTATTAAGAGATTAAGGTGAAGTCTTGACAGGATAAATCTCGGCTAAACAGAGAACGTTTTGATATTTGTCAAACATACCTGGGTGTAGTGACCGCACAATTTACCCGGTTCACAGGTCATCGTATCATAGTCGTAGAACACGTATTCACTGAACCACGCGTTGATAGCTCTCACTAAGCTGAAATTATGAATAACTTTTCTCTGTAATTCTTACAAAATGGGAACGCTGTTGTGAGGCTAGGTTTAACGGGAGTGGGTCATCGGAGGTCCGGGACCCATACGACCGACTTAAACACTGTACGTTGGCGATTGATTAAAGTTAAAACATGATTATCATGATGTGCATCGCAAAAAAATAAATGTTGCCGCTGTGTTGACGTGATTCATCTAGATATCATGTATGAAATACATCGTTTGAGAACAAGAAATCGCACAGGCGCAGTTCCGACGATCCACTGCCTTTTAAGGTCAATGAGCTGCATTCTTTGCACTTTGGTGACCTGAAATCATTTTGTCATTTTCTAACAATATTCTCTGAATTCTACTCATTAAACGAAGTAGTCTCTTGTTGAATTCAATCGTAAAAGGACGGGAGATTAAGCTTGACATTTTTCACTCGCTGTTTTTCATTTTCCCGTCATTTTCAAAAAACTAGGTAGTGTTACAAGGAAGAACACGAATGCAACATCCAAACGGAGGCCCACTGCGTATATGCATGGAAGCGAGTTGAGCGTCCGTTCGTAGGGTATCTTGCAAAAACTTGCATATGCAGTTTCAGTCTGTGGTTAATATACATTTGTAGTGCGTACATTTACATGAACATTAATTTGAAAGGGGGGTGGAATTATGAAAATATTGTAGGAAATTGTAGCGTATGGGTCTTTAAAGCATCACCGCAAGCTATCCACAGAAGGAATTTAATTGACGAAGTTCATCAAACCGCAGTCAATACTGCGTGGTGCTTGACACGTTCGGGGTCTCATATTTCATGAAGTTTAATTTTACCAGCGACTAGCAGCTTAGACAGGCATTAACGGGGTGATTTATTGTTCGTGAGTAACTTCAATTAAAATGTCGAAGTATTCCGATCAGACAGCCCTTCAGCTTCTCGCTCGCACCTTTTCACAAAGAACCCATTCACAGCTGATGGCCGACACAGGAATGTGATTTATAGATTGAGATTCATGTATTTCGCACGCTTGCTGAGATTTTGTGTGACTGAATGTTTTCGCGCGCAATTTCGTCCAATAAGATTTATGGGAACGACCTGCGCAGTCATAGGTTGCCCCGTAATAGACTTGGGGACGGACTATTAGATTTTGGGAGGGTCAAAAGTAGTAAAAACAAGCTTGTATAATTTGTCAAAATACCAACATGAAGGGGAAATGAAAAAATGTTGAACAGTTTGCATTTTCTGCTTATTACGAAACAAATAGGTCAAATCTTGTAAGGTGAAAAAAATGGCACGCTCTCACTCTAACAAACCCCTCCACATATATACTAGAACATCTCTGACTTACATTTGTAAGGTGCATAATACAAGATGCTTTGAGCAACTTGAGGTATTCCTCTTTCTTTTCAAAGTATGTCTTCGAGATACTTTGAAGTTTACCCATCAAAGTTCCATGTGAGAATTTACGGTCGTATGCGCCTCGAAAGTGAAAGACTTAAACTTTTGATAAAACTTTCCTAAATGGAACATTCGACCATTCCCTCACTAAATCAAGAATAAAAATCAGGGGTCACCTTACAAAGTTTGGCACTAGAGAAACAAGTTACCCAAGATTTATCGATATTTGCAATTCGAAATAGCCGCCGTCCCTGTATGCAGTCAGTATGGAAAAGTAAAATTTTCGATTTTCGAAAAACTAAGGCATCTAATTTCTGTTTTACTTCAAAATGAACCCCCCGAAGTGGTTGGATCAGAAAAGAATTGCACAAATCTGAGTGTCCAAATGTCTGTCCCACCGAGACGCATTCTACCCACGTGTATGTCTCTGTGATGCTATAAAATTGATAATTGACGACCATTGGGTAATTATGCCCTCTGCAATTTTTGGTAAGAGCTTCTTGACACTCCAACCATATAAGTAGAGGGGGAACTACTGTATATGCACCAAACAAGCAAAGCCGGTATGGATAGCAAGCAAACATTCATTAGAAGTACCTGGAAAATTTTCTTGAAAAAAAAAGGGGCGACTATTCATTGCTCGCCCTATATGCGTTCGCTTTGCATGCCAATGTGTGGAAAGCTATAAATGACTTTAAATTCCGGTAAATTTTGGAGACCTACAATACAGGTGTTGAAATATGACATTGTACTCGTGAGTTGTCGTTCAGGCGCCGAGCAGTCTAGCTATTAGATGAAATCTTGACATCATCAACTTGAAATAAAGTGCATGGCAGTAGGTGTCTCAAAGACCCCCTTTGTTCTCCATCAGTCGACTATGGCGGCCCCTGATTACGTCAAATTCTTTCGGCCAATTACTGCCATTCCTGAGAGCAGGTAACCTGTTATACTTGGATGAAGAGCTCGTTTCACATTCATCTAACCCTACAGCTCTGTAAATGAATGGTGCCAAAGTGTAGATAACATGGAACTGTCATTTGTCACGGGTGTTCGATTGTCTGTTTAATGTCAGGGTTATCGCCGTGAAGTGTCCAAACGCTAATCTAACAAATTAAGGACATTTAGGCCACTTCAGAAATTTTGGAAGATATCCAAATTTGTTCACGGCGTGGGAAAATAATCGTCTCTTGAAGATCTACGTTGGAAATCTCGAGAAATGGGAATAATTGGACAGCTGGTAAGTGAGGCAGTCAAAATGTATTCTTTCAGCCAGTACGTGGGTATTTCTCTCTCAGCCAGGTGTCCATGAGCAAAACCTAGCTCTCTCGCAAAGTTGTCTGTAGTTGGTCCGTTTATTTTTGTGTCATATTTCATCTGTGAATTTTCTAAAATTCATAAACCAGTGGCACATTATTTCAGTCAAGTTGTGGGTCAGCCCCAAACCTTGCGACAACCTTGTAAACGTACACTATCGACAGCGGGTGTCCCCCGAGTTATTGGTTCATACATATTTCCGATTTGTTCAACATTTTAAAAGTATCTTTATCGTCTAAACCGTACTTGCTGTCATTTGTTCGTTACCATGGCGAATACTCACTCACTATGCGTGGCAAGGTTTTGTCCGTAGTCCACTGGGTAACTCGGATGAGCAAAGACACACCCTTCGGACCAGTTCTGTGCCAACAAAGACAGCTCCTCGTCCCAGACCTAAAATAGCGAAAAATCGTTATTTATGAGCGTTTGCAAAAATCCCGTTAGAGCACGAAAGCGTGAACGAAGAATACAAAAGATGTTTTACTTATCTTTGATTTATGATCTGGCTGTCAGATTATAAGGTTATTAATAACTCCGAAGTTGCTATGGGTTACTTCACTTATTTTCAACCAACGTGTGTGTTTAGCTGAAAGTATATTCTGCACGACAGCGTGTACGTTCCTCAACGAGACTCACGCAATACCTGTGACCATAAGGGGAGAATCGGCCTCTTGAAGAATATATATGATGGACAATGACAGCCAAGTGAAAATGCATGATGGGGAAATTGGTAGCTTCAAGCTTTGCGACCCCGAAGTGCGGTCTACACCGTCAACGACAATGGCCTTGCTCCCGCAGCGGAGAATATACTCAAAATTCTGCCCTCTTTATAAACTAAATCAGTTTCCATCCTTCATAAAATTGCAGTGTACATAATATGATAAATTATTTTGAAAGGGGGAATAAGTACTTATTTTTCGTAAAACGTTAGAAAACAGGTGCTTACTACTCCAACTGGGGATGTTAATATATCGAGAGTAGAACTTTTGATTGGTATTATGCAGTATCGACGTCGTCGAAAACAACCGCTCGGTACGCCCGCTATCGCCGCAGCGTCTAAACCTCGGACAAAGTTTCTAAAACCGGGTTTTCCGCAAAACAGCATGACCCTCAAGAAAACGTGATATGGATGTTCTTTCAAGAGTAACAGAGTAAGAACAGCTCATGGGCCTTAGGAAATTGAAATGAAACAAATGTACCCTTGAACTTGGAAATCTGCCTGTTTTAGATTACGCTAGCTTGCAATATTTGTGCGTGTCGACTAAACCATAGAGATAGAAGCGAGACGACCTAGATTTTCAGGCGACAGACGATCAATAATAATGTTAGTGTTTATTGTTTGGCGCCCTCCCTTGAGCTGAAAGTGCCAATTTAACCACTTGTCCCGAGCAGTTAGTGGACTCTCTAAAGAGCATGCGCACAATGCGTATCGGCAAACCAGACATAGTCGTAATTTATAACTGTTTCATTTTGTCACTCTTGAAAAGCTGTTTGTTTAGCATGCCCCAGTCAATGGGTCGCTTGTCTGCGATTGATCGAAGTCGCGAGGTCAAAGGTCATCATCGTTACCTGTCCTACAGTGTAAATATTTTGTCATAAGTGATTTGTTTTAAAGTTTAGTGTATAAAACCCTTTAAAATAAATTTCGAACCATTTTACATATATTTTGTCATCAAGCTTCACATTTTTTCACTTTATTTACCTGCTGTGAGAGAGAGAGAGAGAGAGAGAGAGAGAGAGAGAGAGAGAGAGAGAGAGAGAGAGAGAGAGAGAGAGAGAGAGAGAGAGAGAGAGAGAGAGAGAGAGATTTGGAAGATATTGTGGATGTATGCCATACAATAATACATTGCTCAGTCTTCACAACTTCTTAGGGTGACTTTTTACGTCTTGTGTTTACAAGTGTCGGTCACTGAAATAAGCGATGGTTGAGAACAACTTAATACCAGTCTCGAGCCCACCTGGAAAGACGATCTCAATGAAAAACAGACCCCCTCCCCTAAAAAAAAAAAAAAAAAAAAAAAAAAATTTCGCCTGGTTTCAGTATACGGTTGTTCTGAATGGACACGCATAGTCCATGATATGTCCGTGATGACAACCGCTGGTGGCGATAAAAATTTGACGCTGAGAGTAGCTAACGTTTTCCTGTAAGTATTGTTTTTTGACACCATGGGTTTAAATCTGGCTTGTACGTTTCTTGTGTTTTTCCCGCAACATTTTTAATCTCACATGTAATACATGTAAAGTACAGCAAATCTGATATTGAAACTTTTAGATGTGCTATTGATTGGATCAAAATGATTTGGCCTGACTTCGAGGAACAGCGTACGATTTCCTGGGTACCTCCCAGTTTTGTTTTGTTTTTGTTTTTTTTGAGATCGAACGAGAGAATCTCGGTCATTAAAGAGCTGTTGTTTGTTTCACAGCTGGATAGAATGAGGTTTTGGAGGATAGTACATAGAATGAGTCGTTCTCTATCACACTTCACGTCACTTCTAGGCACCCGTAGAAAGCACACCCATAAACATTAACTTTATCCCCAGTAATCTCTCAATATCAATCATGATTCAATACGCCATCATAAAACATTTTAATGGGCAAACCAACTCAAATATTTGTTAATGGTATCAAATAATGGTGGCAAGGCTAAACTGAATTGCAATTCATTTTGATTTTATTTTGCATGAGGGGGATCAATTCGGCTTGGTTTAAGCTCAGTGTGATAGAGAGACCGCGGTGCAAGCATGGCAGGTGTGCTGCGATAGCAATAGTGCAGGAGCTGGCTTTGCGACCGTCCTTTCAAAATCACCAAAGTGGGGTACCACGATTACGCATTCATCGACCGACAAAATGTTAAAGTGTACTACACCAACGATGTGACAGTATTGATCTGTGTCACTGGGCCTCTCGTCTATGCGAGTAGACTGTAGAATAGTAAGTCTCACAGAAGGGTGACGCATGTTTGCAAGAACCTAACGGGAAATACTGCCTCTTGTTCAGAGACCAAGAAATCGCCCGGAAACTGTGCGAAAATATCAACGCGACACCTATAGAAGGAAGCTTTACGCTCTCAGCACCTGACGATGGCGTTTAGGCGGCAACCCTGCGCATGCCTGTCAAGCATTACTTGGTTTCATCCTGGGGTCTTAATATCAGGCGTGTACTCGAAAAGGCAAGACATGTGTGAGTTGACAGCTTGGCGCTGATATCATTGTGTCGGTAAGGTACGTCAGATGGAAATAATAGCGGTCGTTAACTGTCAAAAGCGTAGAATAATCCCCTATAATTCGCATTGAATAAGAAAAGCCACTCCATGGTAATTCGTGTCAACTTATTCTGAGCGGGCGCGGATTAAAGTTGTCAAGACCAGTTAGCTATGTAAGTCCAGATGTTGTGTAGACGATAGCACTCAGGAGAGATAATCATTGCAACGATATTGCAATTTTCCCATCCACAACGCAATAAATCGCGACACTTTAGGCCCGGAGAACCGGGGCGACAGAAGGTCATGCTACGCAACAGTTGTTCGGGGACCGTACATTCCATACTTAGTGTTCGTCAGATTACATTACTCAGGTATTCAATGGATCTGATTACAACAATGCGATTTGGGCGAAAAATTGAAACGAATGTTATCTTAGTTTATCGATACAGGATAAAAGAATTGCTGTACACCGTTATTCTATCTGGGATGCTTTGGATAAAAATCGTAATTCTTAAGAATTATTCGTGTTACCCTGATAAACTAGTCAGGGAGATTTACGTCCGTCCATAGGACAACTTGACTCCTGGTTAACGTTTTACCAAGTTCTTTCTAAAGCCTTTCCAGCAATACCGCGCGCCACATTCGTCAGAAAATGGCAGTTGCAAAGACTGAAGCTAGAGTAAGTAAACTCTTTGTTTTGCACGCGTAGGTTTTTCTGAGTTTTCGCTCATTTATTTTTGCTGAGTCATTTAGACAAATAATGTAAAATAACATTTTAACGTACGGCATATTTGCTTGACTTATTGGAAGGTGTACCCGTGCTGCGATATATTTTTATTCTTTTCCTCAATAACCGAATTTTGACTGTGATGACTCAGCTAAATCTGAATCAGCGAAACCAAAATACATGGGCGGTTGTTTCTTGCTGAATTTTCCATAGTTGACGATATTCTGTCGCAAAACAAAGCCATGACTTTAAATTGCAACAAAGTACTTCCTTACAACAGTCAAATGACAACCTTGGAACCAAGTGGTTGAGTAAAATGGTATCCAGGAATATAGTTACAGGAATGAGCAGGTTGTATGAGAAAACTGTCAAATTATGGCATACTGATTTTAGGTTAATTTTTAGTCTCTTTTTTCAAGCGCTTACCCGCCTACCTTTCGAAATTTTGACGGACGCAAAACGAAGTTTTTACTCACTCTGGCAAAATTAATATTGGTGATGCAACGTCGGAAATATTTTGAAGAGACATTGTGAATTGAAGCCACACCTGTTTCTCGAGTCATTTGTAACTCGGCAGATTTTTGGAGCCGTTGTTGTATCACTCGGTTCCTCTATCCTGGAACGTCCTAATGATAATTTTCTATAAAAATTTACCAAGCAACCACCTGTTCATGAGTGCCTCAAAGGAGTTTTAAAATCGTATAGTTTGATATTTTACGGACGTATTTTACCTCTTCTCACGTTATTATGAAATACACGCGGTCACGTTGGCGTGTTCAGAGCTGGACCAGTGCTATGCGGAAAGGAATGTGTGCAGCCATTTGAAGTTCGGGGGCTTGTGACCACAAAATATCACCAACGAGTGTTTTGATTGCACAAAACTTAATTCAGCACTTGTGTTTTGACACAAGTAGAGACAAGTACACGCAAGAGTCTTGGAATAGCGTCATCGGTTAGTCAGTCAAAATTGACCGGCAAATAATCGGATATTTTCAGAACTACGCGACGTCACATCTTTGTAATTTTTGAGACATGCTGTTTTCAGATTTCAAAAGTAATGATTTTGCTGCTTGAAATACGAAGAGGAAGTCTCAAAAACGTTTCAGTGGCGATTCAATAACAATAAATCAGCGCCTCGGGGACAGAATTTCAGACTCCAAAACTTTTACAATACTGTGTTCTAGTTTGGCCAAGTTTGAAAGTCAGAATATCTGCCCAAGACGTATTCTAACTTAGTATATAGTTTCGAAATTCTGCATTTGAGGAAAACGAAATCAGAACCAGAACATGAATACAAAACCAAGATAGACTTTAAGCATTTTCTCAGGTTCTGCCAGATACTACTCCCATGAATAATATTAAGAAGGTGAATGACTGAAGATTAAAAATATGACCGCTTTGCCTGAGAAGGAGACAGTTTGCCCTCCTTTCGGTACTGTGACCGCCTGACCTTTTATATGTGAAGTAAATCACGAATTAATTAATGGGCATGTTGACATACCAGGCATTAGTACAAAATCTCATTCAGAAGTTTAGCTGAAAATCTCATTTATAATTTTCAACTTGTGTTTAGGTGTATAATTGTCTCATCTGATTGTTTGCCCTGATATCGTGAAGTTGTAGTTACGAGATACGGAGAGATATGTTTTTGTCATCTTCTGAACGTTGCATATACTGTCTGCCTAGCCAGCCAACAAGACGAGTTATATGTCATGGCCTCCTTTACCGTAGCTAACAACGGTAAAGTGCTTCCAAGCTCGAAAAAACAGGTGTCTCGCAAGTTGCGTTTCCAACATGCTGAACTGCCAGCCCCGCTCTCTCTCAAAGTTTACAGTGTCGGTTAAGTGCCGTTGTGTATTTTAGATTTAGGGTACCATAAGCCGTCTCGATGAAAGAGGTTTGTAGTATTTCTGATCGGCCTTGTCCCAGTTTGACGCACTGCCCAAGTACGCTGTTAAAGACAACGTTAAATGGTATGAATTTTTTTGGGACCTGGCTCTTGTTCTGCGCTGAACTGAGAATGCGTCCGATATCCTTGTTTGTCAATGGACAAAGTAGAGTTTAGGTATGGCAGTGTTATTTTACATATGAATATTCGGCACAACCACCGTTTAGAGTTGACGTGATGTCGGACACGATTTCTTGCTGATGACGTCACATTTGAAGATGCCAGACAAACTGAATCTTTTTAAAAATTCTGGATATGAATGACGTGCGACTTGCTGTGCAGTGCCATCGTAGCTTGGTATTTCTAGATTTTACTTCCAGATTTAACAAAGTTCCGAAAGATGTTTTTCAGTTTTTGGTCTACTTCGAAGTACGACGAATTTAGGAACAGTGCATCCTTTAGATTATTATAAAGCTTCCTTTTAGACACAGCTTTCCAAATTGATTTTACAATAAATTTTATTTTATTTGTAAATTAAATTAAATTAAATTAAATTAAATTAAAGTGGATTAGATTCATTGATTGAATTAAATTAAATTAAATTAAATTAAATTAAATTAAAGTGGATTAGATTCATTGATTGAATTAAATTAAAATAAAATAAAATTTTAAATTTTGTTTACTTACCCTTCTTCCTCGTATGTAATATTTAAGCAATAAAGCACACCGTGCGATGGTATACCACTCGATTTTGACCAGTTCACGACATATATGCACGAGCGATAGCGAGTGCATATATGAAGCGAACTGGTCAAAATCGAGTGGTATACCGTCGCTGGGTGTTATTTATTGCAGTTATATCAGTATATTGAAATTCTGGCTTGGAACGCCAAAAACGGAATTTTGCTAAAGCTGAGAGCTCGCGCGTATGCCATCGTGGTATATCGCAAATATACCACGGTTCTTTTCGCGTCTCGACCAACCAGATCGCTGTATTTGGGCCACCTATATACTGGTATGATATAGCCATTATGAAACTCTAGGCCACTGCTCTAGGCGAATATACTGTGACGTTTATGTGGATACGTCAACACTGGAGTTATGTCTTACGTATTACACAAATTAATGTCCATGGATAGGCTGTCTCACGCGCTGCTAAAAGAGAGCGAGTTTCGGTGGACGACGGTATTGATACCATTTCGTTCAATGAGCCAAAAATGTATCACCATGTTAGGATGGACAAAAGATAAAACTTCATGCTCGCACACAAAATACGACCCGTCGCTTTGATCGATGTAGCATGGACATAAATAGATGGCGGGTTTAGTATATGAATATTGTTTCCACTTTGAGGTACCGCGTTTTTCTTTACACATCGGCATCCCCCGTGACCCTTTTTTCTTTATTAGTTGTTAAGCAGAGACCCTAATCTTACATCGGTTTACTTACCGTAACAGGTTACGGCTCCTTTCCGATAATGTCGTATATGTAATATCGATTAATGTCGTATATGTAATATCGATTATGAGATTCTTTACAGACAGATCGAGTCATCGTTATCAGCGTTTGAACGGAGATAATAACAGACTAATCCCTTATTGACTATTGATCGGTGATTCATAACTATTATTGTATCTTTTTTTTTGTTTTTTACATTAACGTAGTCTGCTAGCTTTGTTTTCGAAGTCGAGTCGAAAAGTTGACTTTTGGAAGACAGTCATTAACGATGACGCAAGAATAAACATGACTATGTAAAATGACAATGGGTTTCTCCATCGTAGGCAGATCTTCATTTACGAACTGTTACATTGTAAAGTCCTTCTTCGAGCATATAGGCTGTTTGGGCGTCGTGCTCCTCTCAAATGTACGAGAAGTGATCGACCCATCGTGATTTCAAGTAAGCATATCTTTAGCCTGAAAATTGTGGAATTAGTATCGAGGTTAATACTCATGAAATCTCAAGCCGACCTCCTAGTCGTGTTTTATGATCTTTATATTGCATAGTATTACTCATCATAAGGTATACAGGGTAAAAAACCGTCCAAAAGTGAGTGTCTTTTAGGAGAAAATGTCTTGGACTATGGTGATGGGCTGTGACAAACACAGAAAGCCATAACCCACAAGGCAAACCTATGATGTGGACCAGGTGTCATGCTAATTGACATAGAGACAGACAATAGACCAGTCGGAAATGTCAAAGAAAATGCCGGATTGACGGAACCTAAATTTGGATTTCTAAATTTCGGAGCCGGAAGATTAAGTTGTATCGATATTCTCTTTGGGTATCGTTGCCCTCTGCCAAAAAGTTATCAAAGTGTATCGATCCATATAGTTGTTTACAAAATACTGGCGCCCGTGTGCGGTACATACCTATATATCTTATTAGGAGAAAGACGTCAATTTTTAACATTTCACAGATTTCGACAGACAAGTTATTTACTTTTAAAAAAAAATAATTAATTCATTACCAACTTACTTATAAACTTAGCTCTCAGATAACTACTGATATTCTGCTAAGTTTCTATAGAACAAATGTTATGATTGTTTCATCGGAAATTTTATACCAATAACGTCATTTATAGTTCTTGTTCCTCTTCGCATTTGTGTTGAAACTAAATAAAACTACTGCGTGGGCAAACCTTGACTAGATTTCCTCGTATTGACGCCAGCGCGCTTTGTTGAGTTTTGTTTCATCTTCAACTCCATGGAAACAATCTGCCTACGATCGGTGAGTTTCTGTCTGCGTTGCTGTCGGATTGTATTTTTTACGTTTAGATCATTAAAAATTCAAATTACGTGCCTGCCAGTATAGAAATGATTTACGCGAGATATCATCGCTGTGGCCACTGCAGTGCCCCCGGCAAGCCGAGGCAATGGTCGAAGTGACTCTACGTCAGAATCGATGTACCTTACCCGTCTCACCACCAAACTGTTCTATCGTTAAGCATTTGCGGTCAAGCATGAATACAGGTGTAACAGTTGGTAAACCGAGGACCGAAAAAACAGTCTGGGCATGCACTGACTGTAGTAAATTGTTAAATTTAGTAGATTTGGTAAATCACCGGTTGATCAAAGGGCAATATAGCGATTTTTCAACGATATCTGTTCAGCCGCTTGTCCTAACACTCCCTTCTCTTCAATAAGAACATAAAAATTTGAGTCAGAATTTAATTTCTGTCCGTCGAAGGTAGCATGATCTTCAGATCGTGTTTGCGCACGATTTCTCTTCTTTTGGTGCACTTTCGTGTCTGAGTTCTCACTCAACTTTAGACATCTCGACATGAGCTTACACACCGTCAGTAGAAATGCCACGCGAGCATTATATTGGTCTCAGTGCTGTTATTCAGCGTGCCAATAGTATCGCGTTCAATCGTCAGAGTTGAACAGTATTTCAATGTTCCATAGAGTCTGATTTCTTTCGAGAGTATTAAAAAATCGACGATTTCGTTGAAAAGGAAGGAGATAGCAGAACAAGTAGTTGAATTGTAAGGATGCTTTGGATTTTTAGGTTGTCTGAAATTGTTATATGCTTTTGAAGGTTCAGTGGAACGCCTTTCCGCGCACAACTGAAATTTGTGAGTATATGAGGGCGTTGCTACCTATCTGCATCAGGGTAGGCCTGTTCTCGACCCATCCCACCTTTTAATATCCGAAACGCTGACATGATTTACATGTGCCTTGCAATGTTATCACATGCATTATAGAACTGCTTGTTTGTAAACTTAGTACCCAAATTCCCACTATGGGACAATCAGGAATTTGCCGAAGTCGCACGTAACCGTTTTGCACCATAGAGCAACACAACCATGTTTGGCAACCAGGTCAATATTTTCGAACACCCCTGCCATTGATTTCTTTTCTATCACAATACCACTGAGTTTTATAACGGTGTTAAACGTGACTGAGTTGCGTTTTCACTTGTGTCAGTTGGACCACTCAATCGCTCGTCAAATCAAGCTGCCGAGAATACTATATAGCAACACTAGTCCATCTCTGTTGCGGAAATATATATTCGTTTCAGCCTAGCTCCTCCAGTCAATTGTCGGGATTTCGACCACTTTACGCTGACACATAACCATCAAACTAAAAGAGTATTGCCTAGTTTGTTTGGACCAATTTTGACGTTTTTACAACCAAACTGTCAGCATGTACGAGCAACAGGCTCATGGACTTGTAGACTACCTAAGGCCCGAAATCCGCTGTGAGCTCAGCGACGTCAACCTGGCTGCAATAAATCATGCTTTAATTAAGTCCTTTGCATGGCCGGCCGAGAGAGGCGTAAACTTCACCGGTACATAGCCCAGCCCGCGTTTCATCGCTCAGTTGTCGTCGCTGACCATTGTGAACCGCACAAAGATGATATAAGTTGTTCCGGTGCAGTTTGCTTGGCAGTGTCGCGCTTAAACGAGAGCATTACGATTCTGACCACAGACATTGGCTAAGATGTGAACACCTGCGGTTCTAACCACAAAGAAATGATCGAATTTTAGAGGCATTTTTTTTACAGAAAGGCATTACCACTTCTGCACCAGAGCCCGGAACTTAAAGGTTACAAATCTATTTTCCCAGCGACAAAGTCATAGATAACAGGGGATTTGTCGCATTGTCTCGTGCCAAGTACGAGATCGAGGCGTGCTGTAAGACTTTGCAAAGTTTCAAAAGCATGTCAAAGTCATCTGTACCCTGTGTTCTGTATTGGTTACGCGTCAATGTTGTGGACATTGGCATCTACTGACGTATAGGGATCGGTTTTGAATGCAGCTTAGGCCTAAATGAACCTTGTCTTGTCGTGGTCGCTAATATCTAAATGACTTCCATCATCCTCAGCGTTGAGAAATACTGGCCAAGCAACGGGTCAAGTATCTTCCGAAATAGTTTAAATGGACCGAGTGCTATGTACTTGTCCTTCTGTAACTCTTTTTTACCAAAAACAGAATAAGAATAACAAATCTGGCAGTAGTCCAATCCACGCACCACATACACGTTATTTACACAACCTATTAGTACGGACAAGCAAGTATACGGTACGTTGGGTAGATGGACAGAAAGACAGAGAATCGAGCTGTCAGACGGATTTGTCAGAAAAAGGCAACAAGAAAGAAGAAAAAGATGCTTGCTTTTGGAAAAGGAAAAGGAATATAATGCATTGCGAACTCTTAAGGTAGTATGCGCCTCGAAAGTGAAAGATTTACACTTTTGCTCAAATTTTCCTCAAGGAATATTTGCAATCCTTCTCTTTCAAAATCAAGAATAACTAGAGAAAAAATTAACCAGAATTTACCGATATTTGAAATTCAAAATGGCCGCCATCCCTGTGTTAACTATATAAAATTTTCGATTTTCGAAAAATCAAGACGGTGAAAAGTTTTCTTATGCCAATAGCTTTAAAATGAGCCCCCACAAGTGGTAGAAAAGAATTGTACAAGTTTGAGATTCCGAATATCTGTCCCCGAGGCGCGTTCTACCTTAAAGGAATGTTGAATGCTGATGCCTAAGCTTATCGTCTGCGTTATCAGCAAATTTTTCATCTGGCGCGGCGTAATGACAGCCGTGACGATGACGCCACCTTGTATCATTTGAGTCTCTTAACAAGATAAATGCATTGATACATGAAGAAATAAACACAAAAGTAAATTCTATTGTTTGTTGGCAACAGTGTGACGCTCAACAATTTTTTTTAATTCGGATAAACTGATATTATCTGTGATTTTAAGTTTGTATGGTTTACCGTGTTGTAAATAATGACTAAAATATGAAAAAAACCCAACTTCGTGACAGAGAATGATATCACACTTCATCCAGCTATGGAGTATAGTTTGCAGAAATAGTTTCATTTATTTGTCATAATCTCACTACGGAGGTTTGCCGCCATGATCTTGTATACAGTATGTGGTAGCAAAGGAGAACGCTATCGCTCGTACGGTTTAGGAAAACGCGGGACGATTGACAATACAATAGAAACAATACTTTAAGGTAGAACTTGCTTCAGGGACAAACATTTGGATTCCCGATTTTTTTCCATTCTTCTCTGATCTACCACTTGTGACGGTTCATTTTAAAGTTCTTGGAGTAATAAATATTTTCACCATCTTAGTCTTTTGAAAATCGGAAATTTAATTTGTTCCATAGAGTTGACAAAGGGATGGCGGCCATTTTGAATTCCAAATATCGGGTACGTGTGTCAGGTAATGTGTTCGGTAATTTGTTTCTGTAGTGCCAAATTTGCACGGTAACCCTTGATTCCTATCCTCATATGGCTGAAAGTTTAATTGCGGAAAATTTGAGCGAAAGTTTAAGTCTCTGTCGAGGCGCATACTACCGTTAGTTCAAAGTTTCAATATTATATTCGAGCAGAATACATACTTTGGGCTCGAATTGGCGCGCACACGATAATCGAACGTGTTGTATTCATGGGTAAGATGATTAATGCTCTTAATAACATGAAGCTTGAGTCTTCAAGTTTCTTAAAGAGCCATTAGCTGTAAATTTTGATGAGTTTTTCACTACTTTTTAAATGTCAAATACAGTTTCTTGTTCTCTTCCCCATAGACACACGGTATTCAGCTGGTCAACTCAGCCTTTACATGCGTAAGTGCATTGAAACGTGAATTCTGGTACGGACTAGAATTCAAATGTAAACAATAACAGTGCATTTTCGTATAGACATACAACTAAATCGTGAGTGTTTCAACATGTTCTGGGGAGTAGAACAAGAACTTGCAATTAACACAAAAACCAAAACAGTGAGAAATTTTCAGTAAAATGTATAAAACAGGGAGGGAAGAGAATAAGCCAATATGGGTTCTCCGAGACAACACCGATAGCATAGCTTTCCACTGGTTTTACATCAACTCAGATTCGTTTGACGGCATAGGTGCCATAAACAACAAAACAAATCATATGGTAGACCAATTTTATGTGCATGAACATCTATCTGTGGTAGATAAATGGAAGGTGAAGCGTACACCAGTTCAATTTTCATTTACTGGAGAAACACGTGTTTGTGATGATTGTAAAAATGTAAGAAAAACCAAACTCGTTTTACCATAGACCCTCGTACCTGTTGCCGGAAGATACCTTTCATGTCATCTGAAATGACTGAAAACGTAAAATCTAATATCTTGAAGGTTAAGGACCTACCATCTTCATCATATCTGACGCCTCCGGCTCCACAATCTTCCTCAGATCGTTGTGTGTGTCCACGATCGCGTTGATTTGGTCCTCGGTAAACGGCCAAATCCACGGTCCCAAATCCTCTTCCGCGCTTCTTTTGAGAATCCGATCGTACGCCTCCGATTTTTGCTCCTGAAGCCTCACGCCCGTCGAATTTCCTTTGATAAACGGAATTAACATAGGAAGCAGACACAGGTAGCCGTAGAGGAACCGTGACAAAGTTGTCGACATCCAAATTTTTAACATATTACCTTTTTACGCTTGACAATGTCTTAATAAATAATCGAAAGTTGATCGACGGGAAAGCCACTTCATGAAGACAGGCCCAACGCCAGTAACGCTTAACGCTTAACGCCTTCCGCTGCCTTCAGAACACAGGTCAGGCGCTCACCACACCATCTGCCGTCAAGTAATTAACCTCACAAATTCGCTCGCGAAAGACACCGCACGGAAAAAATATCGGTACCGGGCACGTAATGATGATCGTTAGCGGGTTGACACCGTATCGATTTGCTAATTTGCTGCTATGCACAGGAAACTCCTCAACGATACAGAAAATGTCAAAGATCAACTTCAAATCGGCTCATGTTGCGCGCCATTGGTCCGTGTCGTTCACTGAAGTCTAATTTTGCGAGCCCAACTAACTTTTAATATGGCACCAGAACCTAGGATCAAAGTTTTATAACCAAGCATTTTGCCAGTTCCAGAAATAATGCTGGTCAAGAAATTTTGTTCAAGTGTTACACTAATTTCAGAAGTAACTTTTTTTCGAAAACAACGTCTCGCCAGACAATATCCTTGAAAGGCGTTAAAAATTGCCAGTTCGTGGCCAAGTGGCACAAAACGAATTACTATTATTATTCAAGGTGGTTGGAGGCAGAATGGGGAAAATGCATCACGTATTCAAGACAAACTTGACCGAAATGCATAGAAAGTTACAGCAGTTTATATTCTCCATGTCTGCCGAGTGGGACAACACCTAATAGTTTACTGTAAGCATATGCCGTAAAGTGTAACCCTAAGCCTCTTGACAACACCCGACATGTCAGATGTCAACAGTGTGAAGACATACCAGCAGTGTCGCATGGCTCTACTGGGTTGTCGTTAAATGCAGTTCAATTTCTCTGAGTTCGTTTGTTTGTTTACTCGCCTCCATTCAATACAATCACACAAAAGTGAACATTGAGACAATGTATTAATTATGACAATTATAGAGAACGTGAACGTAACAGTAATAAATGTGATATGTTTTCCCTGTCAAATTTAGAAGATCTTTGCTAGTGATTTGTATGGCGACTTGCGGCCCAACCTTGCCTATGCAGATTGATTTGTTCTGCAATACGATCAAATAAGACCGCAAAGCAGCGATTTTGTTTCAATGTTTTCATGTCTAGAGTCGTAACTAAGTCATGCCCGGACCAATATATATCAATTTTGGTACAATGACCAGGCCATGTGCACGTAGATGCACGTAGATTTTATTTGTGATGCAAGCCAACATGGATGCCAGGTAGCCATTTTGTTTCAATTTTGTCATACCTTAAGAAGTAATGAGGATATCCCTGGATTATTTTTGTCTCCGTGGCGGAAGTCTTGGAGGGCTGATGGATTTGACCCCGTCCATCCATTCGACAATCTTTCCATGCACCCGTCCGTCCTTCTTTCTGTCCGTCCATCCGCAGCGATAACACATATCTGCCTGAACCGATTTCAGTCAAACTTTATACATAGACAATGCATTACGATGTGCATATATCAATTTCTTTTATGATACGATCCAATATGGCTATCGGGTACCTGTGCTTGTACTTCTTTTTTCACGTCCAGATCAGAGCCACTCCTCAGACAAATCTTAGAAGAGTTCATCCAAACTTGGTACAAGCACAATACACTATGGCATAAAATGTACACGTTAATTTGTGCAATGATACAATCAAATATGGCCGACGGTTGCCATTTTGTTATAAATTTTCCACGTCCGGAGCCATTTCGCATACTTATGTGAACTATTTTATTCAAACTCAATACAAGGGTAATTTACTGTGACATGAGATACAATCAGATTTAAATTGGCGTCATGTTACGATAAAATACGGCCATAAGGTAGCCACATTGTTACAATGTATTCACGTCCAGAACCATTGCACAGTCATGCCACTCCCCCGATTTCGTTTAAATTGCTTCAAGGCCGATGTACATCTAATACATTTGCACAATGTATGTCAATTTGTGTCACTATACCATCCAATATGGCCACCAGGCAGCTATTTTGTTATGATTTTGTTATATTCACAGCCATTACACGAACATGCGAGAACAGATTTCGTACAAAGTTGATTGAAGGACAATGCACAATGACATACGCATGCGTATCCATTTTCTGTCTAAACGAGAACTGTAAAAAGTTTAGAGTATTTGCATATTCGATATATCTCATCTTTAGTTTTGATGAACCAATGATGGCGCTGTTTTTATAGCGATGCCACCGTTGGCTTCGTCATAATTTACCATATTGCCAAACTAAATTACAGACGATGCTGTACTTGAAACCGTTACCAGGGTTCAATCTCTTCATTATCACATCTTAGCTTGTACTGTAAGTAATAATGGGAACAGACCTCGCGCTTGTAAATTGAAATATCTTCTCTCGGAATCCCGGAAGACAACAATGGAGAGAGAGAGAGAGAGAGAGAGAGAGAGAGAGAGAGAGAGAGAGAGAGAGAGAGAGAGAGAGAGAGAGAGAGAGAGAGAGAGAGAGAGAGAGAGAGAGAGAGAGAGAGAGAGAGAGAGAGTGTGTGTCCCTCCACAAAAGAGGGACCGTGGACAGAGAGACAGAGACAGAGACATAGAGACAGGCAGAATGAGAGAGAGAGAGAGAGAGAGAGAGAGAGAGAGAGAGAGAGAGAGAGAGAGAGAGAGAGAGAGAGAGCCTGGGGCTTTATCAATACAAAAACAGAGCAAGACCAGATATTTATACAGGTATGTATGTTTTTCCGTCCCAGGGACCGAGTTTGCTTAAGACGATAAGTGGATTACCGAGGTGTTGCTGTCATTTGTTTTCCACCGGATCTGAAGTTTATTGTATGAATTTGCTGACAGGTTTATCTGATAATAAACTCATGCCTTTTATCACGGTCTTGTATGTTGAGATTTTGAACAATGAAATCCCACGAGACTGCTGAGTGGAACAGGCGTAGCCGTGTCTCTTGTTCAAAGATGGGCATCGGCCACTCTAGCATCACTGGGGAGTTGTAGAAATACCTTCAAGGGATGATGTGTGCCATAGCAGTTTTCATTGAACAAGTACAACATTCTGCCAAGGTAAACTTTACCGAACTCAATGAAGGCCTTATAAATTTTGCAGTTGACACGAGTCTTGGCACAAGATCTCATCTTAAAGGGGCTTTTAGAAAATGATTTACCGTTATTTGTGGCACTCAGAGAACCAAATATTGACACAGTCCATGTTCATTCACACATTCTATTACAAGTACAAATAAACTGCCATCGCAATCACGGGCAGGGTTGGAATTTTTTGGCTTCAAGTTTATCGGGGTGTGGATGGCAGGAGCACCTTGATAAGTAGCTGCGTTTATAGATAGGTGATGCTCCATACTTACAGGCTGCAAGAAAGCCAGAACACACGGGCTTGCGAATGATCATAAACATCCTCAAGCAAGCATTGAACAGCAAAACTTGCTTCAGTACACTTGAATGTGTGAGGTCCCACACGTGCATGCACACACGCTCACGCACAACGAATATTGTCACAAACGCATACCCCAGAGTATTGATAAAAAGATGCTACCAAAATCTTATTTAGCTCGGAATGTGAAAATCTTGGTGAAGGTTTCCCATGAGAAAGATTTCAGTTTGTTTTAGGCTGGAAATGATAGGCATATTAAATAAATGATTTGACTAATGGGGACATATTGTCAGTCAGTTGGCCTATTAAGAGCAAAGTTCGAGTGGCTCGGTGTGTTTACGTCGGAACACAAATCTTAAGTGTTTGCTATATTGATCGCCAGGGACGCTGAGCAATATTTCAACCAAAGTACGCTAATAGTTTACTATGAACGGTCAAAAATGACAGAGAAGGCATCGTAATCAGATGATGAGCAATGGATGAAGTTTCTCCACCGACTCGACGTGTCCTTTTGGCGCTATTCACTAGTATGTTCAGCGAATGTGCTGACACCATGTTCCAATCTTGTCTTGTATGCATTGTAATGATTTTTTTCCCATTTTTTTTGTAATTTTTTTTTACTCACAAAAACAGAACAAAAACAAAAACAAAGTAAAGCAAAACAAAACAACACAGAAAAAACAGCCTAATTAGGCTTTACAAGATTTTCTTTTTCACTCCACTTAACTTCAAATTTACTTCGCATACTTACACCATCGACTGCTTTACACTCAATTACATACTTGTGTCTCACAATTGATAGAAATGCCTTAAAAGTTGGTATTTTGTTTTCTGTTTACAGGTATACAAAAAGAACTTAGCTTGCAAAATAATGTAGTTTACCATCACAAATTTGTCATTGTTGAGGAAACCCAGATAAATTACAGGTCTGGTTAAATTGATATTTACATTTCTGAAAAAATAACTTTTTACACGAACCCAGAAATCTTTTGAATATCTACAATCAATAAAGAGATGGTCTTTTGTTTGAATTGATGCATGGCAAAAATTACACAGATTACTTTCTACTACATTCATTCTGAACAGACTATCATTTGTAAAAATCAAATTATTTAGCAGCTTAAGTTGAAAACATCTCACTGACGATTCAGTTATCACATTTTTGTGATACGAACAGTTTTTGACCCAATCATCATTACTCAGAGTAAAAGTATCACAGAAATATTTTCTTGCTTCCGTTTTCTTAAGAAGTTTTAGTAAAATTATCTCATAATACTGTTTAGTAGTGATTTTTGTTCAGTCATAACATACATCCCCATGATATAAGTATGGTTTTAAAGGTGCATTTAAGGATCTATCTATAGAAAATAGATTGTAATGATGTTGGTTTATTGTTTTTATATTTTTTATCGCTGTGGCGTACGGTATCGTGATTCTCAATTCAGAGAATGCATTTCGTAAGTTACCTTGTGATAAAAGTTGTAAACTGTTTATTAATCCACAGTCCCCCTACATATGTCTGAAAATACTATCTTGTCCAGGTTCTTTCACATTTGTGTATATATTACGCGGAGTTTTCCACGAGAAGTTATCTTTCTTCCTTTTCTTATGCAGCTGCGTAGCGTATTCTATATACGGTAAATGTTAGACCCAGCTTTTTATTATTTGGAAATGTGGCCTTCATCACTGAACGAGGCGTACCGCTTTTATTCTCCCGAACAAGAGCATATCGTCATAAGAATCCAAAGCGCACGGACAGGCTCTAGGCTGGTCTCAACTTCCTCCAGTGAACCGATAGTCTTCAGTTTGCATTAGCCTCTTTTAAATGTAAATCTGGCATGCTTTTATACCAGATCTCCTGCACCAACATCTTGGTGATTACAAGAAAAATGGCGCTTAGTCTATAACTTCTTTTGGGATTTTTGTTCGCAGCCAAATGTACTGGACAATCGAACTTATTGTAAATATTTTACCTATTTGGTCATCCATATACATGCTACTCGTCCGTTAACCCGGGCTAGTGGATTTGCTCTTGAAGGTAGACTTTTTAAGTTATTTTTTTGTACTATACCTTTTCAACCTCTTTAATGTTGTATGGTGTGTCGTTGCTTATTTTCGTAGTAAGCCCAAGTTCGTTCGCTCGACTCTGTCAAATTACAAGTCTTTTCAATCGCAAAATATATGAAAGATCTCGTCTTAAATTTGATAATGTCATCTCGCCATGGCATATACCATGGAGGTAGGAATTCCTACGTCCATGCATATACAGAGTATACTTACATCATGGAGGTATCTTCCTATCTCAGGATTTAAGCACTCCCTTCCGTGTTTTTGTTTCCTTTAGGAACTGTAATAAACATCTGTCAATAAGTGAGTCCTTGTTTTCGAAATCTAGGGCCCTGGACAGCGATCATCAAATACAGCCGGTATACGTACACTCAGTATAGCGGTAGGCGAAACCAGATGTGGTATGTGGGCGTCGGTCTAGGAACCTATTGCCGCCGCAAGCCGGGTTTGCTTCACATCATCCAGTTGAGAGCGCGCGCGACAGCGTGAAATTCACCTGGCAAGATCCTTTTGATAATGACAGATTTCCCAGGCCTGTGTTTCGATGGTTGAATAAACCCTAACCCGGAAAGCAAGTGAAATATGCTCCTCACTTACTTAGTCGGTATGCTTCGAAAGATTCTATTGTCATAATAGATGACCACCAACACCAAGGAGTTTCTGGTTCTAAACCAGAAACTCCGAGGGGACGATGGTCATCTGACTTAAACCAAACGGTCACAATTATCTCATATCCAACTGGATGTGTTAGCCCATCCCAGTCGCAGCATGCCTAAATAGACAATGGTAGTTACCATCAGGTTTTACAGAACCAGCCAGCTTTTTTTTTGAAGTCAACAGATAAAAATCGAAAGTGATCAATAATGATTTGCATAATGAGAAAGTGTCACCTGGTCACAGCCAGCCAGGTCGTGTTTTTGCATGTCTAATATTCATCTTTGATTTCCAAAGCCAAGCTGCCAGAAATCGCTTCGCGGGTTAGTGGTTATCGTTTAGGGGACGTGAATGAGCAGTTGTGAAGTGTCACCGTCGTTGAAATAAGAGACAAAACTTTTTATACCACTCAAACCTGAAACATACTTACATAAACTGCAAAATATATAAGAGTCAGCACCGGCCGGTATGTTCTGTCAGAATCGCCTGGTGGGTTCTGACAGAAACACCGCAAATTGAGGAGTTCGTGGAAATAAGCACTACTGAGAACAATACTGTGACGTAATGAGAGTGGTTTAATAATCTATAGCCCTTTCAAATGCCCTGTACGAATAGCGACCCTGCGAACTTTGCAACGGTAAGGAGTATCCCTGAGAGAAAGCTGAAGTTTGAAAGAGTTTTGAAAGAGTTAATCACCGGTGTAACGCTCGAGCTCTGTACGCATCGTACTGCACGTCGCTCGTATGTAATACTCAGAATTACATACTGCTGCAGCCTGCCTCAAGGTGGGTATGTCAAAGATTTGAACGTTCTTGTTGCACAAGAAGGAATCTGGCGACCGAATAGTTGGCAATTGGTACTCCTAAGTGCATCTTTTGGTCAGGGATATCCATACGATTATCTGGTGTCAATGAGCAGATTTTAGGTAAATGCGCCGGACTCTCAAACTTTTAAGATTCTTTTCTGATCTACCACTTGCGGGGTTCATTTTTAAGCTCTTTGTGTAAGAAAACTTGTCACCGTCTTAGTTTTTCGAAATTTCATTTTCTCCATAGCTTTAACACAGGGACGACGGCCATTTTGAATTTGAACTATCGGTACATCTCGGGTAATTTGTTTCTCCAGTACCAAATTTGCAGGGTGACCCCCGATTTTTTTTTTTTTGATTTTGAAAGAGAAAGGTCGAAATATTCCTTGAGTTTGAGCAAAAGTTTAAGTTTTTCACTTCGAAGCGCATGCTGCCTTAACTGTGAAAGTTACAAGGTGAGGCAAAACTCAAACTAATCTTACACGCAGTGGCATAAGGACTGCAAGTATGCGAACCAGGTGTGCAGGAATTCATTACATAATACATGAGAATCAGTGTCCAAACTCGGCGACTATACTCCTTGACTTTAGATCAGGTTTGGGCGATACCCATGGAAACGTATGTCAGTATGCACAGTCCAATAACCGACCTAGTTTACAGTTAATCATAAATCTTTTTGTAAGAAAACAGGATTTTTTGCTTACTTCCCCCGTGTTGCATTTCACCGATTTTGACCTGCAGTTGTGGACAGCATGACTCGTGGGGAATAAGATTTACAGCCGATATATCTCTCGTTTTATTACTGTGACGCTGTCTTTATGCCAGCGTTTGTGATTTTAGGCGAGAACTGCACCATTTCAATTTGCTTTTATTAATATTAAACCGAGATTGAAAGCAATTAAGACACGACTAGTGTGCATGCTGCGATTGTCTTCTAGTTTGTGATCTACGTCAAACATAAAGTTCGACTCGGCTTCGATTCATACAAGCAAGTTACAAGAACAGTTATTTCGTTGTAACGTGCGAACGAAGCTCCACGTTTTTCGACATGAACACATGACCAAACCGGTCCCACCGACGGTTGAACTGTTTACAAAATTTGACGGGTACTTACTTTGTCAAGCTCCTGGTCATAATGTTCGCACTACACCGTGACTCGACCGGTCGTCGCGGTGAGAGCAGAATAAATCATGATTGCACATGTAACGACACGATTCAACAAAAAATTATCATGAAGTTTTTTGGGCCATGTCAAAAACCACTCCATCGTCTTATGATTAATGTGTAGGTGGACCATTTATTCGTTGTTCTAGTCTAGTTATGTGTTAAACAGACATTTGTGTCCATTCAAATTTTGGTGGCAAAGAAGACAAGTTTCACACAGCACACCAAAGGACATCGCCTTTATGCGAGCGATAAAGACATGTAACGAATATAAATAGAACATGACACAATAAAGAAAAACTTGCATTATCAAAGGTAGCCTATAGCTACACTGTGTATTCTTGTCAACATATTTTCTGATCGGCCAACCCTCCCCTTGTCTCAAAAACCGCTCCTCCTCTTTGACAATGATAACCACCCCTGCTCTATCTATCAACTATTCTGCGAAGTGTAAATTATGCCCTGTCTCGGCCCACTTGACTTTCTGTCTGTCGCTGTCGCTGTCGCGTCACATATATATTGCTTTCATTCCCTTAATTTAAGCTTAGTGTTCTCGCAAGCTAAATACCTTGTAGAGTGCAACACTTCTATCTGCTTGGAGATGTTTTTTAACTTAGGTATGCCCTCGTGCATTCAGCTATTCATTGTGGTTTTTTTTTTGGGGGGGGCATGTGATTCTACTTGAAAACGGGCGGAACAGTGAGAGTTTATGCTTCAGAGTCGCATAATTCGGTTAAGATTTTTTCTAAGACTCGTAAAACATGAGCAAGACAACATCGACAACAGTTAACCGTATGTCAGTGTTCGAAACGACAAGGCTGGACCTTGCAAGCAATGGACTGTATTTCAAAAGAGTTCTATGCAGACACGGCGAATTCCTTATATAGTCCATTACATGCCCTAGTTTGAGTTAGTTGTCCAAATCTCACAGACGGAAAAGAATACACCTACAAGAACGTTATGTTTTTGCTTCATGGCGGTCGTTCCCTTTTTAGTTGTTTACTTACACGCATACATTTGAAGTCGACCTTAAATCCAGTGGACCTCATCGGGAGCCTTGCTTCCCGAGAGTTATAGAATGGTGTGTCATGACTTGTACAGCAAATTTGTCTTTTCTGCAAAGAGAGGCGTGTCTGTATTATGTTTCCTGCCCACCGATTGGTCTTACAGTCCATATTGGTTTGAACGGAGCCAATAAAGTGCAAGTACATGCTAAGGACGTACCAATAGAAAACTGAATTGTTTTACACACAGTTGTTTCTGGAGTAGTTCATCAAAGGCAATAAATTAACATCAAGCTTAGGCCCTATAGCACAATCCAATGTTAGTGAGACGTCGCGCCCATCGTGGCTGAATTGCCAAAGACTTCCTTTTCTTTATGCAAGGAACTCGACGCGTTTTGGACTAAAGCAGCTGGACGATTGCTTCAAAGTTTCGAACGAAAAGTTTCTAAACTAGTTTTTCAAAACACGGACTAATCTTCGCCTTGGATATTGGAAAAGACTGATTAATGAGCATCAACCCCGTAAACGGACGATAGGAAGTGAAAATACTGGAATAATGTCGACAGCAGAAACTTTACCGAGATTAAAGGCAATCTGTAATTCTTTGCCGCTACTAAGATTCGTCATCTACGGTTGTATCTGGTTTTTGCTTGTGCCAAGTCACCCGCTTCTTGCACATCCAGCCGGTGGAAAGAATGATCAAGCAAAACTGGCGGCCTTCGAACGAGTTCTCAAGAGGAGCACGGACGACAACCTAGGACCATGGATCTGGCCGTTTAACGAAGACCAAATCAACGCAATTGTCGAAGCGCACAACGATGTGCGGAGGCTGGTGGAACCTGAGGCGTCGAACATGATGAAAATGGTAAGGTCCATCTCCTACTCGTCTTACAAGCTGTTATCGTGGGCGTGTATTGCTCGCTGTCCGGTTCTTAGCTGACGGCAAATTAAGGCGTCAAGTCAAGCCTTCACAGTGATGGCAATCTCGAACATCAAAAACTCTTGGTGCTTGGGAATGTGTAAACACCAAACACCTTGCACACGACAGTATTTGTTTGTCTGCAAAGCCTGTTAATCCCTAGAGCTTCATATAAATAGTATACAGTTTGAGAGCGACCGTATAGTATCACACTGTCCCTCGGATGGATAGGGAATACATGGTGGAGAATCCAGGCGTGACTTTTCTGATGGGTTGTGCGATATAATAATGTTTATGAAGTCATAGAGAGTTAGAACTTGCACATCGGCCGTTTGCATAAACTCAGGGGTGTGTTGCTTCTTGTTTTCATTTTTCCATTTTAAAAGCATGACATTTTACAGAATCAGCTCGACTTAGGGTAGTTTGACAAACCCAGGATGAAACGCCAATCAACAGTGTCTGTGAGACCAAGAGAGGAAGCTTTTCGCCACTGCAACCCTTTTTCACTATCTAAATTTCAATTTAATTGTTTAGTTGGATCCCTTCAGTAACATTGAAATAGCGATGGAGGGGTGGCAGGGCTTAGCATCTTGTTTTTAAGGTAGGGGAACTGTGAATGATTTATTGGGAGCCATGAACTTTTAAACAAAACCCCTTTGAAACAAGTCATGCTAACAGTCCGAATCGGCGTCCGCTCAAGCACCATCGACTGATTTTGGTGCAATTACATGCTCTTGTTGTCCGAAACAAAATCTTTGCAGCGCCCGACAGATCAATCTACGCAACTTGATAAAAGAACCCGCCAAACAACATCAAAACTGGTTGTGCTGGAGATATAGGTACAGCGAGTTAGATCCACTCTTTTACGTTTAACTTGAATACCGAGATAAAATTTCTTGACAAAGATCATCATATATTTTTGAATACCTTTGAAAGAACGCCAGCTGCCCCGTTTGCTAACAACTTTTGTTCTCAGCATCTACACAGTCACTCTAACGAACCGTGAATCTGCAGCGAAAACGTTCAAGAATCAACTGTAACAGTATGGAGTACAGAACTGTGGTACACTTGAATATATTGAACTTAAAACTACCTTATTTTAAAGTATCATGAAAATTGAGTTTTTTCCTCAAAAGGGAGGGACCTTTTGTGACTCGAAGTTTATCACGAAAGTTTCCTATTCGCATAACCCGAGACTTCAACTTCGATAAGACAAGATCAGCATCAGTTTTGTTTTATTTTAGTTTTTATTATACATTGACCATGGTTCCGTCTGAATGCGCAAGCCCGAGGTCTTTGTTAATTCACCGCGCGGAAAAGCAGATTTTCTTGTCAATCCTCGCTTCAAAATCTGCTTGGATTATTGAAAAAGGCACATGCGCAGTAGTTCAAATGAAAAAATGTGTCAGATGATCCGTTACACTAAACTCACACTAAAAAAAACCCAAGTTATATTGGCTTAGGGGTGAAGAAAGTCCAGATTCTTTGGTTTCTGTGTCTTGTATATTTCACTGTTGTATAAGAATTACAATGGTGTTCGGGGATACCATTATATAGTTATGTGAGGAAATTGGAGGTAGACTTCAACCAATGACCTAATCACATAGACGCGTTGCAGCAGACGACAGATGCTGCATACCAGAAACTGGTCGCGGCATGGAGGCTAAGAAATCGAGAAATGGCAAAACTGATTTTTAAGGATGGAGGGGAAGAATGGTATCTTCTAATGTTTAATGCGATGTTCCAATTTGCTAAAATTAAGGCTTTTACATGTGACTTTTTATCGATTCTTAATTCGACCTTCAAAAAACCGCGAACTGTATCGATTTCTTCATCATCGGCACCTTGTACGAATTAGCCGTGGAAAATAAAACTGTCAAATTGGTGAACAAAGCAATAAGCACGTTGCAAGCCACATGCCCGGGTTTTTGTTCTCCTTTATCTATGATATCAACATTTTATGACAGGGCTCAAAATATTGCTTTCATGGCAGAAACGAAATTAGCAGCATCAAAGCACGCACTACCGGCGCCGGTCCAATTAACGACTCCTTGGTAAAAATACGTATGATAAACTATGCTCGTGGGTTGGTAGAACTTTCCGGTCATACGAATTACTTTATTTGAAATTGGTAAAGTGTCAGTGCAAGGTGCAGTGTTTCTTGTGTTTACTTGTCAATCAAGACAGACAAGAGAACACTTAATCAAAAAATCGGGAAACTCGAAAGATTTCATTACTATTCGGCCTGGTCATGCTGAACGGTGAAAAAGGCACGCTTTGTCGATCTTGTTGGCCGTGCTCTACTATGCTGTGGTATTTAATTTATCTTGGATTCATATGGAAGACGGTTCAATCCTAGTGAAGTAATAATGGGCAGGGATTGTCATTATTAGCTTGGTTTGTTTGTTGTGATGTTTACAATAGTGTTGCCAAGACGACTACGTTGATATGGCACCGAACTTTGTAGTTTGCTCCTTTATCAGAAGCCGCCGAAACTTTATACCATATACAGAGACAGCGACGTCCTTACGCAATGTGTTCTGTAACTTGTTATTCGTGGTATTCGGACAAAAAAAATGAATGAAACTTTATGTATTTTATGGAGAGAGAGAGAGAGAGAGAGAGAGAGAGAGAGAGAGAGAGAGAGAGAGAGAGAGAGAGAGAGAGAGAGAGAGAGAGGATTGAATAACTACATTTTATATCGGTGAGCAATAGTAATATTCTGACATTTTTTGCGAACGTTTGGGCACATACACCAGAAACTGACATGCAGTTGATCAACAAGATGCGTTCTTTATCCAACCTCCTGTTTTCAACAACTGTGATCTACACACCACCGTGCATGCAGTGATGTGACAGTTGTACTCATTTACGGACAGCCACGGGCATAACTTTCTCGCAAAACCGATGCCAGAGTATAGACATCATCGAATTATTATTGCCTGTAGTTCAGACAGCTACGAATAGCGTGGTTGTCTGATTTTTTGCTTAAGACGAAGAAGTCAACGAAATTGTTTTCCCACCCAAGAATTATTCGAAGGCTGCACCTGTGAAAGAAAGCCATGCTTCACTCAGCATGCACACTTCGCTGGCAGACTGCTTTCAACCACATATTGACACGTAACGGCATTTTAATAAAGACCATAGGAACAATGTTGTTCTACTTGTCCCGTTGTTTGAAGAGCGAGACACCTGTATGTGGGTAAACGACCTTCAGGGCCGGCCGCCATGTTTTGACGACGCTTGCTGACCTCTGAGGAGTAGTTGGGTTAAAGGTGCCGTCACGAATAATTCAAGGAAGGAATAAAAAGAGAAGAAAAACTAAAAAAATACATGAAACATGGACAAAGAGGAATGGGACACAAACAGCAAGATTTTACCGATAATAGAAGACGTCAATAAAACTCGAGACAGTAAAAGGAGACGTTTTTCAAGACACATATTAAAGATTACGTCGACTTTTGCTGCCGTGATTTCTTTCGTTGTAAAACAACCACTCTCCTAGTGATAACTGCGAATATGCCTTTCTTAAAATCGAACGCTCTGGCTCTCAAGTATTTCGATACCGGCTATACCTAATACAGACTTGGAAGGGCAAGAATTTGCACCAAAGGGGCCCAGCCTATCGATCCAATGCCTTACTGTAGAGTGTCCGTACAAACAAGAACGTAAATTACACCGTGTCTACTAACCAATATCGGCTATTACCTAATTAGAGATATGAAGGCCACGACCTGCTGCCGATGTCAAAATGACACAAACACATTATCTGCAAATAAAGATGGAGAGGGGATTCAAAACTACTAGAGTTTGAGTGAAGAGAGCATGCGCAAAGCAGCGTCAAGCCGCTAGAAATCTTGAAGTGCTAGAAACTATACAAGATTACCATTCTTTGAGCATAGTTTTTAATTAAATGAACACGCACCCTTTCGATGATAGCAAACGACCTTGACTTTTCACCATTGTGTTATTAAAATATGAAATGAAAGATTGCATTCTGTAAAACGTTGAAAGCAGACGTTTTAGTTGCCATGATATTGGGTGTCAGTGTCTGGGCTGCGTTTAATTAAATTACAACTTCATCATAGTGCTATAGCTAATGTGTCACATCTTTGACTAAGCAATTTGTTTGTTAGATTAAAAATGACATTGTTCTTGGGCACACCTGAAAACACTGAGCCCCAGGTTCTTTACGAAAATAATGAGGTTTTCTGAGCGGCCATTCCATCAGCTTTGAGAAACAAGTGGATCCAGTGAAATTCTGTGGATGTGTAAAGTCGTTCAGTATGGACCCAGCGCTCTTTATCAGGGCAGTTTTTAGCTGTGAAACCCTTTCTTTCCAGACGCTGCAATACATCACACGAATAATCAAGTCCTTTTCCATTGAAAGTGTTATTGCGCTGAGGTATTTTCAAAAAAAAGCTGGTCGATGTTCTGGTTTCGCCCCTTTCCGTCACCAATCGATAAACCGTTCATAAATTTAAATTGGTGTTAGCAAATATTTCACTCGATTGAATTGCAGCCGAAGTCGTGTCGACCAGCCAAAGTACAGTTTTAACTGGCATGTTTTTTTTTAAATACCAATTCAGATTCTCTTTGACAGGATAACATAAGTTACAAAACTAGCACCCCATACCTCGGAATTACACGTTTGAAACTCGCTTCTTTTTTTGTACCCGACATTAACACGTCATTTATCCGAGTGAGAAAATATTCGAATTTTTCCCTGCCTGTTCTGTGACACTTCGATTCTTTCCCCCTTGTTTCTGATCCGTCGGTAACATTCCAGATAGGAACCGCGTTCTCGTTCAAGGGAACATCGATATTTTTTAAAAACGAAAAAAAAAAAAAAAACACCAAGAAAAACCGACTTCCTAACGAAACGGCTATTTCCGTATCCCGCTAAACATACAGAGGCAGGTGTAGATGTTTTTAAGAATGCACTTAATCATCTTCTATTGAGTGCTGATGTTAAGACGGTAGTGAGCGGGCGAAATGCCACGCATCGCCACAATGTTATGTAGTTTCAGAGCTGTCAAATATTGGAGTAGTGATAGGACACCTAGGAACTCGAACCAATGTCAGGGCGGAAACGTGCGGCCAATGATGTATCCTTTTTAATTAGACAAGGGCAAAAATTCCCAAGGATCTGCTTTCAAATTTTCACAGTCATTACTTTGCATTATCGATCATATTTACTGTGACGTCACATATGTCTGCGAACGGCAGAAGTACACCAGTTCGAACCTAGAAGCTGGCACTAGATATCGCCTTGAAGTCAAGATGGGGCCATTTGACGAAATCGCTGAGCGTACACGAATTTTGCAAGTTCAGTCAATTGAGGATGCAAGATACAGACGTTTAATCCGGTAAATTCGATATGTTGCTTTTTATGATGGCTTCTGTAAGCTTAGCACGCATCTCGACCACTGAACTGCTCGGCAGAATCTAGCCAGGCGGACTATTAACAAATTAAATTGCTTGGCGCCGCAAATTATCATCATAAGCGATAGCCATTTTTGGCATTTAAAGACGGTGAAATTCAGATGGCGGCGACGGGTAGCTACAAACGCCGCGAAAACACTCAAGCGTCGGTAGCTACAGTGGAGTAGACTTAGATACAGTTCATGAACTCTGGACAAACCAAACCCTCCATGCCGCTATGCCTAGCCTAGCAATTGGCAAACGATAACGGCATGGTAAGCCGCGAATCAACCAATGCTTCACCATCAATGTCGCATTAGGGTAATATTTTAATTAATTCATAACACCTTTTCTTGATACGAAGCCCCCTAGACTTTGGCACGCGATCATAAACTTGATACCAGTCACGAGAAACGATAAGAACACTTGCTAAGCGTTTGTTTGGAAATCGACAGGTTTACACCAGGTTGAATTCTAAATTATATAAAACAATAAAAAACCACACACAAGCATGGAAAGAGAAGAAAAGAAAAACAAATATTTCGGGCGCAGTTTCGGAAGTTTCGAGGGCACGACAAATTGGCACAGACATTTTTTGTGATCGGACGGGGTAATCAAACGATGAATTATTGAGAAAATCGATCTTAGATTTAATTTACAGCATGCAATCGCGGTACATGTGAAATAGCGTGAATTGTTCAAAGGTTTTGTAATTGCTAAGTTAACCTCCATCAGAAATTAGACAATAGGCAGCCTGTAAGAAATATTTACAAACCTCGAATGATTTACGTAGAAAAGTTACCATTCGGCTTATAAGTTTTATTGCTTCGTATTTAGTTCTCATGCGACATTCGAGAGAACTACAATCGATCGGTCAGTGGACATCTGAACAAAGAGAGTCTACGCAGTGTTTCCGCGCTGTAATGTCACCCTTGTCGAATTGGGAATGACTGGACGCGGCTACATGGAATTTATTGCAGAAATTCATTTACATTCATCAGTCTTTCCCCCCGAAGATCACATTTGATTGTACTCACTCTTGGGATTCTTTGTGATTAACAATATCATTTTACATTTTTTACAACGGTATATTTTCGTTCCCTGCATATAAATTTATGTATGACGCCGATCAATCGCTACAAGAACTCGCTCTGATGAATTAAGGGTATACAGTCACCTGTAATCTAAATATGCCTATATATGGTCAAAGGGGCATTCCTTGGTATTCAAAATGCCCATGTGAGGGCGCTTAAAATCTATGATTGGTCAGATTTTCTCTTTCCATGGTAACTGTGGCAAAATTGGAACAGGTAAGAGCATACCTTTAAGGGTTGTCGTATAAGGTATATGGACCTGTTTTAAATCAGAAAAAATAGATAAGTATTGCATGCGTGGTGAATAAAAAACCGAGTACGAAAAATTACGACTGAAATCTTTCTATCAAAGGATTAAGTAACCCTAATGCATAGCGTTTGATTTCAATTGTACAAATTGAGCACATAAACAAATATGAAAACTTCAGTGCCAAAAGATAAGACGTTGCCAGGAATGTGTTGTCTGACTTTATTCACTGAAAACACATCGCGAATACTTTGAAATTATTATTATTATTATTATAGACTTTATTTCGGACTCATTGTCCATATAACAACAAAAGAAAATCTGGTGATAAATATACACAGCTTGGTTAAGTTATACAAAAAGAAGCTTATTCCATAACTTTATCATTTCAGAGTTTAAATATAATGAGTCATACACACATCGTACAATATCATTACTGCTTCTCAGAAGTCTTTGCTTTAAACCATAAATTTGCCTTCGCAGCAAGGCATCAAAGTTATTGATTCTGTTAGATATAAACATAGAGCTTGCACTACTACGTTTATCATAACCCAATAAAAGACGAGCAGCATTATTATAAGCAAATTTCAATTTCCTCATAATATTAACAGAATATTTCATCCAAATTGGACCGCCATACAATTGATAACAATATGTTTTGAAAAGAACACTCTTGACTTCAAAGGTACATCGAGAAAATTTTCTCATAAGCATATTAGCTGATATATAAAGCATCTCATCTGTCGCTCGATATCGTCATCATCACGAAAGTGATCGTTGAGAACAAAACCCAAATGTGTCTTCTTTGTGACAAATACTAATTTAACTCCATTGAGATACACAGAGGGAATGTGACGAATCATAGAAGAATCGCATCTCACACACATACATTTGGTCTTTTGCTATTAAATAAAATATCATGAGTATCACCATAGTCACTACAAATATTGACTAACTTCTGAGTTCCCTTGACAGAAGGACTAATCAGACAAATATCATCAGCATACATTAAATGATTGACGAAAAGTCCTCCAATGTTACAACCTGTTTTGGAATTAGACAGCATAAAGCTCAAATGATCAATATAGATATTAAAAAGCTTTGGTGACAAGATCCCACCTTGCTTTACACCATTGGAGACAGTAAAACCACTGGAGGTACATGCACCCCAGCGAATAAAAGTCTGTTGAGTTCGATACCATCTCAGGAGAAATCTGACAAAATATACTGGTACTTTGCGATCAATCAACTTTTTGAATATAACCCAATGGTTGACTCTGTCAAATGCCTTGGAGGCGTCCATGAAAGTGACAATGACATCACTACCATGCTTTCTATAGTAATTGACTTGAGTACAGATGCATCAGCCTCACAGTTTTGAATTACAAAGACACACATATCGGTCGAGTGACCAGATTTGAAACCAAACTGGTAATGTGACGTTTCAAGAGAACATTCAATATTTCTAAGTAAAATTAATTCCATAATCTTGTACGACACCAGTTCTTGTGTTTATCTGTTGTCACATTACCATGTGTAGAGGCGGGACCTCACACTGCAATAAAATATACTCAAACGGACTGCGTGCAAATTATTGAAGGGTACAAAGATATCCGTAAAGTAATGAGACATGTGGGTGCACCCTTTTTGGCATACTGTGTGCCACAATATTTATTCACAATGACACTCCAGTTGTTGTCAGATATCTTCAGGTGTACGTCACATAAAATTCACGTGATTGCAGGACCCTAAAGCTGTGCATAGCTGTTATTTAAGTTATCAGAACTACCCCCAGGAGCATTATATCAACGTTTTCAATGACTGAAGGAAATCGCCAGGAGGACGATCGGGAAGGGAAGGGGAGAAGACATAGGGATGTCGGAGACTCATGCTTTGAACGCATCCTTTCAGGGAGACTTGTAAATGATTGACATCAGTTGGCAAAGAAAAGATTCAAGCAATAAACCACACCCAGCGACGGTACACAACGAGATTTTGACCAGTTCGCGATATTTGGGCACTGACGATAGCGAGTACATGTATGGAGTGAATAGGTCGAAATCGATCGTACACCCGTCGCTTAGGTGTTTTATTTATCTTTAAATAGATTTTTATGCGTGAAAATTCAAAAAGGGAGTTTTTCTCTAGCTGTGAGATCGTATCTCTTCCAACTGTTCTATATTGCGAATGTAGCACGATTATTTTTATGTCTCAACTATCATATCGCACTATTTGCGCCGTCAATATATTGGTATGATATAATAGTTACTAATGCATGCATGCGTCAAGTAAACAAATATTTTAAAGAAAAATTATTATGGATTTAATCAAATGTAAATATGACAAACTGTCTTTTTATATGCATATTGTTTTTGTTTTGAACCATTAGCTTTGCCGTCATAATATTTGCACATACTTTCAACAAGCAAGTTGTTGATGATCTATACGTACACCCAAGGGCTCTTTGTAAGAACTCGAACAAAACAACTGGCGCCCATCATAGTGACCATAGCACATTTGTATTTCATCCAGACGTTGCCATACTATTAGGTCTTAGTATAGAATTTGGTAGAATTTGTTTAGAAATAGTACAGTATATGTAAAAGATATATTTATCGCAGATTTATTAATTCAAATCGTTTATTTACCTAAGATTTCATATGGCGTCCGTTTATACGTGTAATAAACTAAGTGTGCATTAAAAGTCAGGAGTAAGGATAATTGATAATTGCACCCCGCTTTTTTTTTTTTTTGCATTGTGAATTATTTTTGAACCTTTCACGCACACATAGAATAGAACCATACTCCGCGTTTAAAGGTCAATTAAAGAAGACGTTGTTCTCTCTGTTTCAAAAAAAACCCCAATATTAACAGAACTATAATGATTGTGAATGTTTTGAATATGTCTTGCAATGGTAAACCCATCGTCCCTCGCGGGTGACATTAAGTCTTCTACTGTATAAGTTTGTTTGTTTTTTCATCTCTCACACTCCCTGTCATCACAAGAGTTACAGCGACTTTGGCGTCACACGATAAGAGTGCCAGACATCTACGAGTGACATGTCGCCAAGGCCTGAACCCTGAACATAAAAACAAATTTCCTTTTACAACTTTTTTATGTGCCCGTCGGCTAATTAATTTTACATCAACTCTTGAAAGAACGTTGTAAATGGTCGTTAACATACCACTGTTATCAAATAGAATTTGTTAAAAAACCTCAAATGTCGATACATCGATTGCCAAGTGTCAAACCACAGTCCTTCCACTAGGGATTGTGGTTCAAGTTACACAGTAGCTACAAATTTGCATATCCATATGTTATAAATTACACAGAGAAGAATATTGCACCTCAATATGTTGTAAATGAGACATGTCAGCGTTTTTTACCACTTGAACGCAAGTGAAAATCAGTGATAGATACGGTGACCAAGTTCCTTTAGGCTGACATTCTGTGACTCTATCTATTAGATGACTGCAGGATGCAGACGTTCCTATCTCGGCGTGTTCGTGCTTTGACATCGAACAGACAGAACATTTCTTCGATATCGATAGTATTTTTCTGTATTTCTTACATAGATAGATAGATAGATAGATAGATAGATAGATATAGATAGATAGATAGATAGATAGATAGATAGATAGATAGATAGATACATACATACATACATACATACATACATACATACATACATACATACATACATACATACATACATACATACAAACATACATACACACATAGAAAATAAGTAAGTGTATTCTTGTAATTTTGAATTCGAAATGGTTTCTTGTGTCTGTCTGAACTTTATGAAGTAAATGCTATTTTTGATTTTCCCTTAAAATAAGTTTTTAGATTTTTACATTTTTGCAGACGAACGTGGGACCGTCTATCTTATTGTAGATAGTCGTCCTGTCAATGATGTATGGTATTATCTGAATGCCCCAAGGCTTTTTTTAATTCACTACATCTTCACCCTTCTACGTCAGCGAGAAGCAATGTTAAGATGGCTGAGAGGATTTTAAAGTTTATCATAAGGTCCGTCGGTCATCTGATAAAGATGCCATAACAACAGAACCTTTGCTCAAACTGTATAAAGTTTATCACGGTCTGCACACAAGTCGTGTCACGGACATGCTAGTACATGTCGCAGTTTACGCCCCGAATACTTTTAGAGTATACCCTTCCACCAAATTTTATTTAATGGCGATTGGACTTGCTTTATGACGTGATATAAAACGTGTTCCCATTCTAAAGCTCCTAACCGGCTTAATGCGAGAATTGAAAGCGATATAACCAACGCGCATTTTCGCCACGATCTCGTAGCCATGGAGAGATTTGTCAGCGCGGTACTTGAGCTGAGTGCGCGTCAATCCCTTGTAATTCAGGCCATTGTACCTGACACGTAATTAACACACATATTTGGGGCAATTTTACGTTTAACGTCACCGTGAACAAACAAACTATGGCAGCATATTAGATCTTGGAGAGCGAAGTTCTCTCCGGGACTGAAACTCCCACCATAAGACAGCATACGGACAAACATTGGTTGAAAAGCAACAAATTTCAACGGCATAGTGCATAAACATTCCTTGATCCTGGACGATTAGCTAGACAATGTTCCTTTTATTGTATTCCATATTCTGTTATAAAAACCTAAATTTGGTCGAGAACAGATTTTTCGATGAATAGTCAAAATTATAATTCGTTTGTCTGTTTATTTATTATTTATCTATTTGGGGAATAAAAAACTGACTCCACAAACTAAAAGAATCAACAGTTGTGCAAGTTCAACGGAATCTCGACTTTTTTCTAGTATTGAGAGTGTAAGAAGCCTTAAAACGGACAGTGTTTCGCATAAACCTGACTTTGTCTTATCAACAGTTGTGCAAGTTCAACGGAATCTCGACTTTTTTCTAGTATTGAGAGTGTAAGAAGCCTTAAAACGGACAGTGTTTCGCATAAACCTGACTTTGTCTTTTTTATATTCATATCGTAATTTTCATTTTCTCTGTGTTTGAATACAGTAATTATTTTATTCATTTATACTTTGTCCTATATTATCTATTCAAATGGTTTCAAGACACCTTTTAATCCCTCTCATTGAAATTCATTTTTATTATAAAGTTTAATCAAACTAAGAGTTCGATCACTTAATCAAACAGAGCAGTTCCCAAATGTCACGACTACAAGACTGTGTACTGCAGATCAATACAGGCAAGTTTAAGACCAACGAATTTCTGTGATAATTTCAATTTCGCGGTACATACCATCTTCTGACACGGAACGCCATATTTACTGCGGTTACCAAAAATCACTGTCAAGCGTATAACGATAGTAAATATTTAAATCATTGCCAAGTTGCCCGGTGTCATTCTGGAAATCTACTCGACCGCGAGTTGCCCTTGGCATTTTCCGCCAAAATCTACCATGTTGCCGTTGGCAATGCACTTCATTTCAAGTGGATTCATATGACATTCGCTCCCACACTTTTGATGCAAAGGATAGTGCCAGTTGAACAGTTGGTAAAATCAAAGACCCGTTGACTGTGAAGTTCCCTGATATCGCCTTTGTTTTTTTCATTTTATTTGTGTCCACTTGATGCAGCATATTATGCACCTCGAAAGTGAAAGACATAAGGCTAGTATTACTCAGTGACTTTGGTATTCACGATCACTAAATGCAAACTTTGGTTCACCGTTTAGGTAGTACGCAACTCCAAATTGAAAGGGTCAAAGTTTGGCTCAAACTTACCGGAAGGAAATTATTCCCTTTCGAAGCTAAGATTAAAAAGTATAGGGCCGCCGTACAAAATTTGGTATCAGAGAAATAAATTACCAAACACTTACCGACATTTGACATTCAAAATGGCCGCCATCTACGTGTCAACTCTACCGGGGAAAAACCGAATTTTCGATTTTCACAAAATCAAGCCGGTGAAAACTTTATTTACTCATTGAGCTTCAAAACGTGCCACCACAATCGGTCGACCAAGCAGTATTGTTAATCCCACTTTAAAGCGGAAACACAATTTCATTTAGTATGACGATTATTGGTAAGCTATACATTTGGCCAAATAACACAATTAACAGATGAGACGGAACGACATCGTCGGACTCATTTCTGTAGCACCCCTACCGTCATTTACCGTATCAATAACCGACGATGGTATCAAACGTTCGGCAGAAATACCTTGTATCGATTGAATCTCGACAACTTGAGGATGAACAAATTATATTGTACCTTTTAATCTTCAAATTCCCTCTCTAGGTCTGGGACGAGGAGCTGTCTTTCTTGGCCCAAAATTGGTCAGAAGAATGCGTCTTTGCTCATCCACACTACCCAGTCGACTACGGACAGAACTTAGCCACACACAGTGAGTGAGTATCCCATCCATGGCAAACTCTAAAGAACAAACAAGCTATGAATGAAATTCCGCCACAAGAAACTAATGTGGGGATAGTTATCTGCTGAGGTCAAAAGTGCCCCTCAGCATACCCTCGAAGTTATCGGACATGTAGACTCGGTGGCGTCGATACGATAACTTTCGACCGCAGTGCCATTTGTAATGAACAGGTACGCAAATGCAATTTTCTGGACAACAATGGAAGTTTACAAGACTGGAGTACTGTAATGAACTTGCTGTACTTCAAAACTCACCCAACAAAACGACTACCGGCTCCACCGTAATATTAGGGTGTTATGATCCGCCTTGCACAAAACAATGTTCTGTATATATGGACAAGTACTATCACTTCGATTTTAACAACGGAATAATTTTTGACTTTCAAATGTGACCGAATCAATCGATAAAGAGTGGGATTTTACAGTTTAAGGTAGTATGCACCTCGAAAGTGAAAGACATAAGCTTAAACTTGTTGTCAAACTTTCCTGAATGAAAGTTTCAACCATTCTCTTACCAAATCAACAATTTTGGCACTAATGAAACAAATTACCCAACATTTTTTGATATTTGAAATTCAAAATGGCCGCCATTCCTGTGTTAACTCTATGGGGGTTACATTTTTGATTTTCGAGAAACTAAGCCGATGAAAGTTTAACTTTAACATGAGCCCCAACAAGAAGTAGATCATAAAAGAATTGTAGAAATTTTAGAGTCCGAATATATGTCCCCGAGGCGTGTTCTACCTTAATAGTGGAAATCAAAAACATCTCCCCGAAGATTGAATAGTATGTTTCGATAAGCAAAATCAAAAAGATACAGCTGATAAAGCTTTGGAGTCGGCAAAAAGAATGTAAACATTTGGGACGGGGTGTGCTTTTCACTCAAAGTCCAAAAAGAATCAAATATTAAAAAAGTTCATCTGTGCGTGTAGCACAGCGGGAACACAGTAAACTCTAGACACTCTCCCCGATTTTTGCCTTGAAAAGTATACAATTTTTACGTGAATAGTCCCCGTATTTGGATTTCCAGTACATATCGTACAGACGACACACCTCATCTAACTTGCTTGGTGTTTTTTCATGCACTATTCATCGTCTCAAGTTATACCCGAGTCATGAGGGCTATAGCACGAATATAGACCAGGTTATAGGTGTTTTATAACACACCACACGCTCATGTTGTATTATGTTATAGTTTTTAATGTGTTTGATATTATGCACTGCAACAATGCATTGTGACAAGTCTGCTTGGCAATTTCTCCACAGCAGTAACAGTAGAACCAAATTCTTCAAAAAATATTCTAAGCATACCTAGCAACATCCTTGGTTGCACTTGAATCTTTTTTGTTCATGAGCTGTTCAAGTTCCTACGCTATTGGAATGGAAAATCTTGCTGTTTTAGAGAGAGTCTCGTCGCTCATCCCGGGCGCTCTTCAGGTACTAGTCATCCGCCATTGTTGCAAAGCTGCAGACGACACTACGCTTATGGTCACGTGACCGAGTACTTTTCCAAATTTGGCAAAACTATTTCCCTAGGGAAATAGTCTTTCAAAAACAACCTTTGAGGTCACTTTTGTGATTCAGTGGGGATTAGACGTATCTGTTTTCTCATCACGTGACGTATTCTGGCGAATTGCAACACGAAAAGAGCTTGTGGCGTGTTATAAGCTTAATAATAATTATTCATAATTCAGTGAAATTAATTGATCATTCTCAGAACATGTAAATTATAAAAGCTTAAGGTAGTATGCGCCTTGAAAGTGAAGGACTTAAGCTTTTGCTCAAACTTTCGTCAGGGACTCTTTTAACCATTCTTTTTTCAAAATCAAGAATAAAAATCGGGGGTCACCGTGAAAATTTTGTTACTAAAGAAACAAAGTACCGAAATCCACTTATGAAAATGGCCGCCATTCCTATGTTAACTGTATACAGGAAATAAAGTTTTCGATTTTCAAAACTCTAAAACGATGAAGGTTTCCCTTGCTCCAAGAGCTTCAATGAACCCCCATAAGTGGTAGATCAGAAAAGAATTTGAAAAATTTGAGTCTGAATATCTGTCCCCGAGGCGCATTCTACCTTTAAATCTTGTAAGATGATCAAACATGTCACAACCAGAGTATTTTAATCGACTCGCAATTTTCAGTCTGGTGAGAGCGATCTATGCGTGGTTCAGTGAGTACGACTTCTACGATTACGACACCATGACGTGTGAACCCGGCAAACTGTGCGGTCACTATACTCAGGTATGTTTAGACAAAGCGCTCTCTCATCGTCTGCATTTTTGGAATCATTCTGAAATTTCATTGAATAATTTTGGATCGCAGTTTTTTTTATTTATAACCTCAGCGGTGCTTAGCTACTCGCAGTGTTACCTTAATGTACAAAAGTCTGGTGACCGCTGGCATGTGCGTCGAGTTAATTAGTATCAGTGCTTTTATCTGCGTCAGCCAAAGGTGTTCATTGGAGTATGCTGCATTTACAGCAGGTGTTCACTGCATACTGACTTACTGGGTTAAAAAAATAAGGAAAAATTATTTTGCAATTGTCTTCAAATTTTGCACACAAAGATGTTTTATTTTGATATCGCTTCAATGTCGTTATGTATTGTTTACAGGGTACCGTGATATGTCCGCTTTTTCGCCGAAGTAAAGGAACGTTTTGTTTGGAATAGTGATAACAATTCTGCCATCCCTAAACGTGATTGCGTTCGTCCACAGAAAACTTTGTGCTCTTATAGTTGTGACGTTGTGGTGGTGGCACCATAGACCCTCGAGGGTCTGTTTTTCTCGAGGGTGTGATGGTGGCACTCACAAATTCCGTAAAAATCCAAATCACCCGTTATCTGGGATTTTTCAACAAAAGAGAGCCTTATTTTGACAACTATATGAAAAAAATAAATCAGAAAACTCCCCCTACTTTATAAAATGTAGGAATTGTTTAGATAATTGCAAATATAGTTACAGCCATGTCAATGTCGTATAGAGCAATCAGATTGTCTTGACACATCGATGTAGTCTATTGTTGTTGTCTCTACCAGCTTAGGTCGAGAAAAAATTGTGCTGTTCCGAGAAACCCCCTTTTTCTGTTTTCATGGATCTAAATGATGAACAAAAAGCTCCCCCTTTTCCGTGATTTTGAGATCATGGGTACCGATTTTCCCCGACAGTGCCATCATCGGGAGTTATGCATGGGTCATTTGATTATTGAAAGGGTTGGTCTGAGAGTGGACGTACATTCATTTCGTGTTCAAAAGTGTTCGATATGTTTCCAGAGTTAGCAGAACAGACATGTTTCCATACCATATCGGTTTCTAGACGTAGACTTTTTGAAAGGCACAAAGGCTACCTAAATATTGTATTTGAACCTACCGCAATTTTCTTTCCTTTACAACGCAGGTAGCTTGGGCACAGTCATACCAAGTTGGCTGTGGTATTCAAGACTGCGGTCTGTGGCACGTGACGACGTGCAACTATAGACCAGCGTAGGTATCTGATTTTGAACTTTCAGAACGTGACGAGTGGCGACCAGAGAGACGACAATAATAGTTCGATGTTTTGAATATATTGTTTATTTTTAAATGTTCCACAAACTATCATCAGAGCTTATGAAACAAGTTAACACCTTATTAAATATTGCGTTGGCACCAGATTGTCTCATCAGAAAATTACGCACAAGATTACAACTACAATGGAAAACAAAAGTTTACACGGAACTTCCTACTTTCTATTTCTAATGATGAACGAGAGTGGTTTGAACTTCGCTGAGAATGATAGAGCAGAGATTTGAAGCTTTGGACTTCGAGCCATGTAGGACAATAACGCAAAATACAGCGCACTTAAAATGCGCACTTCCAACAGTAAATGGGTTAAAGTAGTACAAACCTCGATTGTCACGGTCTTAAACTTTTCTCAGGTTTTGCTTTAAAGCAACTTTAGATTGTTCTCGCTAAAATTGAAAAAATGGACGGTGTTACCATGCAAAAAAAAATTGAATTGGCGAGCCAAATGATCTCAGATTTATTCAAAACGGCCTCCAATCTCTGTTGTATTCTATAACGCTTCTTGTCGGGGATTCTAATCACAACTTTCCTTTCAGGGGCAATTCACCTGGAAGACAGCCTTATCAAAGCGGCTACGTTTGTGGACAGTGTCCGTCTCCAAGTTGGTGTGAAGACAGGCTCTGCAGTGAGTGTGTCTTATCTACTTCAGCATGCTTCGTGCGTTCTTGTGTGTGCATGTATAAGTGGAAGGAAAAGCCGACAGAGTCCGATCACGAGCAATAAACCCTTCTCTCTACTTGTACATTGGTGTGTGTGGTGTATACGTGCGAGCGCCGTGTTTGCAACACCCTTATCGTTGTACCGCTCTTCATCAATGAACGCTCAGTTTAAATTTGTTTCTTGTTCTGACCTGCCCTGACGTTGATTTGGCGTCAAGTGTTTCTATAATCCCATAAATCTATCCCGCCGATAGACGGTCTCAGGACTTATCTCGAGTGGTATGCACTATTTCGTGGGAATACTCGTGATCTAACTTGTTGAAAAAGAAGATGTTGACAGTACAAAGGACAATACGTTTGTCACCCTGAATTTGACGCCCTCACGTGTCTCATTGCGTAGATGTCTGCTTTTGCTTTCAACTTATACTTTATGCATTATACTTATTGCATTTCAACCTATTAGGCTACTATAGATTAGTGATTAATATAATACCTATGACAATACATCCAAAGATCCAAATTTAAAAACTCGTATGCGATCATCATTAGTAGTTTTTCACCTGTTTACTTTGCAATATCACAGACGGAGTACACAATAAATTATTCGGGATGTGCAATTTCTTTGCACGCGGCCTGACGGTGCTAGTCTCGGATGATCCAAGCGACCTTTCACTCGCGCCCAAGCTGGGATATTTATTCAGCTTTCCCGCCTTTTCTCTAAAATCTGTGAAAGAAAAAAACAGATCATATTCCATATATGAAAGTATATTACCAAAATTGCTCACATATAAGTGAGTGTGTTCACAGATGTTACATTTATCTACACCAACAGGAACTTGTAGTCGAGTATGTGTACGATTGAATTGTTGTTACAGGGCTTGTGGTTGTAGCTTTTGATAATTTTTTTTCAATATTTTTGTTTCGTTCGTCGATTGCAATTTCTTGTTCTGTTCCTCAAAGCATGTTAAAACACCTTCTATTTAGCTTGCTAACATAACGTATATGCGTGTTGAATGCGCTGTTATTGTTAAAGGGACAAAGTCAGCCATTTTTCATGAATTTTGTTTGATGTGAGATACTACTTATATTGTTTGACATGTTGAAAGATACTGAATGAATGGGTGACCATGCATATATTCAACCCCGGTTTTAGACACGATCAATGAAACCATCGCGAAAATGAATAAATGGTCATGACCATTAATTCATTTTCGCGATGGTTTCGTTTATCATGTCTAAAACCGGGGTCGAATATATGCATGGTCACCCATTCATTCAGTATCTTTCGACATGTCAAACAATATAAGTAGTATCTCACATCAAACAAAATTCATGAAAAATGGTTGACTTTGTCCCTTTAAGTGTCCGATTCTATTCCGAATCAGAATTTAGTTGTCAACAATAACAGTGCAGTACAAGCTGAGTTGACAAGCTGAATACTGTGTATCTCAATATGCTTTGGGGAGTTGAATAAGACACTGTGGTTGACATTAAAAATAGTGGAAAAATCATCAAAACTTACAGCTTTAAGCATGCACTATTGTTTCTTTTAACTTGTAGACCCAGAGTGCAAAGCCGAGGGGAGGTCAAAATGCGGTAAGAATGTCTTCCTCGTATAGATTCAAACAATCACAGTCCCTCTGTAGACTGTGAAACAATACTTGTTTTCGCCAGTCTGAACAAACAGAGGCGTTAAAATAGATATGTTTTGAATGTATTTTTGAATTTTCTTGTTTACCATGTCGATTCAAAGAGATTATAAATCTTGACAGCTCTTCTGGTTTTCTGAAAAGAATAAGAATTATGAATCTCGCTGATTGACATGTTGGAAACGGTTAAGTACGGTACACGGTACAGTGTTTATCGAATTTAAAATAGATTTGAAAAAACACCATTGCATGGTATGTTTCCTACTGGTATAAAATAACATAATTTTTAATACGAATGTGTATAAGTCATTCTTAAATATGTTAAAGCGTGGAATTACCTTATGCCAAGTAGGGCCAAAGATTTTCATTTGGATCTGCCTTGAAGGACTCTAGGCCAAATAAAAAAAATGTGTGTGTTTCAGGTAACATATCTCCAAAAATTAGGGTAGGCGGGTGAGAGGAATTGTTTTTTATTTGTCTTTTTGTTAGCTGATGCCCATCAAATACGGTAGAATTTAGAGAACTGACTCAAGTTTGTTTTGAAAATGCGAAACAAATGTCTCAGGTCGGCGGGTTTTTCTAGGATCGGTCGGGTTACCGGAAACAAACATTTTTTTCTTTATTTGGCCTCAGGTGGAATAAGCACTTTGTGCTATTGGGTAGCAAAGTTTTGTTAGGTAGCGGCGTCGACATCGGGAGCTAGCACGATGTATTTTGTTACGGAGCTGATCACACACATCACTTGTAATTCAACTATCGCACTGTCTTTAACACGAGTAGGATAACGCTTTACATTTCACTGCGACAGAAACTGATGTAATTTAAGGTAGTACGTGCTTCAACAGTGACAGCTTTAAAATCTTGTTCAAAATTCCTATAATGTATGTTTCAACCATTCTCCCGCAAAATGAAAAATAAAAATCTGGGGTTACCTTGCAAATTGTGGTACTAAAGAGACAAATTTCCTGAAAATTTTCCCGATATTTGAAATTCAAAATGGCCGCCATTCCTGTGTTAACTCTATGGACCATTCAGGGCAGATCCAAATGAAAAAACTTTGCCCCCGGGCTTTGGCCCTTCTTTGCATAAGGTAATTCTAGGCTTTAAAAATTTCGGTTTTCAAAAACCTAAGGCAGTTAAAACTTTCCTTATCCAAAGAGCTTTAAAATGAGCCCCCTACAAGCAACAGACGAGAAACGTAATGCTAAAATTTGAGATTCTGATATCTGTCGCCCCGAGGTGCACTCTGTCTAACAAACCTCTACGTGAGAAGTTTTCATATCGCAACAAACTCCGCGTCATACATATTGCTAGCCTGAAAACGGGCCTTGGCACGGTCCTATACGGCACATATCGTCCCACTTTTGCAGTCTAAGAGAACATCCACCAAGTAGGCAATCGGTCAACATTCCGAGACTCTTTCTTATTACTATCTACTATTCTGTTTGTACCTGCATTTCTTTCAGAGTGTACGCTGTTGTGTCTGAACTGTGCAGAAACCAATGACGACGAGTGTACTTGCTCTTGTAAACCGGGATGGATGGGAACCGACTGCGTGGGTACGTACACTTGATCATGCGCTATGGCTGGGACTTCGAAATACATCGGTTTATGGCTACTACTTTTTCTTTGGGCAAACTTATCACAGAAAATATTTCAAGACTGGTGACATTTGCGAGAATTGTGCAAAGTGAATTTGTATCGTTGTGTCGTTCAAACACTGGATTGTTATCTGAAATGACACATTTACAAATGTTCAAATGCTTCTGAAGACAAACATTACTATGTTCTGCAATGTTAACGTTCTAAGAGAGGGCATGTCATGCCGTGCGTCAAATGACGAATGAGGGCGCTCACATGGTACACCTGTGCTAATTTTGGAGCCATTTCGTCTCCTCGAGTTGATCACTTCGTAAACACTTCATATTAACGCGTAGTAATCCCAGGAAATATTGAAATGTTTGTCGTTATTATTATAAAGGGCCAGAAGCGGTAACTTTATAAAAATTTTCCCACTATTTGTGTTTTATCTCATAGGTAGTCTTAGTTCTACTCCCATAAGCATGCTGAAACATAGCTGGTGAACACAACATCTTTACATGAAAGACGCGCTGTTAATGTTACACTCGAATTCTAGTCCGGATCATTAAAAAATACTGAAAAAATATCATCAAAGTCACCACTACTGGCCCTTTACGTGAAGTTGTAGCTTTGCATCAGGAGAACGCAATCGGCGCTGTGCTCGAAAGGCGTTGAAGATTGATGCAAATGTGATGTCGAAATTTCTTTCTTTCAGCGGAATGTGCTGACACTCACCGTAACTGCGACATAGGATGGCCGGATTATCTGTGCGGAGATCCGGCGTGGGAGTTCGTCGATAACTTCTGCGTTAAAATGTGCGGACATTGCGGTGAGTTGTGCCGGAGTACATATCGGGTCGACAAATAGTTGAGAGAGAGAGAGAGAGAGAGAGAGAGAGAGAGAGAGAGAGAGAGAGAGAGTCTTACATCATACATGTGGTTGATTTACATTGTCAAAAGCATTGCAATCACTTTTTAAGTGAGCCTAATTGTTGTGACACATTTGCGTAGTTTTCACACATTTTAACACGTTAGGAGAAAGTTACCATTCGTCTCAACGTTCCCTTAAGACTATATATCCCATGCTTTTGTTTTTCATCAGATCCGGGTCCATACGACGCCGCCGACCATTGTTGCGGCGGACTGGAGTGCGCCACCGGACTTGTAGATCCGAAGACGTGTCAATGTCTCTGTTTTGACGACAGGGGAGATGAATACAGCTGTGGTAAGCTATGGAAGTGGGGTGGATTTCAGAAAAGATCGATCATTGAGCGGCGGGGGGGGGGGGGGGCGGGGGAGGAGTGAGGAGTTACTCACCACTGACTTGAGTACAGATGCATCAGCCTCACAGTTTTGAATTACAAAGCACAAACCATGTACAGTTTTCCGTAATGTCCGGGGTCGAAAGTACATTTGGTGTCAAAAATCTACATTTTCAACAAAATGACTGATCAAATTCGTGCTAGAGACAAGAACAGGGTCAAAATCTACATTTTATTAAAACATCCTCGGTCGATAGAGTACAGCAGACGAAAAAAGGGGAGTGTCAAAAGCGCGCTACATATATGTGATAGAGGGACCGCGTGTATACCCTTTCCAATACCAAGGCAGTGCGTATACGTCCTCCGATGTACCACATACGAGATATCGTTGATGTCAGCCGTACACCTTGTCCTGCGCCTAATATTCGTATTCCTGTAAAACATATCTTAGCTCTGTCCACGTAACGTCTGTTTGATTATTATTCAAAATTGCTGAACTGTCAGCTGCCTTCTGGGAGTGTGAAAGATACCGATCTGTACAGTTGTGATGATATTTTCAAAAATCATGAAACATGCGTGATGTTTGGCATATATCGTTCTTGCGATCACGTGTGCAGTATAAGATCAGGACAGAAGGGAGACAAAAACGGACATTGAGAACAAACAAACAAACAAACAAACAAACAAAGAAACAAACAAACAAACAAACAAATAATAAATAGATAAATACATACTTTGCTTCCCTCGGTCATCACACAATCAACATCACACCATCTAGTTATTATCCTGAGCAAGGCAATATTTGTATTGCCGAATAACGTTGGTTTAAAAAGAAGATCGTTTGGGATAAAAGAATTATGTTTGAAAGAACCCATAATTTCCTACCCATCCTGTCAAAACCGGTGAACTCCCGCTCTTTTCGAATGACTAAAATGCTTGTAGTTGGACTGAGTCTATTTCTCAGAGCGTTTTTAAATAAATAAATAAATAAATAAGTAAATAAATAAATAAATCAAATAATGAATAAATAATTAAATAAGAAATAATAAATAAATAAATAAATAAATAAATGAACGAATAAATAAATTATTAATTAATAGCGATCGCTCGAAATGTGTGGTTAATTATTGCATGCCGTGGTTATTCTACATTTTGTTTGTTTTATGCATTCCAGATCTCCTCAAAACGACGCCCCCATTGCCAACGACGATAAATACTACTACTACTACAACCACTACAGTGAAAACGGTGACAGAGCAGCGCACTCCGAAATTTGGCCCAGCACCGGAACCTGGTCGACAAAATGGCCTCATCGCCTTTCTCATCGCTCTCCTTGTCATCATATACGTCATCTTCGCTGCCTGTGTGACGTGGAAGGTCTACCTCAGACACTCAGTCGTTGTCTTCAAAAACAAAGTGTTTGCTGATCAGCCAAAGAAAATTGCAAAGGATTCCCAGACCGAGTCGATGGTTTATCCCCCTCCTATCCTTGCTTGGAAAGCTTGACAGTTTGTTGCAAATCGTTCCAAGTTTGAATGATTTATTTCGACTTAACGATTTTGGTTTAACTTGTGACATTTTAGGATTTTTATATTCCGTTTTCTGTCAAAATCTCAACACTGTCCAGAGTGAGTATATTATTAGTACATTTAACCTCGTTCGTCCGCTTCGTCACCACGTGATGGCGCCCTCGCTTTCCGAAGAGTGCCCCTATAACTTACAAGGATTTCAGCTATGGCGTCTAAGGTACAGAAAAGGGAAACATTTACGCATGGACGTTACGTCCATGATTTACGCGATTAAAAAAACACTGAAGAAATTGTGCAACACCGTCCTGGTTTTGGAAGTTATTTACAAATAAGGTCCACAGACACTTTTTAAAGGAAAGTTTACGGTTACGTAGATTTAGTTGACACCACAAGCATTGTTCTCCACTTGTGAACACCGAACTTTAGACTGACAACAGTACCGTTACGACAGTTTTCGCGACTGCCGCCTTGGACACGTCATTTCAATAGAAACCGTGTCCATTGTAATTGTCTTCCTGACATCGAGGTCGTAACAGTGTCTGGCATCTTTTCAATATTTCTTATTAAACAGTTCCTTTGAAAAGTTACTTGGTATGTGCGTGAATAGATCCTTAAAAGCTGCGGTGATAGCAATGAGTGTCACAGAGAGAGAGAGAGAGAGAGAGAGAGAGAGAGAGAGAGAGAGAGAGAGAGAGAGAGAGAGAGAGAGAGAGAGAGAGAGAGAGAGAGAGAGAGAGAGAGAGAGAGAGGTTCTTAAAGTTAAACGGCGAACGTGTCTCCTAGTATTTAATTTAGAGTGTTTTTGGTGGAGCGGCTTTAATTTTATTTAAACAAAAAGCAAAAAAGAAAGCCTAAAAAATGCGTGCATAAGTGATTTCAAGGGCCAGTGGCCAAACGAAGTAGCCGGTTCGTTCAAAACATCTATCATATATAAGGTAAAGCGATGGAAGCCGAAGTCGGCAAATTTTACATTATCAATGAAATCGAAAGAAAATATTTCATGAAGAACACCATCGTGGAAAATTTGACGCACAAAATAATCATAGATAAATAGTGACGTCATACAGACACGAATAGTTACGTGTATTCTAGCTGTAGCTGTACTTTTGGAAAGTACATGTATGTTTGGGAAACGTCAAGATATTTTATAGAGAAAAATATTTAAGAAATATAAAGGTTGGCGTGTTAAGTTAAGGAAAACAATGTATTGCAAAATCTGTCATTCTATAATTATTTTCAATCTGCGTAAAATGTTTCCTTTAATATGATGGTCCTCAACTGCACACGTTTTAAAAGTAGAGTTGCGTGACACAATTAAAAAAGAGTCGCTTCTTCACACCCTGCAAAAATAACGAAACGCGATATTGGAATTCTAGTTTAGACTGTTAGGTGGTGCGATTTTATCAAAATAACCTCTACCCCCATGCACATACAAAGAAAAGTGTTAAGATGTATAATAATTACCTAGTATGGCAGGCAGGTCAAGTACCATGCAGTACTTACCTTGAAGAAGAATGGGCTCAATATCTGATAGGTACGCCAGAATATCTACCTACCTACCTACCTACCTACCTACCTACCTACCTACCTACCTACCTACCTACCTACCTACTCCTTATCCGTCCTCCATACTTTACATTTATGTGGTAGGTTGATGGTTGTTTTTTTCCAGCGCCTGGAGTCCATCAGGAATACTAAGTGGCACTTCACAGTGCTGAAAGAGGCAAGTTTATATTCTTGTTTAAAGATTTCAACGGTCACTACCGAACAAGAGTGGAGCAGAATAGGTAAATGACCGATGTTCATACAGCTCTAGACCGACCCCGTCACTTAGCTTTCTCGGCAACAGTTACTGGCTGGTCATCGCGTTCTCCCCACGATCGACGCAACAGCCAACCACTGACGCGACAATCTGCTGAAGTTTGTTCCTTCAGTGCCGACATACTTGGATCAAGTTTAATTCAGCTCGTTAATATGGCAAAAAAAACCCATCTGGTCAGGCACTTGTTCTGGGAATCCTTTCCCACTCTATTAGGTAGTATGTGTCTCGAAAGTGTAAGACTGAAACTTTTGCTCAAACTTTCCTTAAGCAATCTTTCAACCATTCTCTTTCAAAGTCAAGAATAAAAATCGGAGTCGCCGAGCAAATTTTGGTACTAGAGAAACAAATCACCTTAGATTTACTGATATTTAAAATTCAAAACGGCCGCCATCCCTTTGTTAACTCTATAGAAAAACTAAGCCGATGGAAAGTTTTCTTACACCAAGAGCTTTGAAATGAATCCCCACAAATGCTACATCAGAAAAGATTGCAAAAGTTTAGAGTCCAAATATCTGTCCCAGAGGCGCGATGTTAGTGGAGATCTTACACCCGGGTCTTACACTGTTCTCTTATAAGCTTAATGTTATTCAGACATTATCTAATAGGCAGAAGTTCGATTACAACATGAGGTGTCTTAGGCTCCTGAATGAGAACCCCGCGGTGCAGTCTGGGTAACCGAGACTAGAGTTGTTTGAAACTTGTAGAGCGGGAAAGGAGATCAGAACTCCACAGCTTATACGCCCTAATGACTGAAAAACACAACCTCCATGGTTTTGCACGAATATCGAAAGTTATCGCTATCTGCAAAGACATCGATCGAGAACATAGAAAGCAAGCGTTTCGCTGTAATTATATTTTATAGAATCACCGGCCCGCGATGCAACAACTTTCCTCGAGGATAGGTAATGTATGGTGGAAGTGAAATCCAGGAGCTGGCAAATAAAGTATAACCATGAATTTATTTTTTTGTTTTGTTTTAATCACTTCGAAAAACAACAGTGGAAGTCCGGAACAAGGAGAAGAATTTATATCTTGACGTAAATTTGACAATAATTGAGAGAATACTCCATTGTCTGAGGTCGATACACATGTTTATATTTAGTGATCGAACAACTTATTAAGGACATGCCATGGTTCTCGTCCTGGGTGAACCCCAGTCCTAAAAAGGGTCCTCGCAGCACTCTTTGCAACGGTGACTCGTTGCACATATGTGACTGCTGTTGCTACAAAAGTTCCGTCCAAACCACTCACAGTGTAAATGTACAGTTTTAGCGCTGGAGGCAGAAAAAAAGACTCAGCGTCAATTGTGATAGACTCCAGACAGTTTGCAAATCGTGCAAACTCTCTTCATTCCATATTTCGGTAAAAATATGAGTTTAAAAAATCTTCGTTTGTACTCAGTGTGACGTCACTTCACCTCAAGGAAGACAGAATGATATTGAAGATGCCTAATGGCTTTTGTTCATTTCTTTCGGTTTGAGAATTCAATACGCCAGGGATTTCATGCCATGGTCGATGGTAAGGTGTAGTTCCTCCACCCGAAAACGTAAAATCCGAGAGCAAATCCGATCAGAATCGAGATGGCAAGCCATGCGTTGTAAGTCATGAAGATCAACATGAGTGAGTAAGCCAGGGCCATCTGAGCCACGTGGAGAGTTGTCTGTATGGAGTGATGGACGCTGCACATTGTGATGTTACCCTGTGACCTGTGGGGTGAAGGGTCAAACAAAATAACTTATGTAGAGTTCATTTTTGAGAATCACCTAAATCTGTGTATACAGCATTGTAGAATTTGTATTGCACATGCTGATTTTCTGAGTACAATGAATATTTTGTTTCGTATAAAATATCGTCCAGTGCGACGAACCTCCCTAGTCTAGAGTAATACTATTTCCTTGCCGTAGATGATATTATTATGAATAGTTTGTAAACTCTGGTTTACCATTGGACATAGTCATCATTTGCATTGGCTGCAACTGACGTCATGCTGTCCTGGATGGCTCAATTACAAATCTACCATAGATGAACACAAATGTCGATGACGTTGCAATGAAGTTGCGAAAAGGAGATTTAAAATGACAAACAAACAAACAAACTAACAAAGAGATACAAAAATGTTGTCCGGGTTTTCTGCCTCATTTAATATGATAATGACACTTCATACTTCGACACACTCAAGAGAGACACTTGACGTTCATCACATCATGCGCTGGCAATAAGGTATTTGACTTTTCTTGATATCAATATTGCGCCAAACAGAACCACTTTCTTCCTTTAGTTCAGTAAACAGTATTCCATGCCTCACCCTTCTTTCTTCAGTATCGCCTGCTTTTCTGACGGACTGTCTTCCATCTTGGCAGCGGCTTTGGCTTCAATCTCAAACGCTTTTCTGAGCAAGCAGTGCCGCAGGACTTTCAGTCCTTCGTACGAGAAGGCCATGAGAAATACAGCCAGGCAAGACATTACCAATTCTGCAAAAGACAGAACTTCTTTTACGTTCTCTCCAGATATCGCTGCTTTATCAGGATATTTCCTAGGTAGAGACGTCAAGTGCATTGCAGAAGTACAAAGTATTTATTTCGTAGAATACAAACCTACGGTAGCCATCGCCTAAGATACAGCTTCTCCCGTGTCTTAGTATTGAGCGAGAGGGTGAGAGCAAGGTTCATCTTTTTGTGTTCCTATTGTTAAAGTATGGAGATTCAAACGGTGTCTTACAGATGTGGCTCCAATGATACAATAATTGTGAATTAGAGGTAAAAGAGTTCATCCGTTCATAAAGTAGAAGCGGCGATTCCGAGGAAGAATTTAATTATTCTTCCTGGCTTATTCAAGCTACAACCCGATCACCACACACACAGGTACACACACAAACAAAGACACACAACCAGTTATAAAACAAACTCTTGACGCGACTACGTAATGCCCTTGTCGTGCCGCAAATAGTGATGGTTTCAGTGCATCTCATAAAAGGCTCACAAAAGACATTGGTGTCAATGTTGATCTCGCGTCAATCAGGTGCAGGTTAGTGATTTTGCAAATGCACTAGTACGCTGGTCTTGGACGTAAATGTTCCAATGACCATGTAATTGACACTCTGGTGTTTTCATTAATAAAAATCTCGCAGTTTGTATTCCGCCGGAGTCAGCGAAATTCTCCTTGTAACACTGTGTGTGCATTTCATGCGTGCTGGATTGCTGCAAAGTGACGGCTAACAGCTATCATTAATTAAACTTCGTCATCGGTTACGATACTTACGCCAGACGTTCTCGACTTGCCATCCTTGAAACAAGATGGTTACATCTGTACTGAATTGAAAGTACATGGACATCTGAAACAAAACACAACAATACAGAAAAGTGAACTTTCGCATGGTTGAAGCAGAGAAGAAAATAGTATTCAGTCAGTGGACCATACAGTGAAGATAAGGAAGACAACAGAATACCACCTCATAAATCTTGGCACTTGGGTACTCAACTAGCTGCGTGTCTATTTGTAGGTAGTATGTGCGCAGAAAATTTGCATCGCATTTAATTCAAAGATTATATGGGCCTACATGATAAGATTTTATCGTCAAAACTTTCGTGCTACCTGAAAGGGACCCTCATATTAGCACAGTTTTCTTTGAGATCCTAAAATAATTGGGAATGGCAGATTCGGAGTCTTATTTTAACTGTTTATTCACTCAGTACTTGGAGGAATCGTCTTAATGTTATTTGTTATGATTTTATTTCCTTTTGATGTATTCTATTCTTTATTGTCGACTTAAAGAGTTTTTAGGTCCTTTAATTTATCGTGATGTACAGCATTTGAATGTCCTTGATACATGTTCATATGTCTCGACCTTCAAGAAAATGAAGTTTTCAAAACCTACATGGGGTTATCGAGATTAATGGATGGTGCGCAATACAAAATGAAAAAAAAGCAAAGTTCCTGAATGTATGGCTAGGTTTTCAAGCTCATTGAAAACTAAATAACAAATGCCATGATCATCTTTACTGTTAATTTCGAGACAAGCAATGATTGTATTCAGAAATGCAGAACTATTCATCAGTCTTGAGATACGATTGCACATTTGGATTACAGCTCCACTACAATAAGGCAAAGTAAAAAGATAGGGTTTTTTTCTGGTAAAATGCCTCCGAAAATTAAATAAGGGCGGGTCGAAGGGATAATATTAAAATTTTTGTTGGTTGAGACCCATAAAATACGGTAAAATTTAGACAATTTACTGGAAATATCTTGAAAATGCGAAAAAAGGTCGGAGTTTTTTTTCTAGGAACGGTCGGATTATCGAATACACATCTTTATTTTCTTTGGCCTGATTAATCAGACTCACAATGGGGAGAACAGGGTATGGTCTTACCATAGATCGAAGAGGAACACGGACCTCAAGTTTGCTTATCAAGTAGTGGTTCAGGAAATGGCTCGATTGTACCCTTACGAGCCAAAACGTACTGTCTGCAGTGTTGGTTCTTGCATGGCAGACCGTGTTATAAAAGATTGTCGACACATATAAGTATGAGGAGCATGACAGTATGCATAAATTTCAACAAATCAAAATTGATGCAACAGATTGAGAAGTCCCCTGCGATGATGAGAGACCGCGTGTGTGATGTCAGAATCCTGAAGTGGCCGCATTGCTAGAGGTATATTGTAGAGGGAAATAGTCATTGAATTTGACAGTGGAACTCTTAAACACACGGGTATAAAATCAAAATTAATGTGGGAACAGAAACATATGACGTCACATCGATTAGCTTTGATGAACATCGAGATCTATACCGCGGTGTCATTCCATGAAAATATCTGTGAGCGATACGGCCAGAGTAATTAAAATCTTTGTTTCGCGTCTTCTCAAACATTTTAAAGGTAATATAAGCGGTTTGAACACACACAGATTCAAAAAAATGTTACTCTCAAGTTTTATACATGCTCGATTGTTTCAATGTAATATGAGTGTCCAGTTAAAGAATCACAGCAGAAACTTCTTTTTCACCTCCATGATCTACACGACAACGTGACATGCTGCTTGCAATGCAGTTTTAATAGACTGAAAGATCCGTCGCTCGAGGACGCTCTTTGCGGAGCGTAGAGAGCGCCCTCGAGCAACAAATCTTTCAGTTCAGCGTTTTAAGTACTCTTTATAAAAATTATACGAACACTACGCAGCAGTAAAGTCTTGACGAAATACAACGTTTTTTTTCTTGCATTTCATGAAAACCAAAAAAGTATCTACGCGTAAGGGGATGCAAAACAATGAATCTAATTGACTTTGGTCGAATCTTTTCAAAAGGCTATCTCGATTCGTTTTGGTATAAGTGACCTTGCTTGAGGCCAACTGGCAGGTAAGGTTATCAAGGTCGATGTACAAAAGAAAATAGGAAAAAAGACAGAATCTCTAAATGACACTCGCGGATTTTTCTGGAAATAAAAACCATTGAAAGCCATACTGTATGTTACACAGCATGGCATATCAACAAAAAAATTGCGGGCATCGTGTGTTTGTTCTCTGATTGTCATGGGAGTCTAATACAAGCTAGAACCCAGCCCCCTGGCACAACTTATTGCACGCCATGTTCGACATTTGTTGAAAGAAAACCAAATAGTTCATCGTGACCAATTTGATGCAGACGGACACGTGAAATGTTAAAAACCTATGGCAGTCGTAAAGGCCAGGTAAAATTAATGAATTCGTCACCAGGATCGCCCTTTTATATTTACATTTTTGTAAATTTGTTGAAATGTTTCGCAGAAAATGTCTGCATATAAGCCTGAAACGTTTCAGCGTTTTACGGGGAATACACCCGTTAGGAAAATATACGGGGTTTGTTTCTATGCCGTGACATACACTGGGCGATGCAACATTTTGCGTCATGGGATTATTGGGGAAAGGTACTGGTCCCTTCAAATATTAATAAAGTCGCTTGTTACTTCTGTGCTCTTTTCGAGATATCCGAGGAACGATTCCCCTGTTGGCCCAGGTACATCCACCTAAACTTCATAAACTCCCAGACGATATAGTGTCCGGCGGTCATTGGAGACGACACTATGCTGTGTGAATATATAGGCCTATATTGCGTGCAAATAACCAGAGAATGACCTTTGACATATCGTAAGGTTCTTTATAATTTTTACATTTTGATGTAAGGGTTAGTTTGTAGCTACTGATAACATCGCGTTTGTTTCCTTCCCTGACACGTCACCTTGTGGTGGCGTGCGCATACCAGTATAATTTTTATATTTGTAGTTACACAGAGATAAAGGTATTTAACAGATGGCCTATTCGCAGTACGTGTATTTTAGACTGTAAGTTTAACGGATAAAAAAGTAACACACAGACATATGGTATATATTCCCTGACTTTTGAAGGAATTCAGCGTGTTCCTATGGCAGATAGGTCTGCAATTCAAATGATGACATTCAATAAGCAACTGTTTGAACTTTTAGACTAATTGTGAAATGTGATCGAAAGTGACATGTATTTTATTGTAACCCTGCAAAAACTTGACTGATAGATCTGTATCTACCAGCTTAAAATGAGCAGACCTTGTCGGTTTCAAATAAAACTGACGTAATAATACTGGTGTTATAACTATAGTCAATACAAGTGGTCAAACAAACTTGTACTGTGGATAAGCTATCGTCGACCATGTTAGTTTAATCCCTGATCATATTGCACAAAAGCGATCTCATATGTGAAATTATCTGAGCACTGGCAAGCGTTCTAATAGCACGCCATTGGTTTCCTCCACAGTTTTAGATTGAATAACACAGCTGGTAGAGAATTGGTATTTTAATGAATGCATAATATTTACGGTCACTTCAGATGACGGGAAACCGTAACGCCCAACCTCCTTACACCGTTGTGCAATATATATAATACAGGGAAAATGATAGTCATCTTACCTTGCAGTTTTTGAACCACTAGTTTCCTGTCTATCTCTGGGCTAGGCTTATTTCAGAAGTGAAATAACATTTTTGTTTCAAATGTCAAAGATACTGTGATGAAAGCAGAGCTGTGGCGTGTCCATGGTGGTTGAAATGTACATACGGCTTTTGATCATTACGTGAATGACACCAGCTGCACATCGCTGTCACGTGATACCTCCGTGTGGTGGTGGAGGCGAGGTATGAACAGCGAGCCCCTAGCATAGAAATATTACCCTGACTGTGGCAATAGAATCACTTTGAAGTTAAATTTGTGTTTCAGCATTGCTGTGATGATGCTTCTATTCAGGAAAGTTTTTATAGCCACCTACATGTACGTCAGGTCGATGGGATGAGTCGATGGAATTGTTAATTTTATTTTAACACTCGCGCGATTGCGCTGGTACGCCATTATGTTGATTTATTTCGTCTCTAGAATAGCTTAATTACGGTGTTTGAACGAGAGGGCCGTAGCCAGTTCTGGCTGCCGAATGGAGAGGGCGCTGTATGGCACCACTAGAGTGATGATCTATACAAGCTTTCAGTATAGTTTCGGTAAAACAAAAACAGCGTCGAAGCGATTATCAAAAGAGCGATATTAAGGACCTTTGACATGAACTCACAAATTCCGAGGGATAGCTGTTCACTCCCATCCCAATCCGAACGCCATAAGCCAAAGCCGTGACTAACTATTGTAAGGCTAGACGTAAAGGTTCAAGACGTGTGTTCTTACACCAACATAGCAAGAAAACACCTTTAATTCGGTTGCGAAGATAAGGCACACCAGCTCGCACTATGTGCCATTGCGGCAGCCTCAGATGTACCCATCACCCACTCATTCTTCATTGCCATCTGTGAGTTTTATAGCGTCAGCGTCAGCGTCAGTTTCATATATGAAAAGTCGTCCAGAAAATGATTATTTTTGAGCCAGAGACATATCTAATATTAAAATTGTAGCATTTTGATTTCTATGACTAGTTGGTGGAGACAACAAATATTTTGTGGAATAAAATTGGCAAATTAAAATATCCCATTGATTTTTGCTCTTTCTTATGGACATAATTCAAAAATCAGTAAATCTCATTTTACAAAAATACATCTCACGGTGTTTATATAACTAATCGTGTCTGGGACCATTTCTTCAATATTTCCGTTTCATACTTAAATTTTATAGCGCTCAGTGACAGTGAACAAACTTTTGTCTTACGAGTTCATAAAGTGATTTTTTTGTTATTTATTTTCTTTCTCGTAAAGGTACACATGTCTGAAAACTACAACAATGTGACCAAAAAATCACATGACTTTAAGCAAGGTTTCAATTTTCTGAGCTTGAGCTCTTTGATACAACTCATTTCTCATAACAAATACAGAAGGAATGAATCTTCAAGATTACAGACATGGTATTTATGTATAGACCATTTGCTATGATAATAATAAGATTTATAATATTTTCCAATTTCTTTGATTTGAAATAATATCCTCTGTCACATCTACAAACTTTAACTCAACTGGCATTTGTAACATCTTACTTTAATTACTTTCTCCGTAAAACTCCATATATTTTTTACGACAATACATTCCCAAAATCTATGCTGGTAAGTGTCATATACTTGGCAACGTTTACATAAAGGAGAATCAATTTTCTTCTAGTGAAAAAGCTTAACACAATTTCGTAATCTACGAATAATAAATTTCCAGTGAAAACTGTGAGCTTAGTTTCTTGTGTAACCCTTTTGGCTAATAACCACACTTCCTTTCCTGCAATTGAAAGTTACATTCTCTACTCCAACTTTCCATCGCATTTGGCTTCATCACAAAGTCTTTAATTAATATTCTGTAAACCATTCTTGATGAAATTTTATAGCGCTCAGATACAGTGAACAAACTTTTGTCTTACGAGTTCATAAAGTGATTTTTTTTATTTATTTTCTTACCTTATCAGCATCATTGAGTCTGTTCTAAATTAAAAAAAAACCTGACGAATTGGAGGGATAAGTAACCAACCATTTTCGAGAATGTGAGTTTTCGACTGTAAATACACTCTTCTGTAAAGTAATTTGAATAGTATTAGACATTGTTGGGAAAGTTACTGCTGGTGTTGGCAAATGCTCTCCCGCTACGACTTGACAACATTGCCACCCCACCCCAATAAAGGTTTTCCTATTTGTACTACCAACCTTTGAGGTCTTGGTCTTAGCACAGGTTTTGTAACCACTTCTTCTGTTTCTCCTTTATTGTATCATGTATTTGTCCTCTAAGATAAGTTTTCGTACTATTTTGCGTCTACTGTCTAATACATTCGATTGTCCAATGCGTCAACAGGAAGGGTAAGTTACTAATCTGTGGTCGCTATCACCGCATAAACTTTGACGAAGTCAACAAGGAACAGCAAGTGTATAACAGAACACGCGTGAAGGTATCACAGTGGAATACACAATTTCGCACACGAAGCTAAAGGTAAAAGTATTTTACGCGTTTCTTATATGATCCTTCCTATTATTTTTCTGGTAAGAGACTTGACAGTATGTGATATCAGTCTTCAACTAAACGTTTCAGTTAAACTTTATTCGTTTATGTAACACTTGTATATAAATTTATCCTACTTGTTTGCAGAATGAAATATTTTAAGCAAGGTTTCAGATGATACTTTGTAAGTGATTGAAAATACAGATTATGGTTGCGGCGAAATGAACAAGGAAAGAGTTACTATGCAAACAGACGAGTTTTTCCTTGTTCAATCAGGTAGGTTGGAAGGGAACTCCTTGGTCCAATTACACGGGCAAATGTATACTTCCGTTAGTAGTCTAAAATCACGTGGTTGCATTTAGAAAACTAGACCAGCTATATCATTACGAACACACCCTTACCGAAAACATAGCCTTTAAACTGACTTTAAAAGGCAAGAATTCGCAAAATATGAATCTTAAGATCTTGCAAAAGTTTTCTCGTACAAAGTGAAAACGAAACAAAAAACAAAACAAAAACAAAATTAGGATCAAGCATTTGGATGAGCGTTCCGTGTTTTTTTCTTCAGATCAATTGCAATAGAACACGAGTAGATCGATCTCACCGTGTCATCGAAGAAAATCTTGTGATAACCAATGAAAACTTTCACTGATGATATGATGCGCATGTGATCTATACACATGTTTTAATGACGACTAATGACAAACGTAACTTTTCAGAAAAACTTATAGTTCCATTGGTGTTTTATTTTGCTAGTAAACAAAGCATAACTGTTATTAAGTCTGCACCAGAATCTTGACCCAGCTATTGCATCTATTTTTAGGGTTTTATTCAGGGGTATTAAGAAGGACAGGGACAGGCCATCGAGATGCATTTACTGTGTTCTATTCCTTTGTTCACACTGTGTTTGGTAATTACCGGATGAAAACATCAAAATACGCAAAACTTGGTATGGATATGAAATACAGCGGGTTCTTAAAATTTTGAGCTGTGGGGAATACTAGATGCTGATAAAAAATGCATCATCATGATGATATTGTGCACAATTACAAGGACACTTCGATTGAAATGAAAGATAGACATTTGTATATATACAGACGAGAAGCTGGACAGACAAAAAGACACAGGAGAACACTAATACTCCTACAGAAAATATGACAATGTGTATACATATGCAAAGGGTACATCGACAACAAAGTTTAGGATGTTAGAGTGGGGTCAATCAAACAAGAACGTGAGTTAAGTAAACAAACAAATAAACAAACAAGAAACAACTTGAAGGTCGTTAATGACAGAATACCGATTGGCATACATAATGTTACAATAATTTAAGGTATCATATTTTCGGATTACACAGCTGGGAATTATTTTTACATCAAAAATTGAAGCCACTTTAAGACGGACACACACCGGGACATCGCTTTCATCGATCACAGGTGGAAACCTCCCCTCCTTCTGTAGACGATAATGGCAGACATCTGATTGGCTATCTCGGGAATGCACACTTCACGCAATGGTTGCTCTCTCTGTCTTAGGAGGCTAACACCAATGTTACAGCGTACGAATTTCCGCCTTAGCCGATATGCATTCGTGTTCACTGTAAATTTTTACAAAATCATATATAAAGCTTGAATTATGTTCTTTTGCACTTTACTTCAATTTAGATACACTCTGAGAAATCTTGTATGTTTAATTACTATACCTCTCTTTTTTAGCTTAAGAAAATGTTATAAATTATCATATTTTGGCAACAGTGATAGCCACTCCAAGTGATTCGCCATTTTGAGAGTACAACTCGCTTTGGAATGACCCACCTGCATGTGTGCATATACTAGCTTGTGCATTGACTGCAGTTAGAGTAAGATAGCATGGATATCAATATCATCAGGGATCTAGTATTGTATATGCGAGCATGTACATACGGACTTATTGAGCAGAGTCAAACGAATGTCTAGCGAAAATATTCGGAAAACGGTATGGACTTACACAATAATTATCTATTTTCTTGAATCGGAACGGTGATATTACACTCGATGTTAAAAAATAAAAGCAATAAAAACGGGAAAAGAACATTTTGACAGCTGGACGTGTTCCTGTGCTATCTATAACCAACCGTCAAAACTATAAATATCCCAGCAGTTTTAGTAATTGACTATGACGAAAATTGGTCCTCTACCCAATTGATCTTCTACCCAATTAGGGAGCATTTTTGATTAAACTGACTGTAAGCTTTCTATTTTGGCATGTTATATTTCACTTTATATACCATACAAGTATATTGATGGCGCAAATGCAGAAATCTGATTGGTCGACACGTGAAAAGAACCGTGGTATATTCGCAATATACCACGGTTAGCATAAGCGCAAACTCTCGGCAAGTTCAAAAATCCTTTTTTGACGTTTTATCCCAGAATTTCAATATACTGTTATAATATAATAGCAATAAAGCACACCCAGCGACGGTATACCACTCGACTTTGACCAGTCCACTTTATATATCGCTAGTGCATATATGTCGTTGACTGGTCAAAATCTCGTGGTATACCGTCGCTGGGTGTGCTTTATTGCTTAAATGGTATCCTTTTAATTTTGTCACCCTTCCGGTAGTGATTTCTCTTTATAAGAGCTCTGCAATATATTGGTGAGCCCGTCCGTTGATACTTTGAATGTCACGTGAGAAGCAGTAAATTACACTATGTGAAACAATTTAAGACGATTCACAACTCATTAGAATGACCTAGCATGCCTTAACTTGCCAAGGACTAGGAAGTAACCCTCATTGCATTCAGCATGTTCAGTCAACTTACGGCCTCATCAAAATACTATTTTCAATAGATGAAGCTGTTCAACTCCCTATCGTCCTGTTTTCGCCACCTGTTACAAACATCTGGCTTTTTGCGCAGGCTTAAAATGTCCCACGATGATCGCATCCGAAATTATTACTTCGACTAATAAATTCACAAATTAACAGGTGTCCGAGGCGAGGAAAACGCGACGCTTTTCCAATTGTATACTCTCTGACCCGAATATTTGTATTTGCCCGTCGAAATGGTATTCGAACAGTAGAGAAATTTGTCAGTTGCTGGATAATTGGTTGAATGTTTAGTAGAGTCTAGTGCGCATGGCACGATGTTAAAAGCAAAGAACAAGGGGTTTCAACAAATTAACAGATGCTTCAATACCTGATCGTGCAGTTAAGATTCCCTATCGCTTTTCCTGCGACAATGGGCTGGCCGTGTAAGGGCGTTATAGTTACTCTGGTATTTTGCAGTTTTGCGTTTATGCTCGTGACCATAATTTTTTTATCCGTCGTAAAGAATGTGGGCAAGTATACAAGTACAAGAAGTGTTTCTACATGCATGTAATTGCTAACTGCACGACATTGTTAAAATCTTATAGAGCATGTTTTTAATGATCAGTAAATCTACCCTGTTGTTTTCGTCATCTCAACCGATATGGTACAAGATGTGATATCAATAATCTACAATACTATAACCAAGTCAAATATGCTAATAGTTGTAAAAAACATGTACATGGTCACACAGGCCAATTCTAGCACCGTTTTTAATATATTCTAAATCAATCGACTGATAAATTCCTCTCACTAAATGTGAAAATATTAAAATGTCAGACATATTCCAATTGCTGTGACTGCATCCCTTCAGGCGTACCGTTCGCGATGTTCGCTATTTTTCTCTGACAGACTGTCTTCGGCTTTCCTTGTTAGTTGAGGTGCCCATAAAACTAAATCCACAAAAGCTGGACAAAGATCGATGCGACAGTCAACAGGCTGTTGAACTCGGTGCGAGCACTGTTACAGCAGACCAAATAATTGCCGTAGCGACGTGGCAAATTGAAACATTCCTGAATGCCACCAATGGTATGTACAAATTGGCTTTTGAATTACAATTTTGCATTCATTCAGTGCCGATTCAGTAAATTAACGACGAATAATTGTTACTGTATTAATGCCGTTCCTTTTCCTGGCGTGGTCAGTTAGGGTTAAATTCCTGGCTATCCATCATTCATTATTTAGATTTGAATGTACGAAATTGACAAGTCAAAGTGATCACCCATCTCAACGATCCTTATCTTGTATACAAGAATGTAGATCCTATAGTCTTTGTTACTGCCTATAACATGTTTGCCTGTGACAATGACGTTATGAACAATTTTGTTTGCCTGTTTAGTAAAGTTTTGTATCGACCGCTAAGCAAATTTGTACTCACAACACCACCAAAACACTCATCTCAGAGTGCCAGGGCGTGTGCCAAATTTAATACATAAAGATATAAAACAAATGAGATGAAATACCTGCATTGTAGCCGACGAGTGCATGTTCGCATGGTCCATTCTGGAACGATAATATTGGCGTTCCTGCGGTATCCCTGTCGTTTGGCTGCTCTATCACGTCAACTCAGTATATACTCTAGTTTTTCGGAAGACCGTCTGTACATTACAAAAACTTAATTTGCAAACTCGAGACTTTACGGTCTCCAAACAAGTTAGTCTGTGCGGTATGCGTATTGCTGAGTTTTGCCACGGCGTCGGGTGCTCGATCATTGACGTACCAGCATCTGATCATGACGTGCCTCGGCGATTTGAACGGATGGGAATTCCGTATTTGCTATTGACAATATAAATACGCAGAGCAAACATCACGTGCGTTTTTTGAGCGGCCATACCAATTAATTTTACAGTTTCCAGAACGATACTGTTCACTACTGTCACGGTAACTGTACTAACCGTGTCATCGCCTACTATGCTACAGTGTGTGGCGGTCAATTCCATTGTACGAGAAGAGAAAGGTCGTCATTTCGATGAATTTTATCCAAATCACTTCAACAAGAGTAAGAACAACGGCGGCAGCGGCGACGACGACGACAACATCAACAACAAAACAGCAGCAGCAGCAGCAACAACATCGTCATCATCATCATCGCAACGACAACAATGATCAATCAGTCTGAATTTATCATTTTATTCACTGTCGTGTATGAAAGATGCTTTGTCTTCATTATTAAATTGCAGAGTCCGACAAAAAAAAACAAACACACACAGAAAAACAAACAAACTAAACAAAAAACCCACCCCTCAAAAAACCGAAAAAAAACTTCAATATAGGGCATATTGATTCCTCCCTAATCTCTAAAGTAAAATTAAATGACAAACAAATGGTTCGGTTTCCCTCACTTATCTCAATGAAAGTTCATAAAAGCAGATAAAAAATTGAAGTTTAAGAAAGTGAAAGATTTTTTTTTGACACGACTTCCGCAGAAATGAAGCTGCTGATCTATTGATTCACAAGTTTGATCGCCGTGTTGGGCTCAAAACGTCCATGTCGAAACAAATAGCTCTGCCAGCCGATGGGGGCGCTTTCGATCAACTAGATTTTATCACGTTTCAAGTCTTGCAAGACTTGAAGGATGCGTACTAGTATTGAACACATTTATATGATAGGATTTTTTTGACATTTTTCTTTCTCTTATTTCTAGTGTGATGACTATTTTTTTCAGACAAGTTGCTTTGTCATGTTGTTCGTTTGCTCGACACATTCAGTAATGTAAATTCGTTTTATTTGCCATTTTGCTGGAATACATTTTTAAAAACAGCGTCAATGACACTGTAGCTCCCATCCTGGACTATTTAGTGTTTGTTCTCTGGTCAGATATTTGAACATGTGTGAAAGGGATAAGTGCATGAAGTGAAAATACTTAAATGTAATGTACTGGAGACAGTGAAATATGTTTAATGTATTTATTCAGAATATAAAATGGAAAAAATACAGAATTAGAAATATCGTATACTGTGATACAACCATTAACTAAACAAGTCATTGACAATGACAGTCCCCACTTGTAATAGGAGTATTAGTCTTGATGGGGCAGGGAAATGTGGTCATTAAGAAGTATCACTGGAGTGTATATGTTGAGATCTATGGGCAAATAGGTCTATGTCGTTGTTCCCAATTTGAAACACATGAGAGTGATGACATTGACCCCAAGTGTGCCTTGGCCCATGGAGAGTGATAAAGATATAACAAACAGCTGAATGTAATGATAAAATAGTTAAGTATAGGCCTACAGACACTGAGGGTGAATATGTTACAGCAATTTGATTAGTTTCTTTTCATTTTCTACTTCTGTGATAATTTTTAAGACAATCAAACTGCAAGGCAGTTTTAATATTTAATTGACATAATTTAATTTAATATTTAATATTTAATTATTTATATAATTTAAGGATGATAAATACCTTTTAGACACTTTCAGATTTTTATTTTTTTCTCAATTGAACACGTCTCAAACCCCAATAAAGTATACATTTTCTGAAAGCCCTGATATAGAGCTATCCGACCAAGCACAGTGCATGGTCATTATTTGCATAAGAGTCACGTGACAAGCGTTTTGCTGAACCTTTCAAAAACGGTTTTCCGGCCTTATGCGAACACGCTGCAAGATTTCCGGTTGGAATTTCTTCATTGACAAGCCTTGACAATATCCTTCAAAACCGTGTCTGCGATTTTTTCTCGGAGGCTCCATTCAAATTATATGGCGTGATAATTAAAATTCCTTGAAAAGCACCTTCTTCAAATACCTTTAAGAGCGCATTAAAAAATAACAAAGGCATATAAAGGAAATCCCAGACACGATTTTGAGTTCATTATGTTTCCAAAGAACGGTGTGAATTTCAAGCAGCTAGTGTTTGTGAGCGCGAATTGACGAGGTGCCAAAGAAGGGTACTTCATTCACACATTGAATTCGAGAAAAACGCAAAAAACATGTTTTGATACTTCTACTCTACGGCATTTGATAATTAGACGTGCACGAGCCTCAACACGGGCATAATTGTTACCAAGTGATGATGTCGGCCGGGAATGACAGTTGTTCAGAGAAAAAGTCCCAGGAAAATAAATAAATCGCGGAAAACTACCAATTTTTGGAGCCTTGCGTGTCGACACATCGCCACAGCGAATGGCTTCAGTGGGAAAAACAATGACGTCAGCAGTCATTACTGATAGCGGGCGTGTCCTAAATTCATATGCAGATAAGCTTGTTTGCGTTCCCCAGATAACACTCCCTCATACGCTAAATAGACATTGCAGAACCGTAGACTTGATAGCGTACTATCGCACTAATTGCAAAGTTAATTCTAGGACGCGCCATTGCGCAATAAAATCTCGAATGGCCCTCATTTCTACGTTTGACGCGCCACTAAGGGCGCAACATTATATGAATGGGTCGATCACGCAGAGTTCACGTAGTTCATACATTCGCGTAGCTCCCCGAAGGTCATTACCTCAGTCATAGTGTGACATGTAAAACGATTCAGTTACCTATCAACCTTTGCAATTAATACCCACTACAGTATATATGGTGGAAGCTGGGTAGAAAGGACTGATGTAGGGGCAACGGTGTTTTGGAGCCGTACGCATGTGGCATGGCCGATGAATATAAAACAACGGCACTGGCCGCTGCGTAAAGGTGGAAAGCTAGTCGACACTCGGATTCTTAACGCCGGTATAGTTGATGAACCCAGGATGATCGGGCAGTCCCTTAAATTGAAGCGTTTGCAACGTCTACCGTCCATACAAACGAAACGTTGAACACTGCAAGGAAAATATCCATGATCGTTTTGAAGAGCAACACATTTTAGGTCGGACACATCTCGTTTTCCAGAGTAGCCAGGTCTTTGCATAGAACAACACCGCTGTGTAAAACCCATTGGCCAGAACCAATGATCGTAAATTTGATAATACATACGAGTTATGTTTAAAAGTTGATGTATCGATCACTTTATTTAGGTCGTACGGGTTACAGTCTCGTGCTATATCAGTGTATGAGTAGCCTAATTGTCGATGCGTGCAAATCGAGGGCCACTCTCGGAGAAATCCTACCGGTGCGCTAAGCTTTGATCTGATGATCATGATCGTTTCCACAGTCAAAATCACAGTCCTTAGCAATTTGTACAGTTGTTCAAGTCCGACATCATCACATAAGTCACGTAAACAATTGAATCAAACCAAACGGTTTGCTGTTGCCATTATTGGGCCTGTTGCGTACGTACAAGGAAAAACTTTGCAGTAGGCTTGGTTGGTTACGGGGGCCCGATCTCCAGTATTCTCCTTTTCTTGACTTGATAGACTATTGTATTTTCTGCAGAAAATTCAAGGTTTTTACATGTGTGATGATGATGGCCCCCGATTTTCTAAAATGGCCCCCTTGGGACAGGAGTTGGGGCTAACAGTGGCCCGTTGTTTTTAAATCCTAGAATGAACACTGTGTAATTGTTTATCTAACATTGCGAAAAAGACGTCAACCAACGTAAAGCGGCGTGTGCAGGCTCCGACCAACCCTAAGCAAAGAGTGATAAAACGTCGCACTGCTAAGAAATCGTCGTTGACACGATGTCTTGACCACACTAAGAAAAATGACTTGCTCTCTGGTGTAGACTATGTCTGGAACTGTACGAATACTTGTTTATTGGACTAGGCTTCGACAAACATTTAATTACGGTTTATTGTTTACAGACGGAAGTAATCCTGGTGTTTGGAGAAGTCACAGCACGTCATTATGTAAATTAGCTAGTGCAACGCAACGTTGTGTCACTCAAGATGGATTATGGAAATAGCAATGCAAATGTGTCCACAATGTTTACAAAAGCTCCCCGATTTAACCGGGATAGCCACGTGCATTTGTTTTGATTTTTAAAAATCGTGAATTACACAGAAACCATTCCTTGTCTTGAACTGGCGACACATCTCAATTCTTGGTCTTACTTCAAGGCGTATTCTCAGAGAATTTTGAAAATTTGACAGAAAAATGAACGATTTGGTATTTATCATCCTTAATTGACATACATGTTATCTTTAACAAGCACACAGCAAACTGTTCTTGATTTTTCATTTACAATATTTGACATAGACTGAAATACATAACATGCAACCAATATTTACATTTTGCCCATGCACAGATACATGAGAAGATTTCAACATGCAATCATTAACTCAGAAACCCTATAGGGAAAAGTAAACATTGTTTTCTTCCAGAACAGCTGGTATATCCACATCTGGAGCAACTTACAAACTTAACCAATTACACAAGGATGATGACACAAGAGATAAAGTTAAACTGTGGTGAACTTGACTATTCCTTTCAAATCCTTACCTAACTTGATTGACATCTTAAACTAAAATACACTGCATGTTTAATGGCACACAAAAATACATCAGGGGTGTACCATTTGATAAAAGGGGGTTGTCTGGAAGATTGATGAGGAACATCTTTTTTATCCGATACACTGTACATTCTTTTTTTCCCACTATCCCACCTTTTCTTTTTGACAAACCTTCTGTGGCTGATTTTTTTATTGACATTTGTTTGGATTTTTTTCAAAATCTGCCAGGACCCCCCCCCCCCCCTCCATCACTCTTTAACATTGAAAAAAACTTTGAATATATTTGTTGGAAACCAAACCTGCTGAAATCACCTCAGCTATGTTTTCTCATTATTTTTACCGCATTTCAACACCAAATACAGTTTACCATTTCAAATGCTTACTGAATCACAACATTATCTTAAACATAGGGCCAATGTCCCTGAAGCTACTATAGACATGGATACAAAATTAAGTATTTCCTGACTGTATGAAATCATCTCACTAAGGTCATCCTAGGGACCTGTTAACCAAATATTAAAGCTGTCTGAAAAAAACAAGCGACCCAATAGTCGACAGAGCTCTGCTGTGTTATGTAGAGAGCAACTTTTTGTGACATATGTATTGATGAAGATGGTTGAGATCTTTGATAGCTCATTTCAGGATGGCCTGACCTAAAATGGCAACATTAGCTGCAAAAATACAAAATTGATGATTTCATCATAATTATGTATAAAAATGTATACAAAATATCAAAGCTATCACATGAGTAACTTTTGAGAAACAAATATTTTGACCAAAAATGGCAAAAATTGACCCAAAAATACAAAAATTGAAGATTTCATCAAATTTCACTATATCACACTAGGAGAACCCCCAGGAACCTGTATACCAAAAATCAAAGGCATCAGACAAGTAGTTTTTGAGTAACACATTTTTTGACCAAAAATGTCAAAAATTGCACCAAAATTACAAAATTGCAGATTTCATATATTCTATATATCATATTTAGTTTATCTGTAGGAACCTGTATACCAAATATCAAAACTGTCAGACGAGCGGTTTTGATGAAATAAATTTTTGACCAAAAATGACAAAAAAATTCCTTAAAAATACAGATTTGCATATTTCATCACAATTTGAACAAATCCAAATTGGGTTATCCCTAGGGACCTGTATACCAAATATCAAAACTGTCAGAAGAGCGGTTTTGATGAAATAAATTTTTGACCAAAAATGACAAAAAAATTCCTTAAAAATACAGATTTGCATATTTCATCACAATTTGAACAAATCCAATTTGGGTTATCCCTAGGGACCTGTATACCAAATATCAAAGCTGTCTGACCAGCGGTTCATGAAGAAGAAGATTTTTTACCAAAAACGCCTTTTTTGGCACTAATTTGTATATTTTCAACAATATCCAAAAAATCAAAAAAAGCACAATTATTTCAGGTCAGCCCAAAGTACTTACATGCTAATTTTTCATGTAATCTGCTCAGTGGTTATTGAGATTTTCAATTTTGACTGTTTTTACATTTTTTCACTTAATTTGCATATTTTTGGCAATGACAACTTCATTTGAACAAAATCTCATCTACAGCCCATCATCCATGTACACACCAAATATCAAGATGAAATGTGCAGCGGTTTTGGAGTTTTTGATGTTGACGGACAGACATACAGACATACAGACATACAGACATACATACATACAGACATTTCCCTAGCCTATAAGAATAGCTTCCATTGCCATATATACATATGGCTATGGGAGCTAAAAAACCCGCAGTCATCACAGTAGTCTGTTGCATCGCTTATTAACAGATATGTTGACATAACTATTCTGCTACAATGGTTTCATGCTATGAATAAATATTAACTAAAAAACAAAACAAAAAAAACAAACAAGCAATTCACCACACTCGCACTTAAAAACAGTACACATGTAACTGCAAAGAATGGAAAACATAACACATCATCAAATTCAAAACTTTATTTCAGTACACCCTGTTTCCACACTCCCAATCCGTATTGTAAATCAAGTTTATTACATGCCTCATTTGGATAAAATGAATTTTAGGAAATGTCCCATGGGATTGAGAAGGCACCATTTCTGACTCTTACAATCAGCAAGGAACGGACATAATGTGAAATTACCAGGGAATATGATAGTTTGATAATAAGACATTTAAAAAGGAAATATTCACATACATCATTTATAAC